>NC_045448.1:35177973-35311839 GCF_002776525.5 Piliocolobus tephrosceles | reverse complement strand
AAAAAAAAAAAAAAAAAAAAAAAACATGGAAATTTAAAAATCCCTGAAAATCGGTGGGACTAGAAAATAAGTGAGTGCTAGGAAACTGTGCTATTTACATCAGCCCAGAGACCTCCCTGTTTTCCAGACCTCATGAGCAAACCTTGGCATCTTTATGCCTAATTGGCATCTCACCCTCAGGGGTTTTCATTGAATTTTCTACTTGGCTGACATATTTGAACAGCGTTGGCTTCAATATTTGAAAGAGAGCTTTAATCTCATAAAGGTGATAGACTGCTGTCATCCTCAGACAAAGTATCTGTCACAAAACGTTCTGAACAATACAACAGATTCAGATGCTAGTTTGGGGCTGACTCAAGTTTCTCTGTGTATTTCTCAGATGTTCTCATCTTGTCTTCATGCAACAACAGAATGGGTGTTTATTTACTTTTTAGTATTTAAACAAAACTGTTGCTTAAAAACATTGTAACATGAATTTGCACACATTAATACATATTTTGTAAGTCACTTTAAAATACAACATATCCCTAAGTTAAGTATTAGATCATTACTGCCTGATCTTGACTTTCTTAGAGGTCACAGAGTTCTGAATTTCATCATTCTGAAACTTAACATATATGTTTATCAAAGGATTAATTTCATTTAAAGAACAAGACATTTTTAGAGACTGCTAAGCACTTCAATTTTAGAACTATAATTTGGTTGATTTGCAGAAGGGAAAAATACAGGTTCAGTTCAAAGGGGAGGCTTTGAGCACTCGATTCAAAAGTTCATATTTTATTTGAAAGGCCAAAGGAACTCTCAAAGTTTTTGAGGTAGAGGAGATCTGATTCTTAAAAGATCAACCTGGTTACTTTGTAAGTAAACTTGGTAAAATTGATTGTGGGAGGGGCAATGAGAATGATAAGGGATCTCAAACAGGCAGGGACTGAAGTGAGCTGTCCAGGAGGTACTAAGTCAAGAGGATTTTATCATTGGTTAACAAAGTTTACAGATAGGTGGCATTATGTGGGTTAAAAAAAATACTGCATAAAATAAAATTCAGTGTGACTCCAAGGTTTCAAGTCTTGATTTCTGTGAGCCAGACTGCCTGAATTTAAATTCCTACCCCATTATTTACTATCTGGAGGACCCTGGGCAAAACTCCCTGTGTTGCAATTTCCTTATCTGTATAATGGGGATGATAACAATTGTGGCTGTATTGTAGGTTGTTGTGTGAATAAAATGAATTTGTGTATGTAAAGCTGTTGGAGTGGTTCCTGGTTCATAGAAAGAGAAATAATAGCCATATTGGAAACCATTCCTATTTTGTTAGCATTCAACATCACCAATGAATAAGGTCAAGTTTATATTTAAAGAGAGGAAGCAGCATTCTACAATGTAATATTATACTTAAGTTTGCAAGATATTTTGCAAAATTCTATCTGAAGGCTTTTCTCACATGGAAAGATGGTAACCAAGACGCTTGTGAGCATTTTCCTGCACTGGTGTTTCATTGTCTAGCCATTATCACAGTTAAAAGTTCTTTGAGGTGCATTTAGCATCACAATTGTATACATTAGCAAATAAACTCAGTGGGGTTATATGATTTATCTGAGATCATACCTAGTGAGAAGTAGATTCAATACTTGAACTGTTCCTAATTCAGAAGTTCACAGAGTTTCTTTTTTAGCCCTTCATTTCAGAGATGCAGTATTTTCAAGCAATTAGTATAAAGCTACTTTATGGCCTACAATCAGAATATCTTAGGCCAACTCCAAACTCCATCCCCAACCCAGGTAAATCATAGTTGTTTTGTAATAGCTTAAAGACTACAGGACTCCGGTATAGGGCTGTTTACACTACACCTCATTTTAAATATGTTCTTTTTTTCTGTAGACAAGTAAAGCACTACAAACACACACAGGTAATGTAGGTAATGTCTGTATCTATGCCCATAGATGCTAATATGGTGAAGACCTACTTCAGTTCATTTATATTCTGCCTCCTTAGGTTTTAACAAGTGACCCCTCTATAATCTTGCATGTACACATTCAAATATTAACCTAGTAGAGAGTTTGCTTTTCAAAATAAATTCAAGGACAGTAGTTAAGGTGGAAGATTCACAGATAGAGATTTATCTTTTTTTAAAAAAAATCTAAATCAATACAGCTTTTGAGTAAGGGAAACAATAGTGAGCATTGTGCTTCTTGTAATCCTATGATCAAGTAAGGGATGAAACATATTTTTTTGGACTCCATTGCTATTCAGTCATGTAAATGGCCTAAAGCAAATTGGAAGGAGCAAACCTTTCAACCATGTCAGATTCCAGGGGCCTGTATACACACAGTCTCAGATCTTGGCAGCCTTTCCACCAGTCTTTTACCACTGAGTCATGCCTGTGTTCAGGATGATAATTAGCATCATCAGAAATGTTGCTCAGCCAAAAGCAATACATTCTTCTGCTGCTGTAATTTAACTTCCTCTGGGCCTTGGCTGACTGAATGACAAAGTTCTATTTTTATTATATTTGACACATCATTCTTGGTATTTTTTTTCTCTAGGGAAATTCACACAACCATTTTAAGTTTACATGCTTAGTTTATATATTAAAACTGCCAGACACATTTGGGGCAACACCAGGAAAAACATTTTTTCTTGTTTTGGTTTAAGAAGCTGAGCTCTTAAACCATCCTTCCTTCCTCCCTTCCTTCCTTCCTTCTTTCCTTTCTACTTTCATTTTTGCCTCCCCTTCCTATCCCATATGTATTCTCTCTCTTCTACTGCTCTCTCTTTACTTTTAATAAGGAAGAATAAATTCCAGAATATTCCTTGGTAATGACCAGTGAAGTTTAGGTGGTGATTGTTCAGATTACCCAGAATCAAAGATCTGAAATCCATTATAGAGGATTGAACGCATACCTACCTCCTATAAAGCTTTTGAATTGCTTGATTTCAGAGAAAACACTGCAAATTTGACCCAGTAACCTTTGATAATTTTAAATTTCATGGTTATTAATCACATTTTCAGCAAATAACTGTGAGTTTGTATTATTTACCCTGCACCAACTGCATATGCAATGCACATATTCCTTTTAAGTCTATTTATGATGTTTATCCTCTTCTTTTGACATAGAGGGTCAGTTCTCATCAGCTGAAAAGTCTTTAAAAATGCCTCCCACTATATTGAAAACTAAAAATAAAATCCTAAGTCCCCACTGACTGAACAGACCCTTCTTGGCCAAAGGAATCCCAGAAATACCTTACAAACTGAATTCCTGGTCATGATGGGAAGGGAGATTGGACATACCTTGTTATATTACCTCTCTTTTGGAGTTTAGGAAAACTGACGAGTGTTAACGTTAAAATAGACATCAAAAGACTAACAAAATGGATTATTTGTGACAAGAAGATACCAAAATATAAACATGACTTAAGGTGGTGCCAGACAAGAGTTAGGCCACTCACTTCTGCAGGTCACTCTGACCCAGTATATTGGCTAACAGCCTGCCTTATCGTAAAGATTCCATTCTGTTGACTCCAAATTTTTAGACAGAGCTTTAATATTTTAAACAATTGCCAATTAAGGAATATCTGAATCCATCCATAACCTGAAAGCTCCGACATCAAGATATCTCACCTTTCTGGTTAAATCTATGCATATGTCTTTCTTTGCCTGCAACTCCTGTATTCTTGAAACATATAAAAGCATACTGTAACCCAACCACCTAGGGGATACTTCCTCAGGACTTTTTGAGATTCTGTTTCCTCAGACCATGATCACTCATATTGTTTCAGAATAAACTTCTTTAAAATATTTTATAGTTTGTTTTTTCCATTTATGGTATTAAAGTTACAACTTTATATACATTTAAAACATGCACAATTAATTTCATGTGACCTTTATAACTAAATGATAGATCTATTCACAGAAATGGATTTTTAAAATATGTATCATTTATAAGAACATATATGTACCTATCAACATATTTTATATATATATATATATATATATATTTGAGCAATTGTTCATCAATATAGAATGTTTGAGAAAAAGGATTGTAATAATGTGATAAATAGTACAATGAGATATTTTGGGAAACAAATTAATATGTGACCTATAAAAATATTTTTAAAATAAACTTGGGACTAATTATTTTCATAAGTTAGAAAACATATTTTAAGTAATGTACTTACTAGGAAGGTCAATGTTATGCTAAATATTAGAAAATGTTTTATGGTAATTGTTTTACTGTGCATTAGCTACCCCAAACCTTGGATCACATGGCAGTAGAAATACGTAAGGTACTGCTGAATGATAATATAGGGATTTACAGGAAACCAAGTAAAATGAACTTTGATGGGAAGCTGGATAAATCATTAGTTTCAGATTTCTCCATATCAGAAGCTTTCATATTGGTCTCCATGTGAGCATGAGACTTCTTTAGTATAGCCTCCATGGAGGTTTTGTCCTGGAGAGAATTTGTGTCAACCTTTCTGGTTTAAAGCAGGTCACATTGGTTTTGACTTGTTTTATTTAATTTTATTTCTTTTATTTGGTATGTGGGAGATAGAGCCTCACTCTGTTGCCCAGTGCAGTGGCACGATGTCGGCTCACTACAACCTCCACCTCCCAGATTCAAGCAGTTCTCCTTCCTCAGCCTCTCGAGTAGCTGGGACTACAGGCGTATGCCATCAGCCCAGCTGATTTTTTGTATTTTAGTAGAGTCGGGGTCTTACCGTGTTGCCTAGGCTGGTCTTGAACTCCTGAGCTCAGGCAATCCGCTCGCCTCAGCTTCCCAAAGTGCTAGGATTACAGGCATGAGCCACCATGCCCAGCCTTGACTTGTTTTAGGTATTATAATTTCCCACCAGATTTTCTTAGAAATATATATCTTTACTATTAAAAGAGTGATGGAAACCAGTGATTCAAATGTTCTCTATGTCTGCTTTTCCGTAAAAATCTTTAAGTGCTTTGTACTTGTAGGTCTGAGCCCTTTATTGGGGCATAATACTCTCCCTTGTTCTTTCCCATGCCTGCATTCAAAGCTCCCAGCAAATTGAACTAAACTATATGTATTCCTCTTATGCTTTCTCAAGTTTCCATTTTTATATACATTGTTTTTATTTCCTTGGACCTGACTGTCAATTTTCCCATGCTTACCTCGTTTTTCTTTAGTTTTTGTCAAGTCATGATTAACAAAGCACTTGCAATTGTCTTGTTACTGTTTCCAGGGTTTAAATATTTATTCAACTTTATTGTGTTTACCTGATTGTCTATCTTTTTCCCTTTCTAATTTTAAAGCCTTTTCAATTCTGTCTGTTGTTCTTAATATAGAGTTTAGTACACATCAGACAGTAAATAAACAATGCCACATGAACGAGAACCTTAGTAACATTTTTGCAAGGGAGTATGGGAATGAGCCAGCTTCCTCAAGATGTTGACAATCAAATATTTAATGAACGCTAACTGTGTCTTCAGCACTGACTAAAGGACAGCTTACTGAACAATAGTTCATTACTGTAAACAGCTCTGCTCCGTGGAACAGGAACAAAGCAAAATACAAAATGATGGTTGGGCCTAAAGTCAAGATCCACTGTGCTTCAGGCCTCAAACTGGCCACTGTTTTTCAATCCTGACTGCACTAGAATCACCAGTGACTTTCAATTACCCTTAATAGTCTCCATTCTAAAGCAATTATAAAAACAAGACTGGAGAATGAATATGGAGTCTGAGCATCAATTTTTTAAAAGTTCTCCAGACACTTCTACCTTAATGCAAGAATAAGAGTCATCCCCGAAGTGTTCCTTCTTATTCTGAGTGAGAGGAGACTCCTTTCTGTAAGATAGGAACTGGAGTGGCATTCCCTGATCCTGAAGGGGTATATAAAGCTACAGCTTACCATCGTTTGGGGCAAACACTTAAAGACAATTTTGAGATACAGAGAAATGGGACAACAAAACACAGCTGGTGACCAGTCACTAAAACGTACTTTTCTCCAGCTATGGGTTAAATATTGCAATATCAGTGACCCAACAATGAAATAGAAATCCAAAATATCACTACAAGATTTGTTCCTGGAATGGTGGCCAGGACACTAGTGGAGCCAAAACAAATTTTGTTAGAAAATGAGGAATGAATACAGAGTGAGATAAATTAAACAAACAAGAAGACCTCCTGTCTAACATGAGATTGCAAATCAAAATGGAAAGAAATACATCAAAACTACAATGATATATTATCTCACACCAGTCAGAATAGCTATTATTAAGAAGTCAAAAAATAAAAATAAAAAACCAAAAAGCAGATGTTGGCAAGGCTGTGGTGAAAAGGGAATGCTTATTCACCATTGGTGGGAATGTAAATTAGTTCAGCCACTGTGGAAAGCAGTTTGGAGCTTTCTCAAACAACTTAGAGCTACCAAAAAGACACATGCACTCATATGTTTATTGAAGCACTATTCACAATAGCAAAGACCTTTCCGGTTTAAAGCAGGTCACATTGGTTTTGACTTGTTTTATTTAATTTTATTTCTTTTATTGGTATGTGGGAGAGGGAGCCTCGCTCTGTTGCCCAGTGCAATGGCACGATGTCGGCTCACTACAACCTCCACCTCCCAGATTCAAGCAGTTCTCCTTCCTCAGCCTCTCGAGTAGCTGGGACTACAGCATATGCCATCAGCCCAGCTGATTTTTTGTATTTTAGTAGAGTCGGGGTCTTACCGTGTTGCCTAGGCTGGTCTTGAACTCCTGAGCTCAGGCAATCCGCTCGCCTCAGCTTCCCAAAGTGCTATCTCCTCATAGGAGATACTGAACTTACTCATACACTGAGCACATTGCTACTACAACCAGCCTCTGAGAAAGCCATCATACAAAGACTCTCTATGACCAAGAAACTTACACAGTCTTCACTCCTGAAAACACCAAGAGCCAAGCTAGGCTATGATAAACTATAAACATAAAAGTCACATCCTTAAGGGAGAAAATAAATTAAAACAAATACAATCACATTGAAAATAAAGTCAAGAACAATGATAAGAATACCCAAGTGAGAAGGAATCAGAATAACAATTCTGGCAATATGACAAAACATGGTTCTATGACTTTCACAAAAGATCACACTAGCTTTCTAGCAATGAATCCAAAGCAAGATGAAATCTTTGAAGGATCAGATAAAAAAATTCAAAAGGTTGATTATTAAACTACTTCAGGAGATACAAGAGAAAGGTAAAAACAACATAATGACATTTAAAATAGCAAGTCAAGATATGAATGAAAACTTTTCTAAAGAAATGACTTTTTTTAAAAAAACAAAGGAAAAACAATCAGAACTTCTGGAAATGAATAACAAATTTAGGGAATTACAAAATTCAGTGGAAAGTTTTAACAACAGACTAGATCAAGTAGAAAAAAGGATTTCAAAGCTCAAAGACACGGCTTTTGAATTAGCCCAATCAAACAAAAATAAAGAAAAAAGAATCTAAATAAATAAACAATATCTCCACGAAAGATGGAATTATGTAAAATGGCCAAAACTAATAATAATTGGTGTTTCTGAGGTAGAAGTGAAGGTAAAATGTTTGGAAAAATTATTCAAAGGAATAATTGAGAAAAACTTCCCTGGCCTTGCTAGAGATATCCAAGTACAAAAAGCTCAAAGAACTTCTGGGATTCATTGCAAAAAGTATATCACCAAGGCATATAACCTTCAGGCTATTTAAAGTCAACATGAAGAAAAGTATTCAAAGAACAGTGAGAAAAAAGCATCAGGTAACCTATAAAGGAAAACCAGCAGACTAACAGCAGACTTCTCAGAAGAAACCTTAGAAGCTGGAAGGGACTGGGGTCCTATTTTTAGCTTCCTTAAACAGAAAAAGTGTCAACAAGAACTTTGTATCCAGCAAAACTAAGTTTCATAAATGAAGCAGAAATAATTTTTAGATAAACAAATGCTGAGGGAATTTGTTACTAACAGACTAGCCCTACAAGAAATGCTGAAAGTTTCAAATATTGAAACAAAAGGTTGATATGCACCAGAATACAATGTCTTGAAAGCATAAAACTCACAGGGCCTATAAAACAATAATACAACAAAGACTACAAAGTAGGTACTAATCAACATGAAGACTGAAACATTACCTCATGTCTCAATGTTAAATGTGAATGGCCTAAATGTACCAATTAAAAGATATAGATTGGGAGAATGGATAAAAAAATTAAAAACCAATTATCTAATTATCTGCTGTCTTCCAGAGACTTACCTAATAAATAAGGATTCATATAAGCTCAAAATAAGGTAGTAGAAAAATATATTCCACATAAAGTAAGCAGGAGTACTTATTCTTTTATCAGATAAATCATACTTAAAAGCAACAGTGGTAAAAAAAACACACACACACACACACACACACAAAAGGTCATTATATAATGAAAAAAATAATCCAATGAGAAGATATTACAATTTTAAATACTTATGTACCTAACTGTGGCACTCCCAGATTTATAAAATAATTACCACTAGACCTAAGAAATGAGATAGACAGCAACACAATAATAGTGGGTATTTTAACACTCCACTGACAGCACTAGACAGATCATTGAGACAAAAAGTCAACAAAGAAACAATGAACGTAAACTACACTCTAGAAAAAATGGACCTAGCAGATATTTACAAAACATTCTACCCCAGAACTGCAGAATATGCATCCTTCTCATCAGCACATGGAACATCTCCAAGTAGACCATATGATAGGCCACAAAAGAAGTCTAAATAAATTCTAATAATCATATCAAGTATTTCTTAGACCATAGCAAAGTAAAACTAGAAATCAGCTTCAAAGGGAATCACAAAACTACAGTAACACATGGAAATTAATCTGCTCATGAACCATTTTTGGGTTAATAATAAAATCAAGATGGAAATTAAAAATTTCTCTGAAATGAATCACGATAGTGACAGAAGGCATCAAAGTTCTGAGATACAGCAAAAGCATTGCTAAGAGCAAAGTTTATAGCACTAATTGACTACATCAAATAGTCTGAAAGATTACAAATTTACAACCTAAGGTCACATCTCAAAGAACTAGAGAAACAAAAAACAAATCAAACCCAAAGCTACCAGAAGAAAAGAAACAACAAAGATCAGAGTAGAACTAAATGAAATTGAAACAAAAAGGACAAAAGATAAATGAAACAAAAAGTTGGTTCTTTGAAAAGATAAATTGATCAATGATTAGCTTGATTAAGAAGAAAGATGAAAATAATCTCAATTGTAAACAAAAATGGAGATGTTACAAATGACAGCACAGAAAGACAAAAGATCATGCGAGACTACTGTGAACACCTCTATGAAAACAAGCTAGGAAATCTAGATGAAATGGATAAATTCCTGCAAACATACAACCCTACTAGATTAAATCAGAAAGAAATAGAAACCCTGAACTGATCAATAACAAGCAGTGAGTGAATCAGTAATAAGAAAATTGCCAACAACAGAAAAAGCCCAGGGCCAGACGGATTCACAACTGAATTCTGTAAGACAGTCAAAGAATTTGTACTAATCCTACTATTCCAAAAAATTGAGAAATAGGTAATCCTCCCTCAGTCATTCTATGAAGCCAGTATCACCCTGATACCAAAACCAGGAAATGACATAACAACAACAACAACAACAAAACTCTATTGACCAATATCCCTGATGAACATAGATGCAAAAATCCTCATCAAAATGTTAGCTAACCAAATCCAATAGCACGTCAAAAAGATAATACACCATAAACAATTGGGTTTTATTTCAGGGATGCAGGGATAGATTAACATACGCAAGTCAACAAATGTGATACATCACATAAACAGAATTAAAAACCAAAACCATATAATTATCTCAGTAGATGCACAGAAAGCATTTGATACAATTTCGCATCCCTTTATGACAAAAGCCTATAGAAAACTATGCATAGACAGATTCTACCTCAAAATAATAAAAACATTGCCTGACAAGCACACAACATCATACTGAATGGGAAAACATTGAAAGCATTCACCCTCAGAACTGGAAGAAGATAAGGATGTTCACTTTTACCACTTCCATTCAACATAGTACTGGAAGTCCTAGACCGAGCAGTCAGGCAATAGAAATAAATAAAGGCCATTCAAATTGGAAAAGAGGAAGTCAAACTATCACTATTCACTGATGATATAATTATATACCTAGAAAACCCTCAAGACTACTCCAAAATGTTCCTAGATTTGATATATAAATTCAGTAAACTCTCAGGTTAAAAAAATGAATGTACATGAATCAGTATCACTGCTATACGCCAACACTAACCAAGCTGAGAATCAAATCAATAACTCAATCTCTTTTACAATAACTCTAAAAAATACCTAGAAATATTCTTAACCAAAGAAGTAAAAGATCTCTTCAAGGAGAACTACAAAATGGTGCTGAAAAAAAAATCATAGGTGACACAAATAGAAGCACATTCCATACTACTAGATTGGAATAATCAATATCATGAAAATGACAATACTGCCCAGAACAATCTACACATTCAACGCCATTCTTATCAAAATATCAACATCATTTTTCACATAATTCAATAAAAATAACCAAAGAACCCAAATAACCAAATAACCAAAGAAATTCTAAACAAAAATAACAAATCTGGAGGCATCACATTTCTTGACTTCAAATCATACTGAAAGACTATAATTACCAAAACAGCATGGCACCGGTATAAAAGTAGACACATAGACCAAGGGAACAGAATAGAGAACTCAGATATAAAGCCAGATACTTACAACTAACTGATCTTTAAGCATACAAAAACATAAATTGGGGAAAGGACACCCTATTTAGTAAATGGCACTGGGGAAAATGGTAGCCACATGTAGAAGAATAAAACTGAATCCCTATATGGCATCTTATTCAAAAGGCAACTCAAGATAGATCAAAGACTTAAATCTAAGATCTGAAAACAGTAATTCTAGAAGACAGCCTAGGAAAAACACTTTTAAAACATTGACCCTAGGCAAAGAGTTTTTTACTAAGACCCTAAAAGCAAAATACAACAAAACAAAAAATAAATAAGTAGACCCAATTGAACTAAAAAGCTTCTGTACAGCAAAATAAGTAATCATGATTATAAACAAACAAACAACAGAATGGGAGAAAATATGTGCAAACTATGTATTTGACAAAGGACTAATATCCAGAGTTCACAATAAAGTCAAACAAAGCAGCAAGAAAAATATAATGCCATCAAGAAGTAGGAAAATGACATGAATAAACATTTCTCTAAAGAAGATACAAAAATGATCAACAAACATATGAACACATTTTGCTCAACATCACTGATCATCAGGGAAATGCAAATTAAAATCCCAATTAAATACCACCTTACCCCAGCCAGAATGGCCATTATTAAAAAGTCAAAGAACATTAGATGTTGGCGTGGATGTGGTGAAAGAGGAAATGCTTCTACACCACTGGTGGAAGTGTAAAGTAGTAAAACCTCTATAGAAAACAGTCTGAAGATTTTGTAAAAAATAAAAATAGATCTACCATTCAATCCAGGAATCCCACTACTGGATATCTATCCAAAGGAAAATAAGTTATCTCAAAAAGACACCTGCACACATATGTTTATTACACCACAGTTCATAATTGCAAAGATATGGTACTAATCTGTGTGCCCACAGAACAAAGAGTGCATAAGGAAAATGTGGTATATATAAAATATGGAATACTCTCAGCCATAAAAAAGTAAAGTAGTGTATTTTGCAGCAACTTGGATGGAGCTAGAGGCCATTATTCTGAGAGAAGTAGCTCAGGAATGGAAAACCAACTGCCTAACGTTCTCATTTGTAAGTGTGAGCTAAGCTATGGGAATGTAAATGCATACAGAGTGGTATAATGGACTTTGGAGACTCAGAAAAGTGAGGGTGAGAGGGCGTTGAGGAATAAAAATCTACATATTGGCTACAATATACTCTACTTGGGTGACAGGTACAATAAAATCTCAGATTTCACTACTACAGCTTTTATCCGTGTAACCAGAAACAACTAGCACCCCAAAGCCATTGAATTTTTTTTTTAAATTATAAAAATAAAAAATTTTAAATATGGTATATACACGTCATGGAATACTACACATCTGTATACGTCATTGAATACTACACAGTCAATAAAAAGAACAAAATAATGTCCTTTGCAGCAACATGGATGCCCCTGAGAGCCATTATCCTAAGCAACATAAAGCAGGAACAGATCAAATACCGCATGTTCTCACTTACAACTGGAAGCTAAATATTATGTACACTTAGACATAAAGATGACAACAATAGATGCTGGGGACTACTACGGGGAGGAGGGAGTGGGGATGAGGTTAAAAAACTACCTATTGGGTACTATGCTCACCACCTGGGTGACATAAAAATTCATACCCCTAACTTCAGTGTCACACAGTATACGTATTTGTGTGACAAACCTGCACATGTACCCCCTTGAACCTAAAATAAAAGTATAAATAAAAATATTATAAAAGCAAAAAGTCAATAAAAATGAGTGCTTTTATCCAACATTTGAAAAAGTTGTAGAACACATAATTTTGTTATATCCATAATTTATATCTTACAACCCATAATCAATCAGTGGGTAATAAAATATCTATATTTAAAATATCTATATTATATACAAATAAGTTATGAGAAATAATGTTTAGGTTCAGTTATTAAGTAGAACTTAATACTTTTTCCTTTTAAGAAAATGTGTGAAAGTTTATTTTTGAAAGGCATTTGATGCCGTATCAAATCTTTTTTTAATATTGCCTTATTTTTCCTAACTTTCCTTGGTTAACTTCTTTCTCAACTTTTTGCAATCATTCTCTGTTTACCTTCTCTATTTCCATAGATGTTCATCTGATTTTATTTTCTCATTCAAAATGTGGAATTTTGATGACTAGATGTACTTCTTTAAGCTCAGATCTTCTGGACAGCTTTCTATTAACATGATATTCTTCAAATACCCAAGGTTGAGGATCACCAGCACTTTAAGATTTTTTCCAGCAATTATGAAAGTATTCCTGCATATAACTAGATCTTTGAATTATTTATATATTATGAATAATAACTAATTCTCCCATGAAATTAACTGTTTTAAAATAAATTTCATATACTATACAAATTGATATACATAAATTTCATAGTCCTAAGAGATGTATATTATTAACAATCTCATTAAACAGCATACATAAATGTCATCTGAAGAGTTCATTAATTATGTTTTTAAAGCAATGGGAAATTCTTGAGTTAGAAAATGTAAGTGAAATAAAACACAAATAATTCCTACATGCACACACACACGCACACCTGCACACACACACACGTGCACGTATAGGGAGGAGTCAGAGAAAAAGGGAAAAAGAAAGGTTGTGAGTATATATACAAATATTATGATTACGTGTTTTGTGTGTTTATAGATACAAATATGGTTAAGTGTTTTTGTCTACCTTGTTAAGGTACAATAATTTACATATTTCTGTATTTTTTTTAGAAAAATAAATATCTCTATTCCCCTACCCATCCAACTGGCCAGAAATGCAATCTCAAGTATTTTACACACTCGCTTCTTTCTCTGTGGAATATACAAGAATCACAGAATTCCATAAAATAATAATAATAATAATATCACTCACACACCCACAACCAGCAAAAAACAAACCACGTCTTTGGTCCACAGTAACTTTCGTTTCTATTATTGTTCCTTCAGCTACATGTCTTTGTCAAGGAGTCTTGGCTGCTTCTCTCAAGTTTATTTTCCCCAATGATTGCCCATTCAATCTAAAAACCTTTTCCCCAGTCATTCACGTAGGTACTTTGTCTCTGGAACTTAGTTATAAATAAAACATAAAAGGTATCTTCTTCATAGGAACTTACATTATATTGGGAAACATGAGAAGGACAATGAAAAGCTACTTGAGAAAGATTATTTTGGAGCTCAACAACTGTTATCCAACAAGCAATGTGATAGAGAGCTAAGGAGGGTAGCTACGTAGCTGTAATGATCAGAAAATAATATCTTTGAAAATATCATAATGAGATAAGATTTGGGTAATCAGAAAGTGAAATTAAATATATTTGAAACCCTAATTTGAACTTGTTACTGTAAAGGAACAGGACTTATGGAATACATGCAAAATCTATTTTCATTTTTTGCCGCCTGTTGTCTTGCAAATGTTTTACTGCGTTAATTCTCATTTTGCCACTGGATAAAGACTCAGGGGAACTCAGGAATTTCCCATCACTTTAAAGAAATGCTAGCATCCTTCTAAATCAAGTGAATAATTACAAGTATTGTAATTGCCCAAAATATTGATCAATTTAAACCTTTATTCACAGATAACACAGACCAGCTAGGGCTGGTTCCATGTATGTAGGTACCACTGTAATCCACTCAGGGATGAGGATACAGTTGGCTGTTTCTCTTTACTTGTTCCTATTATTTCTCCTCTTCCTTCACACTAATAACCACAGTTTTTCATTCTATCAGTGTCTAAGTTGGGGTAGAGAGAAGAGGTAAGGGGAATATGAGGTTCACAGCAGACCGAGAAACTCTAGGGGTGGATTGTCCTTTTTGTGCAAGGCAAGTCTTTAAAGTTGAGTCTTTCTCTTGAGAAGAGTCTCCATGGGTGCTTCAGAGGACTTGCTCTGCAGCAGCCAGTTGCATTTCGGTGATTATGAGTAGTGCATTTACACCTCTTTCTCTGTTACTCAGTTTTTTTTTTTTTTTTTTTTTTTAATATTACTTCCATTTTCCCCTTTTCCAGACTGCTTCTGATGAGTCACAGATATCTTTGTAGTTGGTCCTTTTGGGAAGAATACTAAATGATGTTTTGTAGCTTTTGTCTTCTGCATATGCCACTTCTGTTCTATGAAACACACACATACCCAATACCACTAATCCCCTTCCATTAGAAGAGTAGCTATTTCTCAATGCAACAAAATCTCTTTTCTGCCAGCTCAGGTTCATTGCCATACATTCACACTTTTAGATTTCAGATCCATGTCAGACCCCACTTCATTGTTCTCCATGTGTCTCCAGGGGATATATATCAAGCACACAGAGAGGCCTCCATGCAACCATTCTCACTAGACTTGAGGTAAGCACAGGACAATCCCATTTTTCCCCTTAAAAAAATAAAACATACAGGATTATACATAAAGTATAGACATCATTGGTCTGAAATTTCTCACAATAAAAGGGGTTCCTTTTTAAGTGCCTACTTTAATTAAGAAAAATGTAAAAAGTGAGTTGTTATGGTAAGAAATACATTTCTGTCCTTCACATTTCTCCTTATTCTTCCTTCTTCAAGATAGCTCTTAAATAAAGAACCACCTTGAGAAAGACAAATTGAAAGGGTAGGACATCGTTTATCAGGAAAGAGCATTTCTGCCTTATGGCCCCTTGAGTAAAGTGTTTCTTTAGGACATCACAGCTTGTGTGAAGGCAGATTTAAAGGCCAGGGCATCAATTAGAAACCCACAGTCTTGCTGCCTAATCGCTCTTTTTACAGCTTCTTTTAGCAAGATAAAAATACCATCAAAATGGAAAATGAGACTTGCCAAACAATTTCAGCACTTCCCTTAGGCCACAAATGCTCAATACTGACAGATACAGCATTTCTGAGTTCCTGGCAAAGTTGAAAAGGTTTACATAGTATTTTATTTGGTTTGTTGCTATCTGCAATGCTGATTGAAAGAGACAGACATCAGTAGTGAGTAGTTCAGTACTAAAACATCAGCAATGACAAGTTTCAAAAAGTGACTCTGAGAGAAGTTGGCAGACTACCCAATTCTTTATTTCCTATAATGCTGTAATTGAACTAATGCATTGGCAATATTTATGTGTGCATGTATGTATATGTATACAGATTTGTGCATATACATGTTTGTCTTATATATGCCCATATTTGTTGTGTATATGTATTAGTCTTAAAATTTTTTAAAAGCCATGCACCCTAAAGAAGCAAAACATATATAAGAAAAATAAGGCTACATGCATCGCTGTAATATTCAAAATGTTTGGGAAATTTTCTCTCAATCTTTTTTTCTAGGGAAGCATTATAAAAGCTGTTCATCTTATTCCTTAGCTACGTTTTGATTGTTTTGAGGCCTTATGTGTAGTTACTTCATTATGCTCTATGTAAAACCCCTTGAAATGTGAGTTTTTTAATCCTGTAGAATATAAGATTAAAAACTGTATTTAAGACAATAGAATGTATCTTATTCATCTCTTGAAACCTGCCAGAACCTGGAACAAGTAGCACATTTTAGTTCTCAATTAATACTTATTTTCTCAGTAGCCCTGTTTACATTTGACCTGATAATTATTCCAACTCTTCACATTCATTTGATTGGGTTCAAAAATCCCTTAATATTCAATAGATCCATTTTTAAATTAAGGCAAAATATGCATTTTCCATTTCTTCTGCTGGCAGAGGTACTAGATACGGTTAATCAGACAATGCTCTGGTTTCCTCGGGTCATAGCCACAGAAGTTCAACTGCTTCTGGATAAAGCATTCCTTTGAGGGTTTTTGGGTGTTTGTTTTCTGGCTCTTGCACTGTTCCCTCTGGCCAGTGGAAATCTCACTTGCTGACTGTTCTGACAACTTCATAAGCGACCCTCATCTCCTCCTCTAACTGCTATATCTCTTCAAGGTTGCCTGTGCATTTGGAGGTGGGGCGGGGTGGGGAAAGTTTTCTGATTTTTGCTGTTAATCATTATCTAGGTCTCTAGTCAAGTCCCTTGATCCAAAGTTTCTCAGGACAAGATGAACAAAATTATTATTTGGGTAAAATATACAGGCAAACATCACTTTTTAATTGAATTATTCAGTGTTTACCTTTTCTCTATATGTAAACAGTAATACGTGTTCATTGGTGAGTTTGTATTTCTGTAGTAATGGTTCCTAGAATTTTCATTTATTTTGCTTTCTATCTTATTTCTCTGTACATTTGTGAAGGTAAGGTATGTGCGAAAGGGGTTAGTTGAAACTGTTCCAATAAGAGTTACAGTTGCTACTTTCAGATCACTCACTATAATTGTAGAGAATACTGATAAGCTTTCATAACATCATACAACCACTTGAACTATATTGTATGGTTATAGGCTGTTCTTGCTCCATGCCAGGATAACACTTTTCATAAATCTAACCATAGCTTCTAACCAGATGAACACATCAGCAGCAAAAAGTTGACAGCATTCCTACTGACATTTTTTTTTTGGCTGATGTTGCACAGTGGCATATACTTCCTTACAGCAATAGTAGCAGTAAGTATCTCCAGAAGGCTCAGAACCGAGAATGACATTGTGTAGTAATCACTGAATCAATTCCTTCTTGCAGTTCCACTTCTGAGAGCCTTGAGAAAACAATGAAATAACCCATGGGGACATTAGGCTTCCATTTTTCAGATATCTCTACCATAAAAAGTATAGAATGTGAGAAATCGTGTTGTCTTCAAACTATATTGGGCCAAATTTCTAAATTCTGATAGAATCTGGCCTAAAATACTCAATTCCATATTAAAAAGTGACCCTTGAACCTCTGTAATTGTCTCTTTTCTTTTTAACATACTGATTATTGGAGGCTATCCTCTTAGTTTGGAAAAAAAAATATTAAACATATTTTAAAATAGACTGAATATCCACAGGTGCATTTTCTTTATGGTTTAAAACCTTTTAGTTTGTCTTAGTGGAATTTTGTATGCATTCCAATTTTATACTTCAGTGGCTCAGTAAAAGTACTCTTTAGAATTTATTCCAAAGAGTAAACTGATATGAAATTTAAAAAATAAAAATAGAGAAACATAAAATCGGTGAGGTGGGGCTGAAATGTCAACTTCAAACTTTGTAAGACTTGTTTTCATTTATAAATAAAATGTATATCCATTTGTTTTTAATTTGACACCAAAATCATGCTTGTTATATTAGTAGGTGATATAGTTTGGGTATGTGCTCCCTGAATAAACTCATGTTGAAATGTGACCTTTAATGTTGGGTGTGGGGCCTAGTGGGTGGTGTTTGGGTCATGGCAGTAGATGTCTCATGAATGGTTTTTTGCCCTCCTTGAGGTGACTGAGTTCTCACTCTCTTAGTTTACAGGAAAGCTAGTTGTTTAAAAGAGTCTAGTACCTCCTGTCTCTTTCCCTTGCCTTCCTTCTCTTCATGTAATATGCCTGCTCCTCCTTTACCTCTCCTATGATTGTAAGCTTCCTGAGGCCTTCACCAGAAGCAGATGCTGATTTCATGTTTCTTGAACAGCCTACAGAACCATGAGCCAAATAAATCTCTCTTCTTTATAAGTTACCCAGTCTCAGGTATTTCTTTATAGCAATACAAAATGGACTAACACAATATGTTACGTTGATATTTATTAACGTCATATTTTGCTGGAGAGTAGTTGGTATCATTAACTTTCACTTAATAAATTGTTTTTTAATTTATAAAATATTTTAAAATCAAAATTATGCAGATGGAGAACAAGTCAGTGGTTAGCGGTTAGGCGAGGAGTGGAAATACGTGACTAAAAGGGATATTAGCATGAGGAAGTTTATTGATGGTAACAAGGGAGTTTTATACCTTGATTGTGGTGATGGTTTTATGAATCTGTGCATGTGGCAAATGTCATAGAATTATGTACAAAGACATGCAATAAAGGAAATCATGCCAAAACTGGTGAAATCTCAGTAATGCCTACAGTCTTGTAAATCATATTGTTTCATTGTCAAGGTCTTAATTTTGGTAATCTACTTTAGTTATGCAAAATGACAAAAATAGAAGAAAGATCGTTGATGAGTACATGAGAAATCTCTATGCTACTTTTGCAACTTCTTGTTAGTGTATAATTATTTCAATGCATGAAGTTCATTAAAAGTTTTAAAAAGTAACAGAAATGTTAAAACAAAATGTTACAAGCACTCCTCAGTCTATTTCGGAGTATATATCCAAAAGAAATGCAATCAGTATCTCAAAGATATATCTTTACCCTAGTGATTACTGAAGCATTATTCACGATAGCCATGATATAGAAACAACCTATGCATTTTTCAATGAATGAATAAAGAATATATGATTTATACAATGAAATATCATTCAGCCATATAAAAGGAGAAATTCCTGCAATTTATGAAAACATGAATGAACCCTGAGAACACAATGCTAAGTGAAATAAGCCAGACACAGAAAGACAAATATTCTATAATCTCAATTATATGTGGCATTTAAAACATGGTAAACTCATTGAATAGTGTTTGCTAGGAGGTGGGAAAGTGGAGAGACATTGATCAAAAAGTACAAACCTTGCATTACATGGTGAATAAGTTCCGGAGATCTAATGTGCACCATGGTTACTGTAGTTAATAATACTCTATTTAATATTTGAAATTTACTAAGAGAGTAGATACCCAGACTTTTCACCACAAAAATAATTAACGGCTGGAAGTAGTCCTCTTGAGAACTGGAACAAGACAAGGATACCCACTTTCACCACTCCTGTTCAACACAGTATTCAACATCCTAGCTGAACAATTAGGCAAGAGAAAAAAATAAAAGGCATCCAGATAGGAAGAGAGGAAGTCAAGTTATCTCAGTTTGCAGATGATATGATTCTATACCTAGGAAACCCCATAGTCTGTGTCCAAAACCCCCATGATCTGATAAACAACTTCTGCAAAGTTTCAGGATTCAAAGTCAGTGTACAAAACTCAGTAACATTTCTACACACCAACAATACCCAAACTGAGATCCAAATAGAGAATCCAATCCCATTCATAATAACCACTAAAAAAATAAAATACCTAAGAATACAGCTAACCGCAGAGGTGAAATGCCTCTACAGTGAGAATTACAAAACACTGCTCAAATAATTCAGAGATGACACAAAAAATTGGAAAAACTTTTCATGCCCATGGGATAAGAAGAATCCACATTACTAAGATGGTCATACTGCCTAAAGCAATTTATAGATTCAATGCTATTCCTATCAAACTACAAATGGCATTCCTCACATAATTAGAAAAAACTATTCTAAAATGTATATAGAACCAGAAAAAGAGCCTGACTAGCCAAGGCAATCCTAAGCAAAAAGAGCAAAGCTGAAGGCATAATATTACCCAATTTCAAACAATACTACAAGGCGACTATAACCAAAACAGCATGGTGCTCATACAAAAACAGACACATAGACCAATGGAGCAGAATAGATAGCCAAGAAATAAAGCTGTACACCTAAAACCATCTATATTTTGATAAAGTTGATAAAAACAAACAATGGACAAGGGACTCCCTATTCAATAAGTGGTGCTAGGATACCTGGATAGCCATACGCTGAAGATCCAAACTGGGCCTCTTCCTTACCATATACAAAAATCAATTCAAGATGGATTAAATGCTTAAATGAAAAATCTAAAATTATAAAAACTCTGGAAGATAACCTAGGAAATGCAATTCTGGACATAGGCCCTGGCAAAGATTCCATAACAAAGTTGCCAAAAGTAATTGCTACAAAAACAAAAATTGACAAATGGGACCTAATTAAACTAACAATCTTCTGTGCAGCAAAATAAACTATCAACAGAATAAACAGACTGCTTACAAAATGAGAAAAAATATTTGCAAATTTTGCATCTGACAAAGGGCTAATATTCAGAATCCTTAAGAAACTTCAGTGAACAAGCAAAAAAAAAAAAAAAAAAAAATACCATTAAAAAGTGAACAAAGGACGTGAATAAAGAGTTTTCAAAAGAAGATATACATGCAACCCAAAGCATATGAAAAAAATGCTCAACATCACTAATCATTAGACAAATGCAAATCAAAACCACAATGAGATACCATCTAATACCAGTCATGGCTATCTTAAAAAGTCAAAAAGTAACAGACGTTGAGGAGGTTGTAGAGAAAAGGGAACACTTATACACTGCTGGTGGGAATGTAAATTAGTTCAACCATTGTAGAAAGCAGTTTGGTTGGTGATTTCTTAAAGAACTCAAAACAGAATTACTATTCAACCCAGTAATCCCATTACTGGGTATATACCCAAAGGAATATAAATTGTTCTACAACAAAGAAACATGCATGTGCATGTTCATTGCAGAACTGTTCACAACAGCAAAGACATGGAGTCAATTTAAATGTCCATCAACACTAGACTGGATAAAGAAAATATGGTACATATACACCATGGAACACTACACAGTCATAAAAAAGAATGAGATCATGTCTTTTGCAGTAACATGGATGCAGCTGGGGGGCATTATCCTAAGTGAAATAACAGGAACAGAAAATCAAATACTGCACGTTCTCACTTATAAATGGGAGTTAAACTTGAGAACACATGGACACAGAAAAGGGAACAACAGGCACCAGGAGCTACTTGAGGGTGGCGTGTGAAAAGAGGAAGAGAATAGAATAAAAACTTACTGTGTGCTACACATATAACCTGGGTGACAAAAAAAATCAGTACATCAAAGTCCCATGACACATAATTTACCTATATAACAAACCTGCATGTGTACCCCTGAAACTAAAATAAATGTTAAAAAATTAAATAAAATGGTCAAAAAATTAAATAAAATTCTTTAAAAAGATATTTACATGAGGTGACAGATGTATTAATTAGCTAGATTGTAGTAACCATTTCATAATATATACATATATCAAATCATCATGATGTACACTTCAATACAGAAAATTTTTATTAACGCTGGTCAAAAACAACATGTTTAAAAAATTGGAGTTACATAAATATTTAAAAATAAGGTTACCCACATCAATTTTTCAACCATTTTATTTAAGTTATGGTAATATTTTGCACAGTTTATATACTTTGTAACAAAATTAAAATTCTTTACAATGAAATTTTCTTTTTGTCCTTTCTTATCCCATTCTTCTTACTGTTTTATCGAATGTAAGTACTTTCCGTCTTTTTCCAATCCAACTTTAAAATTTCCTGGATATACATATATATGCTGATAAAAATACACAATTTTATTTTATGATTTAAAAATTACAAAATTGATTTGTTTATAAATGTATTCATATGTAACAATGTATTAGCGCTGAATATTATATTTGGTGTCAAACCCATTTAGATACATGTGCACTTAATTTTATTAATAATAATACATCCTTTAAATATATAAAATGTCTTTTCTCTAATTGAATTATATTGTTTCTAATTTTTCAGTAGTTCTACTTGATTTTATTTCAAGAAATCATATTTAAAGTACTGATGTTTTAAAAGGCCAAGAGGTGAATTTTATTCTAAAATCTAATCCTAGAAACTTTGTCTTGCAATATATGAATTTACTTACATATGTATATAATAAACAATATTCCATGTAATGAAAAAACTGCAAGGAATTTGGACCTTAAGAAAAAGAGATACAGGTTGAGTGACATTCATATTTTAAGTTTGATTCCCACACATTTCGAGAGGTTTACTAACTATTTCAAATTTTTAATGAAAACTCCAGTCCATACTTTAGGATTACAGATACCATCCAAGAACTGAAGGATTTTAAGAGTAAGGAGAAATGAAAGTAGACCTATTCTAACAGGGACTGAACTAAACTTCCACAATGTCAAATGATCACCTGCATGAATAAAAGGCAGTGATTTTCAGAAGATAACCAAATAGTCAAAGTAGTATAAGAGTATCCAGATTCTGTACACTTTGCACAATATGTAATATAAAATCACTGACATGTAGAGAATAGGGAAATACAACATAGAGTTAAGAGCCAGATCTATCATTTGAAGCACATCCAAAGAAAACCCAGGTAACAAAATAAGCAGAAAATAACTTTAAGAAAACTCAGATAACTATAATAAAGGTCTATGAAACAGAATTGATATATGAAAAGTTAAGAACTATTAGAAGATATTTATAAATATAAGAAGAAGCAAATGCATATCTGAGAAATAACTTACTTAAAAATGTAATAAAATTTCATACAACAGGATTAATGGAGGATAAAACACAACAAACTTTTTAAAAAATTAGTAAATGTCAATAGAGGCCATCCACACTTACGGACAGAAAAAAATAAATTAAAACATAACATCTGTTTTGAATTACTTAAGTCGATTTTCTGCTATATATAATTACAGAACTAAGGTAAAAATTAAGATAAAAATACAAATTTCTTGGAAGTACAAATAATGAGAATTTACTAATGAAAGACTACAAAATTCAATCTTAAACAGAGACCTTCCCCCAAAGAAAATTCTAGGCCAAATGAATTCTATGACACATTTAAGAAGAAATAATACCTACTACAAAGTCTTTAAAAATTAAAGAAATAAGTAATTTATTGTTAATAAGTAAATATTCTTCTCGACTCATTCTAGCAGGCCTGCATTGTGCTGATAACAAAACCAGACAAATATTTTACATACAAGGAAAACTGTGAATCAAAATCCTTTATGTAGATAGACAAAAAATATTAGCAAAATGTTATCAAAACAAATCTAGTATAATTCAAAAGGATGAATGGCATGAACAAGGTTATTTACTACTATCAAATCCATTCACTATATGCTGGGGGTCCTAACCTATAAATAATAAAAAAAGGTCTACAAATTGGAAAGAAATAAGTATATATGTCTTTATTTATAGAAAACATGATTAGGTAAAATATTGTTGAAAAGCAAATACGTGAATCAAACCAAGTGAATTTAGCAAGTATGTGGGATATAAAAATAAATTTTACTATACACTAGTAATTGAAAAATTGGAAAATGACATTCAAAATAGTATTTATAATGGCATAAAAACACAAAATATCAAAGAATAAATTTAGCCATATATGTATAAACCTGTATATTAATCTATAAAATATTGCAGATGCTATTAAAGTATATGGAGACATGTACTAGGTTCATGTATTTAAAGGATTAATATTGATACGTCAATTTTGCCCAACTTGCCAATAAATTCAATGACATTTTAATGAACATCTTTGTAAGCATTTTTAAAGTAAAATGTTAATCAGTTCAGAAAATGGGTATGTAAACACAAAAAATATATGTTAGTAAAACAATCTTGAAATACAAATATGTAGTAGGAAGAATTAAACTATTTAATTTCAAGACTTACTGTAAATTTACAGAAATGAAGACAGTGTGGCACAGGCCATTTATACAGAAGAGTGTCAGAATACATACATACATGTGTTATCTATTAATTTTTTATAAAGTTACAAAAGTTACAAAATTATTTTGATGAGAAAACATTAAGCATTTCCATAAATATTTCTGGGAATTTAAGCAGTATCTGAATTTTTTTAAAATGAAAACTTTAACCTTACACCATACACTAAAAGAAAATTTTAAAGACTCAAACTGAATTATATTTCTAAAGAGAAAGGCTGAAAGTACAGGTTTTTTAAAAATTAAAAAGTATTTGCACATTAAATATACAACTATCTCTTAGGACAGAATGAATTAAAGATAAAAAGTATACTGGACTTCATAAAAATTAATATATACAATTATTGAAAATATGGCATCAGGGAAAGAAAATGAAAATAAGACACAGACTGGGAGAAAATATTTGCCATACATTCTTCTGTGAAAAGATTGTATTTTACTTTGTTATAGTTTTATTTAAAAAGTTGACAATAGACATAAGCACTTTGGTTGAATCTATATAAGAATATTTTTTGCTTTGCAATCCTACTTGTAATGTCACCTAAAAGCCAAAACAAAGCTGATTATGTTACCTTATTTATAAATTAACAAAGCCTCAACAAAATATGGGACATTGTAAAGAAGGCTAACAAAAAAAATGTAATTGGAATCTCAGAAAGAGAGAGGAGGAGAGTGGTATAGAAACTATACATAAAGAATTTTTAATGAAAAATTTTATAAATTCATTAAGAACAGCAGCCAACAGATCCAGGAATTTTACTGGACTCCAAATTGGGTAGATGCAAGGAAAGCCAGGCATGGGTATCTTAATCATCATAATTTTACCTGTGATCAGCTAGATGGCTGATGAAAGGTGCCTGGCACTCATCTTCCACACAAAGTAAGAATAAAAACAAGAAACGACCAACTAAAATTTGTCCAGAACATCTGAAAAAGAATGCTGGAGTACAGCAAGCAACTGGCAGAATCCCTGTGTAGCACAGAGACAGAGGATGTCAGCATAGAACAAAGAGAGACAGAACAAAGTACCCTTTCTCTGCCGCCCCATTTTTCTTGTCAAGAGTGACTGAGAACAAAGATACAACATACCAGAATCTACGGGACACAGCTAAGACCGTGTTAAGAGGGCAATTCATAACCCTAAATGCCCACATCAAAAGGTTAGAAAGATCTCAAATTAACAACCTAACTTCACAAACGAAAGAATTACAGAAGCAAGAAAAAAATCAATCCCAAACCTGGCAGAAGATGAGAACTAGCAAACATCAGAACTGAACTGAAGGAAATCAGGATATGAAAAACTATTCAAAAGATCAACAAATCTAGGAGTTGGTTTTTTAAAAAATAAATAAAACAGGCCACTAACTAGAGTAATGAAGAAAAGAGACAAAATCAAAATAAACACAATTAGAAATGCCAAAGGGAATGTTACTACTGACCCCATAGAAATAAAAGAACCATCAGAAACTACTATGAACACCTCAATGAACACAAATGAAAAAAAAAAAATTATAGTAAGAATCCTCACGGCTCTGCCTGTGTAGAAGGCATAACAAATAAATCTGTTTCATTGAGCAAATTCAGAAACAGTTCAACTTTAAAAAGAGAAAAAAGAATAGCAGCAGCAACAACAACAAAAAAGTATCAGCAATTGACTTGAATATCTGGAGAACATTATTTTCAAGAGCTCAAAAACTGTGTGGTGAGAATAACCACGAGTCATTGATTTCTTACAGTCAATTATGGAATAGATTGTGCAAATACTTATTGTTGCTTTTTATTAGTTAATACTTAAATGAGTTTCATTGAGGGATACAATGTGATAAAATATTTTAGATTTAATGTTAGAAAACTTGACTTTTGTTATTGCTTTGTATGAAGAGTTACATGATCTTGGTAAAATCTTACCTTTCTTGGTTTTAGTTTTTGTCCTTAAAAACTTGGATGAACATTGGGAGGCTGAGATGGGTGGATCATGAGGTCAAGAGATCGAGACCACCCTGGCCAACATGGTGAAACTCTGTAGTAAAATTACAAAAATTAGCTGGGCATGGTGGCATGTGCCTGTAGTCCCAGCTACTTGGGAGGCTGAGGCAGGAGAATTGCTTGAACTCAGGAGGCAGAGGTTGCAGTGAGCCGAGATTGTGCCACTGCACTCCAGCCTGGCTGACAGAGTGAGGATCCATCTCAAAAAAAATAAAAATAAAAAGATAATTAGACTAAATTAATGCTGGCATACTTCCTCTGTCTCCACTTCTATCATAATAAAAAGCTGCACTTCTGAACATATAATTTAGAATAATTTTTCAATATGGTAGCATGATAAGAGCAGCAGATCTTTTGCACAGTAAGTCTAATTAAACCGTTTGGCCAGAAGCAATAGCTGGAAATAGCTCTGAGATTCATTTATGACATGTATGTTAATCTCTTCCACTACGTTTATGGATTTGCCTGTTTTTTAAGTCCACAAATGTTTGCTTTATACATTTAAAACTATATTTTTGGGTACATGCTGTATCATTTTCTATGATTTATTATTATATCCTCTCAACTATTTAATGATTTGTATATAATGTGTCTCTCTGATAAGATACATACAATTGAGTTTCGTAGAGTTCTACTTAGAGTTTTTAGTTTGATTTGATTTAAAGTAATTATCAATATGTTTATGTCTCTGTACATCATGTTATTTTCTATTTAATGCATTGTTAAAGTTCCAGTTTCTCTCCTTTATTACATTATGTGGAGTAATTAAAAATTTTAATTGTTCCTCTTGCCTTTACTAATCTTAGCTGCCTTGGAGGATTTAATTAATACATATTTTAAGAGTTCACATGAATTTATTACAGCATAAAAGAGAATATTACATTTACCATTTCCCCACTGATGTTACTAAGCACCAGAAACACATTGGCTTCATATAACCTGAGTTACTCTTGCATTTATATTCTCATGAATTTTAATTCTACTTATCCCACAACTGGCATTTTTTGAAGTTAATGCTGTCAATATTTACTAATGTTTATCCACATATTTCCCCTTTTAATTGCTCTTTATTCTTTCCAAAATTCCAAGTTAATCTCATAGATCATTTATTCATGCTTAACGAAACTTTAGGATTTATTTTATTTTATTTTCATTTTTTTGAGGCTGGATCTCACTCTGACACCCAAGCTGGAGTGCAGTGGCACAATTACAGGTCACTGCAGCCTTAATCACCCAGGTTCAAGTGATCCTTTAGTCTCAGGCTCTTCCATAGCTGGGACCACAGACGGTGACACTCTACAATGCCCAGGTAAAATTTTTATATTATTTGTAGATATGGGATTTAGCCCTGTTACCTAGGCTTGTCTTGAATTTCTTGACTCAAATGATCCTCCTGCCTGGGCCTCCCAAAGTGCTGGGATGACAGGTTGTGATACCATGCTCAGCCTTGTATTTCTATTAGAGAAGATTTCCTGGCAATAAAGACTCTAAGGTTTATTCTTTATCTTCATTTTGTTTCCCGCAATTTTTTTTAATTTTGAAAAATAAGCCAGACTTAAACATCGCAGGAATAGAAAAATAATTTCTGGATACCTTTTATTTTTACTCTGTTTACTCTTTCTCTCCCTCAACATCTTTACTGTCTCTCTACATTCACACACATACACACACACACACCCCTTAAACACACATGCACTTACACACATTCATATAATTATACACACAGCACACAGATATATTTTTGAAGCATTAGAAAGTAAGTTGCATATGTGACGTCCCTTTCTCATTAAAGAGTTCCATGTGTTTCTCCTAAAAATAAGAGCATTATCTTAGATAACCACATGACAACTATCTAAATCAAGTAATTAAAGGTGTTACAATATTATCTAATATCAAATGTTATTCAGGCTTTGTCAACTTTGCAAAAATCCTTCTTGAGAAGAAAATTTAGCATTATTAATCTAAATTCAGGCATCATGCATCTTTGTTACCTTTACATGTAAAATAGCAAGTGATCCTTTTGTGTATTTCATAATATTGAAAATTTTGAAAGTCACAGGCAAATTACTTCGTATATTGTGCATGTATGTATATGTATGTAGTATCTTGTCCTTTAGTTGGTTTTTTAAATGATACTACCTCATTAGAATCAGGTTATATACTTTTGACAGGAATACCATAGATGTAGTATTGTGTTGTTTTTAGTAGATTACATGGGAAGGGGAAGCATGTGCTATCATTTTGACTAAATACTGCTGATATTCAACTTGATTATGTTTAAGGTGGTGTCAGGCTTCTTCATTGCGCAGTTACTATTTTATCTTTTATACTTAATATGTCATCTGTAAGAATACAGCTTATTATATAACTACCTTGTTTCTCTCAAAATTTGCTCACTAGTTTTATAACTCGTTAATAATTCTTATCTAAACCCAGTATAATTTGATGCCTGCCAAAATGTTATTTTCTAATTTCACTTCAATATTTATTTTTACTTTGCTAGGTTTTTTATATCAGTGTCTACTCGTGTACTCTTATTTCATTCAATGGATTATAAGAATCTAAATTTTACGTTCATTTTAATGCTCTTATAATCCACTGGGCCCAGTTTCTACTGTTTTTATTTTATCTTAGTGTTCAGTCATATGTTCAGTCTTACAGCTTTTGAGATAACACAAACATTTGGACTGTCAAATTAGCCTTAACACAAATGGCGTATTTTAAACAGTATCACATTTTCTAATATTTTGAAGGTTACTGGCAAGAGGGAAAGACAGACCAAGTATTCTCTTCGAAAGGTCAGAAACAATCAGGCACAAATTCTTTACTTTATAAAATGTCTCTTTTAAAATCCACTGAAGGATTCATTTTGCTCTAGTTTTAGTCAGAATGATAAAGATAGATATAAGCAACATATATGACATATTGCTTGAATAGAATGAGCCAAATAATTTATTTAAGGATCTTATTTATATTATTTTAATTCTATGGCTTACCTAGCATTTTTTCAAGGAACTTAGCCATACTTTCACAAATTCCAGGTTTATTTACAATAAAGAACCTACACAGATCCAGTATCTTCTGCTAAAGGTACTCCATATACAAAAATACTCTTATTAGTAAACAGTCAGGAGATGTGATATGGTTTGGCTCTGTGTCCCCACCCAAATCTCATGTTGAATTGTAATTCAGTGTTGGAGGAGGGGCCTGGTGGGAGATGATTGAATCATGGCGTCAGACTTTTCCCTTGCTGTTCTCATGACAGTGAGAACCAGATCTCATTGTTTAAAAGTATGTAGCACCTCCCCCTTCACTCTCTCTCCTGCTCCACCATGTGAAGATGCATCTGCTTCCCCTTTGCCTTCCACCATGATTGTAAGTTTCCCAAGGCTTCCCCAGCCATGCTTCCTGTATAGCCTATGGAACTGTGAGTCAATTAAACCACTGTTCTTTATAAATTACCAGACATGGGTAGTTCTTTATAGCAGTGCGAGATCTGATGTTACCATGTTTCCATCTCTTTTTTATCCAGAATGTTCCCAGTAAAGATGAAGAGTCTATTTCAAGCTGCTACTATTTGTTTCTAAGCCTATTTAAATATGTTTGATTGTTTATATCTTCACTTTTTATACTGGCTCAAGATAATGCTCTTTTTAGAGAGTTAATTCACCATTATTTCTACTACTAAACCACTACAGTGGTGGCTGACCACCTTAATTCAATAGAAGGGTAGGGGTCTTATGCCACATGAGGCTCAGTCAACCTCCAGGTTACCAGTAACCTTCCAGGGTTTTCAATGTACAGCCTGGTACATTTTGAGTCTCCTCACTCTGGAAGATTTCAATTTCTTTTTCTTTCTGTCTTTCATTCTTTCTTTTTATTTCCCCATTTCCAAAAGCTCCTCTCTGCTTTTCCAAGATTTTAGACTCAATTTTTACTGTATCACTCCATGTATTTGCAGAATAAGGTGGCAAAAGTGGCCGTATGCTTGAAGCCACTAGTCTCCACCAAATGATTTACTGAGTAAGGTTTGTAAAAAACTGAATTTTCAGCTTTCTTTGCACACATAGTATAAACAAATAACCACCTGGTAAAACTAATGTTTGTCCCTATCCGCAGTTAGGTCTTCTAGTTCTACTTGCCTCAGTAAGTCACTACTAACTTTGTACAATTGATTTCTGTATTTCTTATGTTTACTTATTGCTCTTGTCATGGTACCTCATCCTGAAACAGGAAATTTTCCTTGACCCCTTCATAGGTCTCACAATAGGGGTGCTTCATTTACTCAGCCTGTAGCTCTCAACCCCTCACAGGAAGGGAAGCAGACAGGTGAGTGGGTTTGGGAGCCTGAGTGAGCACTTTTGGGCACCATCAGAAGCAAAACTTTGTGCGGTTTTGCATTGGCATCTAGGAGGGTACCATGACCCCTGAAGCCTCAGAGCGTGTGTGTTACTATGTGTTACTGTGCTCTTTTAGCTTTGCTGTCTGTGGATGGCTTATGTATTACACAGCTCAGTGGGCTTTCCACCTTTTTGTGAGGACAGAGGGTCAGTGTGACAGCCTTCAGTGTCTACACAAATGGCACCCAAGCTCTTGTTCATTGTTCAGGAAAAATCAGGTCACATGAATGAATTGAAGGGTGGTGAATACAGAGGACTTTATTGAGGGGAGGGGAGCTGGAAGGAGAATGGAGTGGGAAGGTGATCTTCCCCCAGACAGACTCCTCTCTGAAGCAATACCACTAAGCCATCCCTCTGAAGTCAAGCTGATTCTCTACAATGTCAAACCACAGTCTCTGCCATCTAGCTGCTTCTCCTCTTCTCCCTTTCTCTGCCCTCTGCTAGTTGGGTCAGGGGTTTTTATGGAGACAGGGTAAGGGGCAGGGTGGAACACGGGTGGTTTTGGAAAACGTAATATTTGAGTGGTAAAACAGGAATGCATGTTCGCACTTTGGGTCACAGTTTCAGGCTTGAGGGTTGGACTTTGCCATGGATCCCACCCTTTTCTGCCTAGAGTTTCTCTGCCTCCTGTCCCTATCAATTCTACTTCAAAGTAGAATTCTTATTTGCTTAAGTGAAGCAGTGTTCCTCAAAATTTCAAAGTTATAAGAATTACCAATATAAATCCCTGAACAGTGTAGTTTATTAAGGTATATATTTAAAACTTTTAAAGAAATTATATTATCCAGTTTTGTAAACACTAATTAAGCCAAAATGTACAGAAATTAATTTTCCATAGAAAATATATTTACATTGATGTACTATTCCAATGTATTAATAACATGTAAATACATGTAAATAATTATTTTAATAGCTATTTGACAAGAAACAAGTTATTATGAATATGATCATTTATACTTACACATTAGGTTTGGACAAAATATATGATTGTCTCTTAAAATTTACATTTTACAAACCAATTTAGGTAAGTAACCATGAAGACACGTACATTAACAAACCATTCAGAAGGAATACTATTTTGCATAATTAGTGCCTGAATAGTAAGAAGTGGTTAGTATCCATGGTTACAGCATCATTGTTGAAAGGTCTATCCCTTCTAACAGAGTAGTGTAATACCCTTTTATCGCTGAAGTGTTGCAGTAGGGAGAGGATGGAATGGCATGGATATGGGAGTGGATTATTCATATTTCACATCATACCATTTCCATGAGTGTTTACAAATTATCTAGGATTTCTCAGTTATGTTAATACCACATGGGGATACAGAAATGGGAGAGTTAGCTGACTTCTAAGGGGATCACAATTTGAAGAAGTAGGAAAAAGGCTGAGTATGGTTTGAGATATGCTGCATTTTTAGATCAATTGGGATTTCAAAGCATATAATTATGTCATCCAAAGATGGTCAAAATTTTGTCTGTGTTTCATTCAACATTAAACTCTTATTTCTGTTTCAAGTCATATTAAATTGATTAAAACCCTAAAATTATGTAATTATACAGACAGGCATTTTTATGTTTCTTTTGACTTTAGTAAGAGTGCTTTTATAATTTACCATCAATTTTTTTGCCATGTGTCTTGAACTTAATTTTTTTTCCAATGCCCAAGAAGTATTCTGTGCTTCAAGATTTCAAGAGGATGTGTGTGTGTGTATTCAATTATGAATGGGTATTGAATCAAATTTTTTAAATGATTTTTTGTTTGAAGTTACAGTAATCATATATTCTTCTTCCCTATCGATGCATCAATGCGCTTTATTGTATTAATATATAGCTTAGTATTATCCATTCTATTAATATAATTCATCATTATATATTTTATTCATACTCTCAGAATTGAATTTGTTCTTGACATCCAAATGTAGAGTCATGGATGTTAAAAAAAAAAAACATAGTAAACAAAACTAAATTTAAATGAAAATACCGACTACAAAATACAAATAATACTCTAAGAGAAAAAATGGTTTCACAGTTATGAGTCAAATATAGATTACATATGGAGCAGGAGGTGCCCCTGAAGAGGTAACACTTAATTTGAGACATGAAGAATGTGTCAAATTTTAGTGAGGTGAAAAGTTAAAAAATCCAGATTATGGAAAGAGTGTGTGTGTGTGTTTGTGTGTGTGTGTGTGTGTATGTGTGTATATATGTAACAGAGAGAGAGAGAGGAAGGGAGAGAAGGGGAGAGAGAGAGAGACAGAGACAGAGAGAAAGAGAGACAGAGAGAGGGGGAGAGAGAGAGTAATCTCTTCCAAAAGTAAAAGAATGATAGTCATTGTGGCTTAATGTTGTGAAACAACAACTAGGGCTGGCAGAAATAGAAACAAAATCATCATTGTTTTATTGGGCTAAACACTATTTGTGATACATCACTAAAGTGAAATATAGAAAACTTTGAGTCACTAGTAGTAATTTTAAATTTTCACATCTGTATTATAGAATTAGTGTGGTCTACAGTCAAATGCTTAAATCTGTTTTGGAGATCAAAGATTCATTTGAAAATCTGACACAAATAATGATCTGTCTCCACTACATATTGTTCTTATATGAGTACACATTTGCTGACATAATGGATTTGTTTATTGTTATAATCATCATCTTTTTCTGTGCTTCTTGCATTTTGTTCTTCCTTTGTGCTTGCACTTCAATATATCATGTTTACAATTTCGACAATATATGATTCTAACTTTGTTGAAATAACATTTTAATAGTACGTATGAAATAGTAGTGTTTCACATAAAAATAAAGGTTTTCAAATAGACATTTTATAAAGCATAGTTAATCAAAAATTAAGAAATGAAAAATTACCCAAGACTCTTACATAAAGACAACTTATACTCTGTTTAATTTCCTAACTTTATCTATGCATACAAATACATTTTGACAGAAACAGTTATATTGTGAATAATTTTCTCTTTCATTGCAATATAGTATTCTTTTTGCCTATTTAAGTATATTCTAAAAAGTTAATTTTAAGAACATTAGTGTGTCATTTTCTAAATGTGTAACAGACTGAGATTTTCAGATAATAGGCAGGGTTGTTTCCCAGCCTCCTAGTCTCTTAGCTCTATACTACTGGATCCCAATACCCTTTGTTAGATATGAAATCAACAATGATTATGGTCTTTGTACAGTATACCCAGAGAAGGAGCTAATATAACTGAGAGATAGATGTAATTTTTGTCTTTGACTTCAAAAACAATTTATTGAGACTCATTTTAGAGGCAAATCAAAGCTTATTTAAAAATAAATATAGGGTGAGCACGGTGGCTCACACCTATAATTCAGCACTTTGGCAGGCTGAGATGGGCAAATCGCTTGAGCTCAGGAGTTTGGGAGTACCCTAGGCAACATGGCAAAACCCTGTCTCTACAAAAAATACAAAAATTAGCCAGGTGTGGTGGCATGTGCCTGCAGTAGTCCTAGCTAACTGGGAGGCTGAAGTGGGAGGATGGCTTGAGCTCAGGAGGCAGAGATTGTAGTGAGCTCAGATTGTGCCACTGCACTCCAGCCTAGGCAACATAGCCAGATGATGTCTTAAAAAAAGTATACTCTCACTGTCTATATATCTATATTATATATATATCATACTCTTTCTCTATCTGTATATATAGAGAGGAAAAAGAATATCATTTTTCTATATATATAGTGTGTGTGTAATTTTTAAGTTCTAAGTAATTATATTAAAGTTTCAGAAGATAACATTTATTCCATAGAATATAAAACTGTGAAGATGAAAGATCGATTTTTCCCTACACAAAGAGAGATAAAATTTTGATTAGAGAATAAAAGAAAAACAATTCAATAAAACAGGAGGATTAATGTCCCTGTGATAGGACCTAGATCTCATCCCTGCACTATGACTGGGAGTTGTCATTAGAAATCATGGATAATTATGAGATATCTGGGAGGAGACAGGACTTATTCCTTGAGAGAAAGTGATGGAACCAGCAAGTCAAAGAGAGTTCACTTTGTTCAACATGGTTCTATAGAAGTCACACTGGCAAGCCTGAAGTAGGTAAATGTATTGAGGTTTGATTGCATGATCTTCTGTGCAAGAAGATTCAGCTATTCAGTATATCACAAAGATTTGGAAAAGTGGGACTTATATGAGGAGGAGGAAAGAGAACAATTACAGAATTGACATCTGGATAACAAAGGGGAACATGGACATGTTGACTGCAATGCATTTGGTTGAGTTACTAATGACCAAAAGCCTTTGGAGGCTGTACATTAGAATGAAAGCCAGCATGCTCACGTGCTACTCTACAGAGAAGAAACTTCTTTGTGCTTAGAATTTTTAAGCCTTACAGGAGTCACAGCATTGTAGGGAAAAATGAAGAAGGAAAAATTCTTCAGCCTCTTCAGCCATGGTGACCTGTGAGTCAATTAAATCTCTTTCCTTAATAAATTACCCAGTCTCATGCACTTCTTTATAATAATATGAAAATGGACTGATACAGTAAATTGGTATGAGGAGTGGAGTGCTGCTGTAAGGATACCCAAAAATGTGGATGCAACTATGGAACTGTGTAACAGGCAGATATTGGAACAGTTTGGAGGGCTCAGAAGAAGACAGGAAAATGTGGGAAAGTTTGGAACTTCCTAGAGATTTGGAAGGCTCAGAAAACAGGAAGATGAGGGAAAGTTTGGAACTTCCTGGAGACTTGAGGAATGGCCTGGATCAAAATGCCAGTAGTTATATGAACAATAAAATCTAGGCTGAGGTAATCTCAAATGGAGATGCGGAACTTGTTGGGAACTAGAATAAAGGTCACTCTTGCTATGCAAATAGACTGGTAGCATTTTGCCCTTGCTCTAGAGATCTACGGTGCTTTGAATTTGAGAGAGATGATTTAGGGTATCTGCCAGAAGAAATTTCTAAGAGGCAAAGCATTCAAGAGGAAGCAGAGCACAAAAGTTTGGAAAATGTGCAGCCTGATGAGGTGACAGAAAGGAAAAACTCATTTTCTTGAGAGAAATTCAAGTCTGCTGCAGAAATTTGCATAAGTAACAAGGAGTTGAATGTTAATTGCCAAGACAGTGGGGAAAATGTCTCTGGCACATGTCAGAGTCCTCCACAGCAATGACTCCCATCACTGGCCCAGGGGCCTAGGAGGTAAAAATGATTTATTGGGCTCAACCCAGGACCCCTCTGCTCTGTGCAGACTCCGTACATGGTGTCCCGAGCCTCAGCTGCTTCAACTCCAGCCATGGCTAAAAGGGGCAAAGATACAGCTCATGCTGTTGCTTCAGAAGCTGCAAGTCCCAAGCCTTGGTGGCTTACATGTGGTGCTGGGCTTGCTGGTGCACAGAAGTCAAGAATTGAGGTTTGGGAACCTCCCACCTCGATTTCAGAGACTGTATGGAAATGCTTGGATGCCTAGGCAGAATTGTGCTGCAGGGGTTCTCTCTAGCATGGAGAACCTCTGCTAGGACAGTGCACAAGGGAAATATTGGGTCAGAGCCCCCACACAGAGTTCCCACTGGGGCAGTGCCTAGTGCGGCTGTGAGAAGTGCAGAGCTTATAGTTGGCAGTGAATGGCAAGAATGAGTTCTCAGACAATTTCAGCTGAGTGGGGCAGGGACCACTCTTATGAGAGAGTCACCCTAGAATCCGTCTGCTAAGTATTTATTGAAAGGGCTTGTTAAACTGCAAACATCCATTAGATGTCCTTTTGAGGTCAGGTCGTGAGATACCTATGCCCTTGTAAAAGCACTCAAATCGCATTCTTAAGAGGCTGTTTTCAGCGTTCCTTATCACACACTCCACTCCTTGACCTGTTTTCAGGGTCAAAGAGTAACATTCCCATGCACAAATAATATACACACAGTGCCTCAGTATTTTTCCATGCCCCGACCTCAAATGCCTTGTACATAAGCTTGAACATGTTGCCATGCACCCCCCCACCATCCTCCAGACCCCAGAATGGTAGAACCACTGAGAGTTTGCACTATGCACCTAGAAAAGCCATAAGAACTCAAAGCCAGCCCGTGAAAGCAGCTGGGAGGGAGGCTGTACCCTGCAAAGCCACAGGGGCAGAGCTGCTCAAGGCCATGGGAGACCACCTCTTGCATCAGCATGACCTGGATATGAGACATGGAGTTAAAGGAGATCATTCTGGAGCTTTAAGATTTCACTGCACTGCTGGATTTCAGACTTGCATGGGGCCTGTAGCCCCTTCGTTTTGGTCAATTTTTCCCATTTGGAGCAGGTATATTTACTCAATGCCTGTATCCTCATTGTAACTAGGAAGTGACAAAGTTGTTTTTGATTTTACAGGCTCATAGAAGGGACTTTCCTTGTCTCAGATGAGACTTTGCACAGGGACTTTTGGGATAATGATGGAAAAAGTTAAGACTTTCTGAAACTGTTGGGAGAGCATGAATGTGTTTTGAAATGTAAGGACATGAGATTTGGAAGGGGCCAGTGGTGGAATAATATGGTTTGACTGTGCCCCCTGCTCTGCTCAAAAAAAAAAAAAAATCACCTTGAATTGTAATAATCCCCACATGTCAAGGGCAGGACCAGGTGTAGATAATTGAATCATGGGGACAGTATTCCGCATGCCATGGGGACAGTATCTCCCATGTAAGTTTCCTGAGGCCTTCCCAGCCATGCAGAACTTTGAGCCAATTAAACCTTTTTTTAAAAAATAAATTACCTAGTCTCAGGTATTTCCTTGTAGTGGCATGAGAATGGACTAATACTAGTGAAACTGGGGAGGAAAGGAGAGTATATTTCTCTACAGTGAAATTCATTTTTGTGATCTAATTATCTGCACTTCCTATGACCATTATACCTGTCAGCCATGTTCATACAAGATTGCTGAAGTTCAGTGCTTCTGATAATAAGTTCTGTCACACAGAATCTGAGTTAAGTGACTTCAGAAGGAGTTGACATATTGTGAATAGGAATTGCATTGTATTCTGCAAATAAAAGTTGGTATTGATGACTGAAGTAATGTCACTAGTCACTACTGAGTTAAGGTCATGTTCTAATAACACTCCTCATGTCAATCAGAAACACCTTCTGGTACAAGATAGAATTCATATTAATCTCCCTCAAGGGAACTGAAAACAATGGATATGTTTCTAGTGGAGATCAACCCTTGTGTCAGGATGGAAATCTTTGCTGACTGAAACTGTCATATTCAGCAGGAAGATAATAATTCTGTATAGGTGTTTCTTTTTCTTTATCATGACGGCTATTGTATTTTATTAAGGATGGGTTTCTAAAATAATTATTGCCATTAGTGTTTGAAAAGGCATTTGCACAGGCCAGCTTTCTCAAACTATTTTGACATTTTGAAGGCCCCTAATCATTTTTCCTCATCTTATTAAACCTATTACCCAGATAGCAAGCTGATCTCTGCCCTGCCAGGGTATATGATATAGTCATTTATTTCTAATAGGTTTTAAATATCTTAGGTAGTACTTGTACCAAAATCATAAAGGTGGATCACAGCCAAGCCTTTCCTATGTCTTGTTTGAAAGAATGTGCTGGTAGAGTAAGTCCAGATTCAGCTAAGTGCTGAGTTGTCTCATGGTGAGTCTCAAAGTAAGAAAAAAAGTGTCTTTCTTTGTGATAGGAGTAGTCAAACAAGGGAAATAAGGTTTATCCTGAAAAAGATCATTTTCAAGATATTTTCTTAGATTGTGTTTGTTCCTGGGTATGAAATCATTTACGGGTATGATTTACCTGTCTTAAATAGTAGCCAAGGCAATAGGATAAAATGAGATGAAGTAGGAAAAAAAACAAAAACAAAAAGTAGGTAGATCATTCTGACCTACTGCTGTGGTTCTCTGTCTTACAGGGCATTCCTTTCTGTACATGACCTTTGCAGATGAGAAAAGTTGAGATATTCCTCCTTCCTCTGAGCCTCTGTCATATTGCCACATTAGTGACAGGCAAAACTTACCTAAGAATCATATTACAGTTCCTGGAATATGAACTATAAACCACATGCTCCTCTGCGAATGTATACACTGAATTTATCTTTAGCTTCTACAGTTTATTTATCCAAACAATTTTGTTCTAAATAAAACTCAGCACTGTAGATGTCATAAAGTCTTTTACAAAGTTCACTGCCACTAACGGTTCATCTGAAATAGTCAGATTCTATCACTTGAGATCTTAGTCATGTGACACATTTTGTGATGCTTTCAAAGTGAAATATTTGTCACAATCTAAGTTTTTCAAATATTTACAGTGTATGTAATCATTTTTAATTCATTTTGTTGTCAGTGTTGAAGGGATATCTGTGTTTGTTAGATAATATGGTATGAATTTATAACTCTTTACACATACTGTTTATTTCTGTTGAAATGGTATACGGACAGTCAATAAAGGCAGTCTCCAGTATATAAATGGGTTGAGTCAGAAAAAATTCATACATAAATTGGTTGCCTAGAAGTTAGAGTAAATTTTCTCACATAATCAATACAATAAATTTTGATTCCTCAGTCAGTCAGATTTCACTAACGTAAATTCTATATCCTGGGATCAATGACATTACAGTGTAAAAGACAGTGAAAAATGGAGAGACTAACTTTGCCTAGGATAAGTGTAAGCAGAATTTTGAAAACAGGGAACTGTGATTTTGATAACTTATCCTGTCCCTTTAAGGACTTCATGAACCCTTATCTTTTCAATCCTACTTCCCCAGACCTCTAGGTACACGTGTACTGCCTATGCCTGCCCTGGATCAACTCAATCTCTTGTGCTGTGCCTCACATTCCAATTCAAAATCCCTATCATTCTCAATCACAACACTGTGTCTTTACAAAATACTAACTCACCTAAGAAATAAAAGAAGTTAAATTAATTTCAATAAGGCTGTGAGGGCCTCATAGGTATAAGCTATGTTATAGAAGAGACATTCCTATTTATTCCTTCATTATTTTCTCCCATTTAGGCTAGTATTTATATGGCACTAGCATCTACTCAAGAATGATTTGATTATAAAATAATATCTGCTAATTCTACATTTAATAATATGCACTAATCACAATAGTATATATTATCTAATATTATTTTCTAATAAAAAAGAGTCTTTTAATAGATTCTTGCCTTAAATAGTGGTTTTTCTTTTTTAAAGAAGTTTGACAACTTCTTTAGGTAAAGGCAAATAACTTGAAGACCTAGCATGTCCTAGGAATATTATTAGGTTGTTGCAAAAGTTATTGCAGCTTTTGCCATTGAAAACAATGGCAAAGACTGTAGTTACTTTTGCACGAACCTAATAGATTTTTTACATAAACCGACTCAAGTTAAACTAAAATCCATGAAGTACATATGATCCTAGCTTTCAGATCAGAAAACTGAAGCTTTGCTACTTCAAGAAAATAGCTAAGGATGGTTACTCTTAGAGTTGGCATTCAAAACCCAGTTATGTCTGACTTCAAATACAATCTTTCTGCTAAAATAAACTGAGAGAGGTAAATAATGATGAACATGGAAACAGAGTGTGAAATGACAGACACTGGAGACTCCAAAGCGTGGGAGGGTGGGAGGGTTGTGGGTGATGAGAAAGTACTTCGTGGGTACAATGTATTACAGTATTATTTGGGTGATGTATACACGAAAAGCCTAGACTTCACCAAAACCCCATATAGCCATGTAAAAAACGGCACTTGTACCATTTAATTGATACAAATTAAAAAAGTATAAACTTCCAGAAATAAGGAAGAAGCATGTTGTTGATAATTTTTATTTCCTTTGTTTGTGGTGAAACCACTCTGGTCTTAAAACTTATGGCAGAGTCTGCCTGTATTAGTTTATTCTCATGCTGTTATGAAGAACTGCCCATGTCTGGGTAATTTATTTGTTTTAAAAAAAAGAGAGGTTTAATTGACTCACAGTTCAGCATGGCTGGGGAGACCTCAGAAAACTTACAATCATGGTGAAAGGTGAAGGGGAAGCAAGGCATCTTCTTCACAAGGTAGCAAGAAGGAGAAGTGGCAAGCGAAGGGAGAAGAGCGCCTTATAAAACCATCAGAGATGTAGGTTTTCTTTTAAAATGATCTTTATCAGTTTATAATTTGTTCTTACATTTCAGTGTTACTTAGAGTTCTTAATTATGATTGGATGTTGAATGTTGTCAATTGCTTTGGTGCATCTGCTGACATGGTCATATGACTTCGCCTCTTAAGCTGTTGATAACAAACTACATTGACTTTTGGATGTTGAAAAATGCTTGCACTTCCAGTGCAAACACCACTTGGTCATGACTATCTTTTCATACCTTTATAGCTCCTATGTAGTATTATTATGTTGAGAAGTTTTTCTTGTTGTTGCTGTTGTCTAAATTTTTGGAAAATATCAGACTTAAATTTTCTTTTATTTTAATGCCTATTAGATTTTCCATCAGGATAATGCTGGCTTCCTAAAATATGATGAAAGTTATAATTTTCAATATTACTTTATGCAAGCTTTTTTGAAAAATGTGATACTGTTTCTTCCTTGAAAGACTGACAGAATTTCCTTCCAGAAAGTTTTGCCTAATTATTGTTTGTTGTGTTGTTGTTGGGAGATTCTTAACTAAAATTTATTACCATAATAATTTTATGATTGTTCTGAATATTCCTCATTTTCCAGTGAGTATTGTTAGTTCTTTTTCAAGTAATTTGTTCATTTTATATAACATTACGCACTCATTGGCACATAGTTTAAATTTTTTTTAATTGTCCTGTTAAGGTCCACAGGTTCTATAGTAATATCTCCTCTGCCATTTCTGATAGTGGTCATCTGAGTGTCTCCACTTTTGTAATAATTAAAATGTAGAGATTCATTAGATTTATTGATTTTCTCCACTGTATCTTTGATTTCAATTTCATTGATTTCTGTTTTATCTTTAATATTTTCTTTATTGTGCTGCACGATTTTAATTTGATTTTCTTTTCTCATTTCTAAATAACAGAATCTTAGGTCATTATTTCATTTTTTTTGTTGTTTCTAAGATAAGCATGTAATGCTATAAATTTCATTTTCACATTATTTTTTATCTGCAATTCCAAAATTTTGATTTGTTGTGATTTCATTGCCATTTAATCTAAAATGTTTTCCAATTTCTCTTGTGATTTTGGTTTGGCTTATGGCTTATGTAGAATTCAGTTGTTTATGTTCTAATTATTTTGGACATTTTTGGATATCATTTTATTATTAATTCCCAGCTCAACTTTATTTTGGTCAAAGAACATACTTGTGTGATTCCGATTCTTTTAAATTTGTTGGGTTAAATTACAAAAAATCAATGGTCTAGAATACCATGAATCTTTGCTATGTGCACTTCAAAGAATTATAAATTATGAAGTTATTAGGCAGGGCATTTGTAAACACAAATTTAAAAAACTGGGATCACAGTGTTCAAGTTTTGCATATATTTAGTTACTGATTTTCTAGTTGTTCTATTAATTACAGACACATGAAAGTTGAGGTACTAAGCCATAATTATGCACTTGACCATTTACTTTTTCAATCCATTGCATTCTGCTTCATGCATTTTGAGGCTTCTTTCGAGAATCATACTTCTTTTAAATTATTATCTATTCTTTGTGAACCGGCTATTTTATCATTAAATAACATTCTTCGTTATCTTGTTAGATTTCATTTTTATCAAGTCTATTTAGTCTGATAATTATAGAGCCATCCCAGCTTTACTTTAATTTTTTAATGGTGTGTCCTTTTTTCATCCTTTTACTTTTAACCTATCAGTGAGTGTATATTCAAAGTGTATTTCTGGTAAGCAGCATGTGGTTGGATCTTGCTTTTTTTGGAGTTTTAATGAATTGTGACTTACTCATTATTTCAATTAATATCCATCATAGCTTTATTTTATACCTCATTTTCTGCTTTTCAGTGGTTTACATACAGCTTATAATATATAATTTAACACACTATAACTTTAGATAATATTCTACCACTTCATGATTTATGTAATTACTTTACAATATATTCAAAATCTTTCTTCAAATTTTTCATGTAGTTTTGTGATATATGTGTATGAATTCTCACAACATGTTACTATTTATGGTTTTGACAGTACATTGCCTTTTAAAGTAATAAAATTAATGAAAAATACATTGATATGTACTAAGTTTTATTATTTCTGATTCTTTTCATTTATTTGTAGAGATTCAAATTTTAGTCTGGTATCATTTTCTGCTTTTTTAAGAACTTTCTTCAGAAATCTGCATAGCACAGGCAAGGAATTCTCTCATTTCCTTTTTTCCCCCCTCAAGATGTGTTTATTTCATCCTCATTTTATTTTTTTAAATTACTTTTTAAAATTAAACTTTTAAATTCAGTGGTACATGTGCAGTTTTATCATATAGGTAAACTTGTGTCATGGAGGTTTGTTGTACAGATTATTTTTTCGCCCAGGTATTAAGCCTAGTACCCATTAGTTTTTTTTCCTTATCCTCCACCTACTCCCACTCTCCACCCTCCCATAGGTTCCCTGTGTGTTTTTCTCCTCCCTGTAACCTGTGTTCTCATCATTTTGTTCTCACTTGTAAGTGAGAACATGGGTCATTTGGTTTTCTGTTCCTGCATTAGCTGGCTAAGAATAATGACCTTCAGTTCCATGCATGTTCTGGCAAAAGACACAATTTCATTCTTCTTTACGGCTGCTTAGTATTCCATGGTGTATATGTACCATATTTTTCTTATTCAGTCTACCATTGATGAGCATATAGGTTGATTCCATGTCTTTGCTATTGTGAATAGTGCTGTGATGAACAAAGCCATGCATGTGTCTTTATGATGGAATGATTTATATTCAGCTGGTTATATATTCAATAATGGGATTGCCGGGTTGAATGGTAGTTCTTTCTTTGGATCTTCAAGGAATTGCCACACTGTTTTCCACAACGGTTGAACTAATTTATACTCCCACTAACAGTGTATCAGCATTCCTTTTTCTCCACAACCTAATACACATCTGTTATTTTTTTTACTTTTGAGTAATAGTTATTTTGATTGGTGTGAGACAGTATCTCATCATTGTTTTTATTTGCATTTCTCTAATGATCTGTCATGATCAGCTTTTCTTTTTTTTAGACAGAGTCTCACTCTCTCACTCTGTCACCCAGGCTTGAGTGCAGTGGCGTGATCTCGGCTCACTGCAACCATTGCCACCCAGGTTCAAGTGATTCTCCTGCCTCAGCCTTCTGAGCAGCTGAGATTACAGGCACCTGCCACCACACCCGGCTAATTTTTGTATTTGTAGTAGAGACGGGGTTTCGCCATATTTGTCAGGGTGGTCTTGAACTCCTGACCTCATGATCCACCCACCTCAGCCTCCCAAAGTGGGATTACAGGCGGGATCCACCATGCCCGGCCTTGATGAGCTTTTCTTCATACACTTGTTGCTCATGCATGTCTTCTTTTGAAAAGCATCTGTTCATGTCTTCGCACAGTTTTTAATCAGGTTGTAAGTTTTTCTCATATTAATTTGTTTGTTTTTCATAGATATTGGTTATTATACCTTTATCTGATGCATAGTTTGCATTTTTTTCCCATTCTGTAAGTTGTCTGTTCAGTCTGTTGATAGTTTCCTTTGCTGTGCAGATACTTTCATTTAATTAGATGTCATTTGTCAAGTTTTGCTTTTGTTGCAATTGCCTTTAGCATCTTCATTATGACATCTTTGCCCATTCCTATGTCCAGAATAGTATTGCATGGGTTCTATTCCAGGGTTTTTTATAGTTTTTGGTTTTACATTTAAGTCTTTAATCCATCTTGAGTTAATTTTTATATATTGTGTAAGGATGGGTTCCAGTTTGGATCTTCTGCAAATGGCTTTCCAGTTATCCCAGCACCATTTATTAAATAGGGAGTCATATCCCCATTGCTTATTTTTGTCAGGTTTGCCAAAGATCAGATAGTTTAGATGTGTAGCCTTATTTCTAGGTTCTCTACTCTGTTCCATTGGGCCATGTTTCTGTTTTTGTACCAGAATCATGTTGTTTTGGTTACTATACCCCTGTAGAATAGTTTGAAGTCAGGTAGTGTGATGTCTTCAGCTTTGTTCTTTTTGCTTAGGATTGCCTTGGCTATTTGGGCTCCTTTTTGGATCTATATGAATTTTAAAATATTTTTTCTAGTTATGTGAGGAATACCATTGATAGTTTAATAAGAATAGCATTGAATCTATTAATTGCTTCAGGAAGTATGGCCATTTTAATGATATTGATTTTTTCTATCCATGAACATGGAATGTTTTTCCATTTGTTCATGTTATTTCTGATTTGTTTGAGCAATCTTTTGTAGTTCTCCTCGTGGAAATATTTTACCTCCCTGGTTAGTTGTATAGCTGTATTTCTAGGTGTCCTTTTTTGGGGGCAATTGTAAACGAGATTGTGTTCCTGACTTGGGTCTTGGCTAGAATTTGGTTGGTGTATAAAAATGCAAGTGACTTTTGTACATTTATTTTGTGTCCTGAGACTTTGCTAAAGTTGTTTATCACCTTAGAGTGTCTGGGTCAAGACTAAGGGATTATCTAGATATAGGATCATATCTATTTTCTGCAAATTTATAATTTGACTTCCTTTCTTCCTCTTTGGATACTTTTTATTTATTCCTCTTGCCTAACTGCCCTGGCCAGGACTGACAATACTATGTTGAATAGAAGTGGTAAGAAAGAGTATCCTTGTCTTGTGCCAGTTTTCAACGGGAATGCTTCCAGCTTTTACCTATTGTCTGATGTTGGGTGTGGGTTTGTCATAGATGGCTCTTATTATTTTGAGGTATGTTCCCTTAATACTTTGTTTGTTGAGAGTTTTTTAACAGGAAGTATTGTTGAATTTGATCAAAAGCCTTTACTGCATCTATTGAGATATCACATGGTTTTTGTCTTGAGTTCTGTTTATGTGATGAATTAAATTTATTGATTTCTGTATGCTGAAGTAGCTTTGCATCCAGGCATAAACCCTACTTGATCATGGTGGATAAGCATTTTGATGTGCTGCTGAATTTGGTTTGCCATCATTGTATTTAGGATTTTTGCATTGATGTTTATCAAGGAGATTGGCCTGAATTTTCTTTTTTTTTTGTTGTTGTGTCCATGCCAGGTTTTGGTATCAGGATGATGCTCACATGATATAATGAGTTAGAGAAGAGTCCCTATTTCCTCAATTTTTTGAAATAGTTCCAGCAGGTATGATACAGCTGTTCTTTTACATTTGTTGGAATTCAGTGTGAATATGTCTGGTCCTCGACTTTTTGTAGTTGGTAGGCAATTTATTATTGACTCAATTTCAGACCTCATCATTGGCCTGTTTGGATATTCAATTTCTTCCAGGTTCAGGCTTTGGAGGGTGCATGTGTCCCAGAGTTTATTCATTTCTTTTAGATTTCTAGCTTGTGTGCATTGAGTTGTTCAAAATATTCTCTGATGGTTATTTTTATTAAGTGGGATCAGTGATAGTATCTCCTTTGTCATTTTTGATTGTGTATGTTTGAATATTCTCTCTTTTCTTCTTTATTAGTCTAGCTAACAGTCTATCTATTTAAATTTTTTTTTAAAAAAAACAACTCCTGGATTCATTGATCTTTTGAACGGTTTTTCATGTCTTGACTTCCTTCAGTTAAGCTCTGATGTTGGTTATTTCTTGTCTTCTGCTAGCTTTGGGGTTGATTTGTTGTTTCTTCTCTAATTCTTTCAGTTGTGATGTAAGGTTGTTAATTTGAGATCTAACATTTGGATGAGTACATTTAGTGGTGTGAACCTCCCTCTTACATCTACCTCAGCTGTGTTCCAGAGATACTAGTATGTTGTATCTTTTTCTCATTAGTTTCAAATAACTTCTTGATTTCTGCCTTAATTGTATTATTTGCCCAAAGTCATTCAGAAGCAGGTTATTGAATTTTCATGTAATTGTATGATTGTGAGTGAATTTTTTAGTGTTGAGGCTTGTTTTTTTGTTTTTATTGCACTGTGGTCCAAGAGACTTTTTGTTCTGATGTCAGTTATTTTGCATTTGCTGAGGAGTGTTTTACTTCTGCTTATGTGATGCATTTTAGCCTATGTGCCATCTGATGATGAGAAGAATGTATATTGTGTTGTTTTTGGGTGGAGAGCTCTGTAGAGGTCTATCAGGTATGTTTGATCCAGTGCTGAGTTCAGGTTCTGAATATCTGTTAATCTTCTGTCTCTATGATCTGTCTGATACTATCAATGTGGTGTTAACATCTCCCCCTATTTTTGTGTGGGACTTTATGTCTTTTTGAATGCCTTTAAGAACTTGCTTTATAACTCTGGGTGCTCCTGTGTTGGGTGCATGTATATTTAGAATAGTTACATCTTGTTGAATTGAACCCATTACTATTATGTAATGCCTTTCTTTGTCTTGTTTGATTTTTGTTGGTTTAAAGTCTGTTTTGTCTGAAACTAGGATTGCAACCCCTCCTTGTTTCTGTTTTCCATTTGCTTGGTAGATTTTTCTCCATCCCTTTATTTTGAGCCTGTGTATGCCATTGTATGTGAGATGGGTCTCTTGAAGACAGCATACCCCTGAGTGTTGGTTCTTTACCCAGCTTCCCACTCTATGCCTTTTAATTGGGGCATTTAGCCTATTACATTCAAGGTTAGTATTGATATGTGTGGATTTGATCCTGTCATCATGATGTTAGCTGTTTATTTTGCAGAGTTGTTTATGTGGTTGCTTTATAGTGTCACTGGTCTGTGTACTTAAGTGTGTTTTTGTAGTGCTGGTAATGTCTTTCCTTTCCATATTTAGTACTTCCTTCAGGATCTCCTGTAAGGCAGATCTGATGGTAACAAAGTCCTTCAGTATTTGTTCATCTGAAAAGGATTTTATTTCTTCTTCGCTTTTGAAGTTTAGTTTAGCTAGATATGAAATTCTGGATTGGGAATTCTTTTCTTTAAGAATGTTGAATATTGGCTCCCAATCTCTCTTGTCTTCAAGGACTTCTCCTGAGAGGCCTGCTGTTAGTCTGCTGGGCTTCCCTTTGTAGGTGATCTGACTTTTCTTTATAGCTGCCTTTAACATATTTTCTTTCATTTCAGCCTTGGAGATCTGATGATTATGTGTCTTAGAGATGATCTTGTGAGGTATCTACTGGGGTTCTTTGCATTTCCTGAATTTGAATGTTAGCCTTTCTAGCTCGGTTGAGGAAGTTCTCATGGATGATATCCTGAAATATGTTTTCCAAATTGGTTCTTCCATTGGTGTCCCTGAAAAATATTCTCCCCATCCTGCTGGGGTTCCAGACCCCTGTGGTGAGAGTGGGTTGTTCCCTGCCAGTTCAACTAACTCATTCCCTCAGAGCCACTGGGGGCCAGAAATGAGTCCAGGTGCACAGTATCCCCATGTAGGGTTACCAGCTTTCTCCTCCTTCAGCCTACCTTTTGTGTTTCCCTCCATCCACTCTCAGTGCTTTCCTTCTGAAGATCTATTAGGAGGCAGCCAGTCATCTTGATCCCTCAGTGGCAGATGTTTCAACAGCTGCTTCTAGTTGGCCATCATGCCTGCACTCCACTCTCATTTTAAAACATATTTTTACTAAGTATTAACAGTGTTTTTTTCTTTACAATTTAAGTGTACCTGTTTTCTGGTAGTGTTCCTATTTTCTAACAAGAAAAATGCCCTAATCATTATCTTAGTTATTCTCCATAAAATATGTTTTTGTTTCTCCTTTATAAGTACTTCAAAACTTGCCTTTACATTTTGCTTATAGCAATTTAAATATAACATGTCTAGATGTTGGCGTTGAAGGATCTTCTTATTTCTGAGGTTGATCATTTTCATTATTTCAGAAATCTATTGCCCATGATGTTTTTCTGCCTTAATCGGTTTCTATTCTCTTTCTAGTGCTCCAATTACTCCTACATTCAGTCACTTGATATTGTAGGAAAATTCATGGCTCTTAAATCTTCTTTTTGTTTTCTTTTTAAAATATTTTTGTTCTCTTTAGTTTCAGTATTGTTGATTTTGTTTTGATCTATTTTTAAGTGCACTTATTGTTCCTTTTTAAGTCTACTGATTAGTCAATAAAGCAAATTACTCATCTCTTATATGATGTTTTTATATATCCACCATTTCTATTTGCTGTTTGAAAAATATCTTCAATCTCCCTGTTAGAAACTCTATCTATTAAGGCAAGTAATTTACCATTTCCAATAAATCCCTTAACATATTGTAATTATCTTAAAATATTTGTGTTATATATGTAATATCCTGTTTTTCTGTCACTCAGATTCTGCTGATCACCTTCTGTCTTGGCAATGGTTTGTTTTGTTACCTTTTTGTGTATATCTTTCATTTTTTAATGATTTTAAGCATTATTTGTAGAACAATGTAGACTAAGGTTAAAAATATTCATATTGGGTAATGAAAATATCTCTTTTTCTGTCAGGTCATTAGTTGAAACAGTCTAATCAGGAATTGTGGTAGGTTTGAATGTTGTCACTTTTTTGATAGTTAGGGCATGCCTATAATTTAATCATATTTTAAAAATATGACTCTACTTACTTTCCATTAGTTAATATTTTTCTTGTGAAATATTCATGAGGAAAGACTGGCCATTGCAATTAGATTTTAGAGATTTTTAGATTTTTTTCTTTAAAGATACATTGTTATTTTCTTTCCTATTGATTGAAGTTTGTATTTTGTGGCTGGAGCTCTAGAAGTCATCTTGATGTTGAAAACTAGATGAGATGGATAGGAAATAGATGAAAGAATCTGAAAAGAGAAAATGGTGTTTGTGTGTGTGTATGTGTTTTCATTCATCACATTTAGCCATCATCCTTAGCCTTTATATATCTAACATCAGAAAAATTCATTAAATTAAGTAGTTTTTTTGAGGAAAGATCAATATTGACTACTCTCCTCTCCCCTTCATTTCTATTATTAGATTTTGTCCTATTATAAAAATATTGTCCATGATTAATTCTACCCTAACTTTGATCACCTTAAAATCTTAGCCAATTGTGAAAAATGTTCTTAACTTTATTTTTGACATTTCCACTTTGAATTTAGCTTTGTTCATTTTTAAAAAATGTATGTCAGTTTGTTTTGTCTGTAAGCCACCATATTTTTAATTTCTATACCTCTTTAAGACAGTGTGTTAGTCCATTTGTGTCACTATAATGGAATATCTGAGACTGAGAAATTTATAGACAAAAGAGGTTTATTGGCTCAGAGCTTTGCAGGCTGTACATGAAGCATGGTGTTGTCATCTGCTTCTGGTGAGGGCCTCAGGAAGCTTTCATTCATGGCAGAAAGTGAAGGGGAGCCAGCATGTCACTTGGTGAGAGAGGGAGGAAAAAAGAGAAGGGAGAGGTGCCATACTGTTTTAAAGATGAATTCAGAGTGAGAATGCACTTATTACCATGAGGAGGGCACCAAGCTATTCATGAAGGACCTGCCTTCATCACTAAAACGCCTCTCACCAGCCCTATCTCCAACATTGGTGATTACATTTCAATATGAGATTTGGAGGCCATGATACATCCAAAACATGTCAAGAAGGTTTTTTTTTTAACGAATGAAATATCTTATAATATAATAAAAACTACCAATTTTTCCTTGGATTTCAAATCTGGTTTTTATTTATAGTTTGTTAAGCTTTTGTATTCTTGAAAGGATAGTAATTATAACACCCAAACTCATTCCATATTGGAATGAAAACTGGATGTCCCTTTTTTTTCTAAACTAAAGCAGAATTACTCAGTGTGACTGAAAATAATGGAATAGAAAAATACAAGAAATAAAAATGCAGAATAACCCAAAGAGAGTTAGTGTAGTTAGTTGATAATACCATGATATTATCAGATAAAAAGCACCAACATCTGAATCAAAAGATGTAAAGCAAAAAATAATATTATACGTAGAATTTGATAAATTCATTATCATTTATAAAGACTTGTAACACAGTGTCTAAAACTGATAGGCAATAATTAGTAAACAAAGAGAAAATTAGAACTGTATTATCACACTTTTTATTCTAATGAGTAGTTGGAGGATTCTATACCCAACAATTCTAGAAGAAACCATACTTTGAAGCACATATGAAACATTAAAAATAAATTGACCATATATTTATCACAGATAAACCCTCAACTAATACAAAAGAATCAATATCTTATAAACCATGTAGAAATAAGTAAAAAATACATTTATGATTAGGTGGAAACCATTCTGCTGTGAGGAATTTTACAAGCCTTTCTCAAATCTATTCTCTGTTTTACCTTTTCATACTTTGAGAAGTTTAATGAGTAAGGATTAGGCAGGGATGGAATGAATTTGGGGGATATAATTATCAAAGGGGCATAGGAAATGAGTATTGCCACTGTAAAGAGATATGTATCCTCAGAGGTCTTCATAAATTGTTGTATTAGTTTCCACAGAAAGCGATATTAAATCTGGTGCCTTAGCCACCAAGTAATTGTTTCTTTCCTTACTATAAATCTAAATCCTGTGGGATTGCCTACAGTCTTTCAGAAATTCTAGACTTATTAGATTTAAAATTAACAAAATTATACAAATCCTGCTTAGTTATATAGTAAACAAAAGAAAAATTGTTAAAATTTTGAGAAAATAATGCAATAAAGATTTCACAGGATGGTACAGTTTAATAGATGATAATGAAATCAAAGCCTTAACATTGCTTAAAGCAATAAGAAAGGGAGCTGAAACATTGCTAATCTTGAAGAATCAAATAATAAGAATCTTAAAGAGCAAAATCAGCACCTTTAAAGGGAAGAATCCATTATAACTCTGAGATTCATTATTATTATTACTTTTCAAGAATTCCCAAAAATAGCTGTAGGCTAATTGGCACCAAGTGGTAAATATACTGTCCCCCAGGAGTTAGATTTTATATTTCTATCAATGTGGTCTACAATTGCATTAGTCTTTTAGGCAACCATATCACCCTGATGACTCAAAGAGAAATTACAGCCAAGTAAAAACCCCAGAGTATGCATAAACTTTTGCTAATTGTAGTCTCTTCTCCTAAATAACTTTTCAGTTATTTTATTTATTTTGTTGACAATAGGACTTAATTTATTTCTGTTAAATTTCCTATTGTTGGCTGCAAAGCACACCTCAAATTTTTATGTGCCCATGGAATACGCGTTATATCCACAAACTTTATAACTTTATAGCTGACCAGTTTGTTGTGCTAGAAAGACAGAGGGAGAGAGAGAGAGCAACAGAACATATTCACACATGTCTTAGTTTGCACATGTGTATGTACTTTTGTGGTCTTATACTGGATACTTATAGGAAATGGCCTTATTCTAAAGCAGCTCTCCCACAAAATGCCTATGTGGGCCAAAATTTTGTGTCAGTGAAATTTGCTGATGCAGTTCCTTACTGAGTGACTATTAAAACTTTTTCTTTCTTATACCCAGTGCATATTTATGTGACCATTTAAAAAAAGGAAAAAGAAAACAAACTGTCAAACTTTTCAACTCTTTGAAAAGGTTGTCTTTGTCTTTTAGTTTATGTATTCAATTATAAATGATGTTTTTCCCTGAGTTCCTTTGTGAGAATTCCACTGACTAGGTTAGAGGTGTCCCATCCATGGAGCTTTAAAAGCTGATATACATTTCAGTTACCTCAAATAAAGAAGTTATCTTTACACTCATCACACTATTCCTTTAAATTCTACCCACAAAAAGCTCAGGTTGATGTGAAATGTATTGGAGGATTATAAATATTGTTATTAAGGTATTAAAAATAAGAAAGTTTATAGAAAACATAATACATTCTTCAGGAGTACCCTGATGTTAATATAGTTACCACACTGGTAGCTTCATCTTAAAGTGAGCAGTACTTTGACAATTATCAGGAGTACACCCAAATTACTTTATGAGAGACATTCATTACTTATTTTGGATTTATATAAGTCAGTGTTTGTCAACCAGAGACTTTTTTTTTGTCATCACACTGCAGGTGGGAACAGCATCTGCTATTCGTACCTTGTGGTAGAATCCAAGGACATTGCTAAACATCCTGCAATGCACAGGTCAGTCCCCTGCAACGTGGAATCATCTGTCTCCAAATGTCAATAGCAGCGTGGTAGAGAAAGGTTTGCCTAAATAAAAATTCTCATGTCTTTTTTTTTCTATTTTTCTAAAAATGTTACCAGCTCCAGAAAACAAAGAATAATACTGCCAACCATTGTTTTTGAGAAAGATTATTAAGAATTATGCCCACATTCATGAAACATCAATGTTCTAGTTAAAGCTGTTTAGAGTATTACTTCATTACACAAATTATTATTGCAATTAGATTATCAATATTTTGAGAATAAACATGATAGGATAGATCCCCAACTGAAATTAACTGAAAATTTCTTAATTATTTCCATAATTCACTAAGTCATTTTGTGCACAACAGTATGTACTTACGTGTAAATTTTATATGTTTAGTTGTGGGTTTTACATACTATGATTTTTTAATGGGTATGGCAATGTGTTGTTTGCTTTTAAAAACATTATCTCAGATAATTCTCAAAATAACTACATAGGGTAGAATTATTTCTATGGACATTCTTGAATAAGAAAACTGATAATATGGAGGCAAGGTGGCTCATATACTTATATAATTAATAACTTTGCAAAGCCATATTAAAATTCTGGTCTTATGAATGTAAAATAATTCTCTTACCAATTTTAGAGACAAATAAGGGAGATCCGTGAGATTCAAACTTAAAAGATGGAAAGTATGGATCCCAAATTTAGCCAGGTCTGTTCAGTTGGAAGTGAGTGTACTAATTCAGTGGAAGGCTGGAGAAAGGAAGCAAAGAGAAAATGGAACATATGGGAGAGTCTTGGGCATACTAGACCACAGGGAAGATCTTAATACACCAGTCACAAGGTAGAGGGAGGATACAGAAGAAGATAGTACCAAAGTGTAAGTCAGTGTATGTGCATGTGAGAGATGGCGGATGGTCTGGGAATTATCTCTAATCATACTTCAAAATAAATAGTGACCCCATTGATTAGTAAATGTGGCCCATCTATATCACAGAATATGAATATAAGATAAACACTTTCTCACTAGTTAGAGGCAAATGAAGGTAGGGTTAATTATGGAGAATTTCGAGAATTCTTTATATTATCTAAGCAGAGTAATCATGCCAGGATTTTCAAAGTAGGGAGAATAGCGCAATCTAAACCATGGAAGCTATATTTGAAATGATGTCATAATGAAAGTAAACTATGACATTTAAATAGTAAGGAAGAGAAAACAGATTATCTGAGCAGTTTACAAACGTTTGGCCAAAAGTTTTGATGTTATTTTAAAGGCAAAGGGAAACCACTTACAGATTTTATTCAAGAAAATAATTATTCAGTTGCTCTCTTGAAATCCGGCAGCATGGCAAAGTGCTTAATTTCTAAATTTCTGGAGTCAGATTTCCTTTTCTACCACTTAGAGTATGACTTTTCACAAGTAATTTTTCACCTCTAAAGTGAGAGTAATAATACTGCCTATATTACTTTGCATGTGTGTGTGCATAGTCAATGAGATCACCTATATTAAATTATGCCTTACATATAGTACATTCAGAGTAGATGGTAACCATCAATATCACTACCACCATAATAATAAGTATTTTTGTTGTTGTTGGAGTATTTTGTTGTTGTTGGAACAAAGTACTGTGGAAACAGTACTTTGACTTCAGTTTGGAGAAAGTATTGTAGAATAGTTAGACAGGGATATAGACTGTTTTTCTTGATTTTTTTTGTTTATGTCTTATTTATTAATTTTTTATTGATACATAATAAATGTATAGATCAGGGTACCTGTGATATTTTGATGCTAGGAACATTTGAATTATTCTCTTCCAGCTATTTTGAAATGTACAATAAATTATTATTAACTATAGTCACTCTACTGATCTATTTGACACTAGGTCTTCTTTTTAGCTTTTATTTTCAGTTCAGGGGTACATTTGCAGGTTTGTCACATAGCTATACTTGTGTCAGAGGGCTTTGTTATAACAGATAATTTCATTGTCACCCAGGTATTAAGCCTGGTACCAATTAGTTATTTTTCCTGATCTCTCCCTCCTCCCATCCTCTACCCTCCAGTAGGCTTCAGTGTCTCTTGTACCTCACAATATGTCCATGTGTTCTCATCATTTAGCTCCCACTTACAAGTGAGAACATGTGGTATTTGGTTTTCTGTTCCTGCATTAGTGTACTAAGGATAATGGCCTTGAGCTCCATCCATGTCCCTAAAGAGGACATAATCTCATTCATTTTTATTGCTGCATAGCATTCCATGGTATATATGTACCACATTTTCTTAATTCAATCTATCAGTGATGGGCATTTAGGTTAATTCATGTCTTTGCTATTGAAAATAGTGCTGCTGCGAGCATACACACAAGTGTGTTTTATAATAGAACAATTTCTATTCCTTTGGGTATATACTCAGTAATAGGATTCCTGGGTCAAATAGTATTTCTGTGTTTAAGAGTTTGAAGAATTGCCACACTGTCTTCCACAATGGTTGAACTAATTTACACTCCCACCAACAGTGTATAAGTGTTCCTTTTTCTCCGCAACCTTGTCAGTATCTGTTATTTCTTAACATTTTAATAAAAGCTACTCTGATTGGTGTGAGATGACATCTCATTGTGGTTTTGATTTGCATTTTGGACAGAGACCAGTTTTAAATGCTTTTGTTGGTATACAGATATGAAACTAAGACATGAAATAAGTCCATGATAGAGGAATTGTAGAAAGAGCTAAGATTAAGTAATAGTTAGAAGTTGACCTGATAGGTTTTATAGACCAAGTACATGTGGGAAATGAAATAAAAGATTATATTTTTCAGTATTTTAAGAATTAGCTACATAATATGTTGTTCACTGATACAGGAACACAAGAAGAGAAAAATGATGGTAGATTATGGTAAGTTCAATTTTGAACATGTTGATTTCAAAGATTCAGTTATAGAATTGGGCAAAATTATTTCAGTTTATACAATTCCTGATTTGAGAGTTATCATTCATATTAAGGGTGGAAAGGAGTTTCACTGTGGATGAGATTACTTCTGAATCACCCTTCCTTCTATCCATCTCTTTATCTACATCTGAGTATTTAAAAGGAAAAAGTGAGTGTACAAAACTCTGAATCTTTGGCACTGTCCTGTGTGTTGAGTGTCATCCTGTCTACAGAGAGTATGTTGTCTTTGATATTCTTTGCCGTATTATGTTCTATGGAGAAAAATCATTTTTCCACAGAGCAGACCACAGTGGTTCACTATTGCCAATGAGTTGGTGGGCATAGTTGGATATGTAGGAAAAAATAATGAACCCCAATATAATAGGGGATTCCAAATAATGAACTCCCTATTACAATGGGGTTTATTATTTTGTCCTACATACCCAAGCATATAGGCCACAAAACATGACTTTTTCAATAACATAAATTTGATATTCTTATTTCTACATGCTAAAGTCTCCATCTTTTTTTTTCTCTGTATGGCTAGAAATGAGCTGGAGAAAAAAGGGTGTCATTTATTGAGCCCCTCTAGGATTTTAACCTGCAGGTGGGTAGCAGTCAAAGCTATTGGTGTGAATGAAGGGAAAGTTCCAGAGGAAGTGCCTTAAAAATGGAGAGAAGAAAAGATAGACAAGAGGAGTGAAGATAAATGAGTTAGGCTGAAGAGAGAAGAGGAGGACCTACTTCTTAGGGAAACTAATGTTGAAGAATCAGGACTATACATAGCATTGTCAGAAGAAAACTTGATGAAAACCGTAGCATAACAGAAAGGCATAAGAAAAAAACCTCTTCAAAAAAATAGTGTTTGGGGGCAGAATAAGGACTAGTCAGTAAAACCAAGCACTGAAATGTACAATAGAATAGGGGCTAAAACATATCCGTAATATCCGGTAATCAGGATGTAACTGGGGCCTTAGAGTGAGCTTACATTGGAGAAGAGAGCAGAAGAGGAGAAGGGAAGGGGCTGGGCCAGGTTGTATCATTCTTGCTACTATTAGGTTGGTGCAAAAGTAGTTGCTCTTTTTGCACTTAGAAGTACAGCAAAAACTGCAATTACATTTGCACCAGTCTAATAGAATTGTTTGTGCACGTGTGTATAGGCAAGCAGATAGATGTATGCATATTTTCATCTTCCTTAGCTTAATTTTATTTAATCAGCAAAAACATTCTTGCAGGAGTCCTATTAAAACTGTTTGTGGTCAGAATTTTAAAATCAAACATACAATGATATAAACTACATAAGTATGTTTGTTTATATCACTGATACCAGTAACCTTAATCATACACACGAATCCAGGGACAAACTTGTCACACATAGAGCTGATTTTTAACAAACCACAAACATATTCTGTGCAGGATAATTCTATGAGTAAAATATGAACATGAGAAAACATACTCTGTCATCTTCTATATTTTAAAAGGATTTCTTTTTTCTCAAGAGAGATAATTTTTTTGGCCAAAATATGTAGTTTACTCATAGCATACACAATTTTATGCCTGCCTGTTTGTAAACCATCTCATTTTACCTAACAATAGCAAGCAACCATAGACATACCAGCTATGTTAGGCTCTGCCAGTATTTAAAGTGCCAACTTCAAAAATACTAGGTTAAGCAATTTTCTACTGTTACTTGTGTGACTTATAGCATGTTATGGTGAACCTGAATATTTAGCCAGCATCAAAAGTCAAAATGTAAATAAACAGAACCAATGGGCTACTCTTCTAAAAGAGTGTTGTTTCTGGAACACAAAATTCATGCTTTTTCAAAAAGCAAAAGGATAAAATTGTACATGATTGCACTTTAGTCTAATTGATGGGGAGTCTTAAACAATTTTAGGAGCTTAACACTGAAATAGCCCTTTGGGGTATTAACTCTGTCAACTGGCTTGCAAATCAGAAAATTGATAGCTCTATTATGAAGGCATGTGAAATATCATATACACAGACTGGATAAAATGCTTAATTCCTCTGTGAGGTGACCAGAAATTGCTGACTGATTTGTTGGCTTAAATCCTGCTGAATGGGTCCCTTTCAATGCCTTAAGACTATTCTATTAAATAATTTAAAATAGCTGATACTAAAAAGGAAGAAATACATACACTCAAATGGATTCTATTCAAATTAGAGGGTATTTTTGAGGCAGATATTCCTGTAAAAATGATTAGTATTTCAGCTACACTTAAAAACTGAAACCTGAAGCTGAGTAGGGAAGAAGAAAGAGACAACTGGATTTTTTTCTCTGATATTTCCTGTTCTTTTCTCAATCATCCCCACCAAATCGAGAATTCCTGTTCTTTTCTCAATCATCCCCACTAAATTGAGAATATTATTATAGTATTTTTATTGATCAAATTATTCTTAGCATAGTATTATATACCTACTATCAAGTCAATAACCAGATTAAACAAAAAATAATATATTTATTGAACATCTACCATGTGTCAGGCATTTTTTTAGGTATGCAATATAGTATGGTATATAAAACACTGTCCTTGTCCTAAATCAGCTTATATATTGCATGTGAGATGTTCTGAGAATTTTAAAGGATAAATCATATTATGACTTTTTGAGTAACTTTTTCAATAAGTTGTTTTCAAATAACTAACTTTAAAATAAACTTAAGACATCTTACATACATATAAATTGTTCATTAATGTAATTAAATAGAGACAGCAATATAAAGTGGAAATAGGAATGAGGTTATAGTACCAAATACAATCATGTAAAGTCTGATAAACTCATCAGAGGTGGGAGATGTATTTGATTCTTAGCTTTCTGGCAGCATGTTTTAATATTACTTAGGTACTGGTTAAGATCTTGTGCTCTGAACTTGGTAGATGGAATTGGTAGGTACAGATGCGTATAGACAACTTATCAACTTTAAAGATTCTCTTTAAAATTTATCCATAAAACTCTTCAAATTCGCCTTACAACATTATTCACAAGCCTGAGAGATCGACTAATTATTTACCAATTCCTTCATCATACCTTATTCACCTCATAGAATCAAAATTGCATGGTCTCACTTAAGCATTGTCCTGTCTTGGGGCAGTCTCCAGCTTCCAACATTTTAACTCAATCCTATGAATTTATTTAGAGAATGTGTGAGTGTATAAAAACTAACAGGATGTTTCTTGGAATAGCACCAACTGGCATTAGAAATATTGGGCTAGTTCCTGCTCTCAGATAAGGAACAGACATGGTGAGCTAGCACATGAACCCACAGAATTTTCCATCAAAGGGGATAAATATCTCTTATAATCTATGCTGGCTAGTTATAACTACTCTACACTTTATGTGCATGAGTAAAGAAAAACAAAACAATGATAGAAAATAAATTCCTCTCAGAAATTCCCAAAATCATGTGTTCTCAAAGCATGTCCTTATTTATACTCCTCTGCTCTTTCTTGGCCTCTTGGATTCTTTGGGTCATCTATGCAGGCTTTTTTTTTTTTTGAGACGGAGTCTCGCTCTGTCGCCCGGGCTGGAGTGCAGTGGCCGGATCTCAGCTCACTGCAAGCTCCGCCCCCTGGGTTTACGCCATTCTCTGGCCTCAGCCTCCCGAGTAGCTGGGACTACAGGCGCCCGTCACCTCGCCTGGCTAGTTTTTTGTATTTTTTTAGTAGAGACGGGGTTTCACTGTGTTAGCCAGGATGGTCTCGATCTCCTGACCTCGTGACCCGCCCGTCTCGGCCTCCCAAAGTGCTGGGATTACAGGCTTGAGCCACCGCGCCTGGCCCATTTTCTTAAAATGTGCTTTTAAAATGCGGAAGAATGCATGACTATTCCCTTTGTGGCACATTCAGAATTAACTGGTTCATAATTAATTCATTACCAATTTAATAATTGTGACAATTGGGTTGGGTGTGTGATGGTAAAGCCTTTCCAAAGTAAAGTGTGATAGATACTGACCATATCTATTATGCTCAACCTTGCCTTGATCTCAAAACACAGGAGATACCTGATTGAGAACATTCACAGACTCGCCATTATTGTACAATGATAATGTAGTGTGCAGTGTGTGAAGTCTAGCACTAGCACAGCAATGGGGATGCATTTGGTGAGGGCCTTGCCCAACTAAATCCCATTTTGGTTTAGAATTTTTGTGTTCATTTTGATTAAAAAATAGTCTGTTATATTCAAAAATAGACAAAACAAAAACCAAAGGTAACTCTTCAATACATTAAAACTCTGAAGAACTAAAAATGATTCTACCATACTCTAAGCATTGTGCTCAATCCTAGTGAAACTTTGTTCTTCATATGATTGCTTTTACTCTTCTTATTAGGCTACCTGAAAATATAATATAGAAAGCTCACATCAGAATAGAATAGATATGAGAAAGTTGAAGGGTCTCATATCTCCATTAACTTTTGTTAAGGAATTGAATTACCACCGTATGGAAAAGACTTTCTGACTTAAAAAAAAGAAAGAAAGAAAGAAATCACCCTATCATTGAAACCACCTTGGCAAAAATTATGACAGTAAGATAAATCTAACAGGAACAGACTCCATCTTGCTTCTGACCTCATAGGCTAACTGCCCTTCCTCATTCTTGGATGTAGGCCAAGCTAACTATGGTAGAAATTTAGTTTATAGATTAACTTAAAAGCAAGGATGATAATAGTCTCTTCCTGAAAAAAAGGTCCTCCTTGTTCAGAGACCGAAAACGCTTTTGTAAAAGTAAGAAAAGGCCACTATATTAGAATTATGGTGGTGCCTGAATTTTGCAATGCTATAAGCATAGTTAAGCAATAACCAGCCGTTTTTTTCTGGCTTGCTTATGCTCAGGAATCATGTAGCTGGAGGTCACAAGATTTGTAACTTCCCCAATTGTTCCTATTGATATCATCCTTGTTGTGAAAACCCAAGATTGATCTTTGAGATATTTTTCAACGTTCTGCATTCAGGCATGCAAACTGATGCCACCCAGACCTGTGACTCATACCAAAGAACTAACTCAACTGGTTCTATGACCCCCATGCAGAAACTGACTCGACAGTTTGGACATTGATTTCATCCTCAAGCAATCAGCAGCACCCATTCCCTGGTCCTCTGCCCATCAAATTTCCTTCAAAATCTCTAGCCTCTGAGCTCCTGGGGAGGCAGATTTGAGAAATATATCCTGTCCTACTGCTCAGCTGCCTTTCGATAATTAAACTATTTCTGTGCTACACAACCTCTGTCTCAGTTTGTTGCTTTACCTGTGCAGTACAAGCTATGCCTTCTTATTGGTTGTTGAATGATACAACACTTGGAACAACTACATTCAAATAATATCAAGACTAAGATTCATGGATCATTGGGGAGAAGAGATTGATATCAGGTTTCCCTAGGTATTTTGATAGTCCAGATGAGAAGAGATGTTAGGGAAGAAGAATGGAATAATCCATGATCCTTAGTCTTAGTGGATTTTCATTAAAACAAAATTTTATTTAAAAATTTCATTTTGATGAAATTTTATTTTAACAAAGTTAAAATTTCATTTTAGTGAAATTTTCTACCAGCCTCATCTTAAGAAGGAAAGAATATTCATTCTTGTCTAAATAATAATAATAATAGTAGTAGTAGAAAGTGAGTATTATAAGTATATAAGTCACTTTAACATATATATTTTTTCTTTCACACAATTTTGGATGTATCTGCATTTCAGTTGTAGATTTTATTAATCATCTTTAGAACTGAATATGATTTTTAAATCAGAAACATAATTATTTATTTAATAAGTTATTCTTAACCTTCTCCTGTGTTCTGTTTATATTACAAATCTACTGAAATTTCTACAACTAATCTTTGCGTACCTTGATCTTTGTCTTGTTTTCCAATTCTATTTGTTTAAATTTCTTTGAAACTTCCGTAACCTTATACACAATATTATTATATTGACCCTCAGCCTTGCTCATTTTTTTCTGATTTTTAGCTTTTCTGTTAAAATATATTAACCTTGTTACTATTAGGCCATAAAGATGATTGGAGACATCCTGCTGTATGGGACATTGCTGATGAATGCTGGGGCAGTGCTCAACTTTAACCTGAAAAAGAAGGACATGCAGGGCTTTGGGAAGGAGGTGTGGGAGCCCAGCACAGGTGACAACATTAGGGAATTCTTACTGAGCCTCAGATACTTTTGAATCTTCACCATCCTGTGAAATGTCTTCATGATGTGCTGCATGGCTGTGCTGTTTGGCTCTTGAGTCCCAGATATGGAACCAGGAACTCAGGTTCTCAGATTCTGAGTCTCTGTTCCTCCATTCCTGATGACTTCAAGAATGCTTTTAACCAGAAAACTAATGACCTTCACAGGAAGCCCAAGCTCTTGGTGTTGCAGTCTGCTTAGTCCCTAGTTCAGCTAGGTCCAAGTTCTTGTCCCAAGACCAAGAAGAATAAGGCACATGGACAGCAAAGAATGAGTAGAGTAGGATTTATTAAGGAGAAGGAAAGCTCTCAGCAAAGAGTGGTGCCCTGAAAGCAGGTTGCCAGAAATGGGCTGAGTTCTTTTATATAGCAAAGACAAGGAATTCTTCTGTTTCTGCCCAAATGGGAAGGGTAATGTTCCCCCTTGGTATTGCATCTGCACGTGCTTGGGGTTGGTCAGAGTGACTGAATATTGGTTATTATCCATGAATGGCTAAGCAAAACACATAAGGGGACTAAAACCACAATGCTACTATCATGTTAAGGACATTATAATGAGTCAGGTCAAGTTAAGGACATTTAGGTTCATCTATTGCACCTGCTCCTAGGTCAGGACAGTCCCTTCTGAGCAAACACTTAGCATTAGAGAAAGTTCTTATATCAAATTTCTTTCCACTAGCTACAGGGGCTGTGCAGATGTGGTCCCACAGATATTTTTCCACTCCCGAGACCCTCCCTCTCTATCTGCCTAACTAGCCTTTAACGGCCTCTTCTCTCACTGGTGGGTTGAAAAATGTTGCCAAGATGGGCAAAGTCTCCCAGCCACCTCACAGTTTTCAATGATATTTTCACTTTGATGACTGAATTGGAATGCTATTTACTGAAGGGGTTTCAGGAGAGTTTATATAAGGGGCTGTGATAAAGTGGCATTTTCCATAGATAAAAGAACTTGGCTAAATCATTTTGACATATTGGAGTGCCTCCTCTACCAAGCATTCACAAGAAACCTGTTGCTGGATATTTCTTGGCTTATTTTTAAAAGCCATCCTTTTGGTAGAATCATATAGATTTTTAAAATCGTTTTTTAATCCAGGGATCTGAGCAGAAAGGTTGGCTTTTAAGTTTAACACAGCCTCATTTTTTAACAATGTTTATAAGTCACAAGGACATTCAGTGTTACTTGCTGAAATTGACACATCTGGGGTCAACCAGAAACCCTGTGACCAAATTCCTTTTTCATGCGAACAGGGCCCACTTTGCCACTCAGTGCAGCTGAAATTATCCCTAAGACTTGAAGAAGAGGGTCACCTGAAACAGGGACATCAGCCTTCCTGTTTAGACACTGAACTGTTAGCAAAAGGGAAGAGATAGTTCCAGGTGAAGTATTTCCACAGAAGAGGAGTATAGAACAATTGTGAGGGTTTTAGGATAAATTTTATTTTGCTTTGCACCCTTTGTTAAATAAAATGACTTTGGGAGCCATTAAAAATACATATTAAAAATAAGTGTGTGTGTGTGTGTGTGTGTGTATGTATGCATGTATATATATTAATGTAGGCAGGAACTTTTTTCCTAGTTGCTCATTTTAGCCTTTTCATATTTTACAAATGTTACATCATTTTATATAATAAGTGCTAATATATAATGACTGATTATGCTTCAGCAAGCACTACTGTAAGTGCTTTAACCATGTTAAATTCCACATCACCTTGATCAGTTATCCATTCTTACAGGCTGGAAAACTGAAAATAACAGGGTTAAGTAACATATCTAAAGTCTCACAGGCAATGAGTAATCCTTACTTCTACGATTTCTACTTTCTCTTCTAGTTTCTTCTAATATATAGAAGAAAAAAGTATAAGAAAAAGAAAATGTCTACTTTGTTGATTTATATTGTCTCATCTTGCTCGCTAATTTCCCTCTTTGTATTTTCTGCATGTTACCAATCCCTTTATTTGTTTACACATTTCAAATATTTATATTAAAGATCTTTTCAAGTGACTTTAATATATCAAATCCCCAGACATAAATCCTTCCAGTTATTTAATTTATGGTTGTCTTTCTTAGCATTGCACTTTCTTATATGTCCATTGGCTATACATACATGTGGTCTAGGAGTTCAAATTCCATGAGGTTAAATCCTCAATAGTCTCATGTGGTTCATGCCTTGTGGATGCCTTCCAGAGCATGATTTTTTATGGTTGTTTTCTCTTCTTTCCTATTGGGTTCACCAATTCTTAAATAATTGAGAATTTTAAACGTATGGTTTCTTTACTATGTGGTTTGCACAAAGTTGAGCCCTGAAACTTTGTATCTAATGCTCAGGGTTTCCATTTTTTGTGACTTCATTTACTCTTACTTCCAGAATACAGTCGTAGACCAGTGTTTATATATGAGGATATCATTTCCTAAAATCCAGTTTCAGACTGGGTTCTTTATTCTTACTACTGAATGTACATAGTCCTTTATTCTTCTTTTGTAGGTATCACATTCTCAACTTACAATTTATCTTATATGGTCATTATACTTTAAGTGTTGTTTAGCTTTGATTCTTGGTCAGCAAAATTGATGTGAGTTTTTTTTGTTATTGTTTTGTTTTCTTTTGTTTTTAGGACAGTTAGGGTCTTCCTTTCCAAGTCTGTGGGCTCAGATATACTTTTAATAGTTTAAGTGCATGTACTCTAGCATTTTATATGATTTTGACAAAGAAAACTTTTTTTTAATTCTGTTCAATACAATAATTTGATCCCATGTTACTTTGAAATTTAAATCATTTGCATAGTAAATGTTCTCTAGGCACAGTTCACCAAAACTTTCCTGAGTGAATATCTATGGTTTTGACCCTTTAACATTAGTCTTTCTCCGGAAGAGAACAGATTATTCATTTTTAATGTAAGAATTTGAGGCTTTTGCCGGGCGCGGTGGCTCAAGCCTGTAACCCAGCACTTTGGGAGGCTGAGACGGGCGGATCACGAGGTCAGGAGATCGAGACCATCCTGACTAACACGGTGAAACCCTGTCTCTACTAAAGAATACAAAAACTAGCCAGGCGAGGTGGCGGGCGCCTGTAGTCCCAGCTACTTGGGAGGCTGAGGCAGGAGAATGGCGTAAACCTGGGAGGCGGAGCTTGCAGTGAGCTGAGATCCGGCCACTGCACTCCAGCCCGGGCAACAGAGCGAGACTCCGTCTCAAAAAAAAAAAAAAAAAAAAAAAAAAATTTGAGGCTTTTTATTTATTATTTTAACTCTAACAAGGAGCCAACTATATCTTATATGAGCAATGGGAAAGCAATATAGTTGCTCATGATTTTACTGTTTCATGGAAATGTGAATATATGCTTCAAAATTTACTTTATTTTCCATTGGTTTGGATAGTAAGGAATCAGGCAGGATGTATTATCTGCAGAAAGATGCACATGAAATGAGTGGCTTTTAGTAAAATGTGGGTAAAGAATGTTTATCAATCTGAAATTCTCTGTGTATATCTATTGAGTAGTAGAGTTTCATTATGCCAGTCTAAATCTGGGCCTTAGACATCTAAAAAAATATTTCTAGAAGTGTTATAATAGCAAAGAAAAAGAAAATTGAGCCAAGTTTAAAAATCTTTAATACTATTTATCTTTATGTCCATCAGCAATCTGCCAAATATATTACATGCAGAATTAAATAGAATTAGGATATTCTTAATGATCTATTTAATTAAGAACCTTTTAATGGAGCATAATGAAATGACAGGGTAGTGTATCCTATCTGAAGTAATCTCAGAATACAGAGAGGCTTCTTCAGTAGCCAAAGGCTGACAATATTATAAAGTTTCAGATTTCTGGGTCTCCAAAAAAAAAAAAAAAAAAAAAGTAAATTATTGTGTGTCACTTAGATTCAAGATAAAGTATTTCATTGCTAAGATTCTTCCTTAAAAAAAATTAAAAAGGGACAACTGGAAAATATTCCTCCACAAATATTATACTTCAAGAGGTCCCTGCATGAATACTAAAGGAACTTTCTACGCTGGATTTATTTGCTTGTTCAATGTTAATGGCAGGTGTATTTAAAATGTAGAACTGACTAATCATCAATATAATTGGACAAACACTTATTTAATAGGAACTCTGTGCCAGAAATCCTGATAAATTTTCTAATGAATAAGATGCAGTTCATGCTTTGGAAGAACTCCCACACTTACAGATGATGTATATGTATAAGCAATTAACTTTAAAACAATGTGCTAACTGTTGTAATAGCAGATTATACGAAGCCAAATAGAGCTACAAATTAAGTTGGCCTGTTTCAGGGGAATCAAGGTCTAAAGAGTAAAGCATATCAAGATCACTTGAGGATGGAAGGGTTAAATTTTATTTATGACTCCAATATGTAATACTTCGTTGTAGGATTTGAAAAGGAGGCAGTGCTTTTTCTACTAGTGAAAATTACTCCCTGTGACCAAATTGCTTTTCTGAAACTGATAGAAGTATATTATATCACTCAAGCATATTGAAGACCCTCCCAAAAATAATCGACTGTGATTTGGCTTATTATCTCAATATGAGGGAAGCAGAATCTGTGAGCAAAAAGTAGTCAAATACATGCAGAAAACCATAGAACCCTTGAATGCACCTGTCCCTGTAATTAATTTACTATTCAACTCTTATTATAGTAGTGTTTAATTAATTTCCCACTTCATTCAAGTATGTTCATATGCCAACTCATACATGAGAACTTTCTTGATCATTTTATCAAGAAAGAAGTGAAAGAATAACCTTCGTCACTCTTTATTTACTTTACTCTTCTTTCTTTTAGCACAACCTGACATACTATATTTGTTTCATTGCTTGTTATTTGTCTTCTTCCTACCAGAATATACACTCCCTGAAGTTGGAAATTGTATTTGTTTTGTCTACTGATGTATTTCCAGTAACTTAAGCAATGCCTTTATATGGTAGGAGCTCAATGTGCATTCACAGAATAACTGACTTTATTAATTGTATTATAAAGTACCTATTATATATTAGGTATTATGCTAAAGTTGTGAAGTCAAAGATAGCTTTCTGATTTGTAAAATAATTTATTTAGAAAGAGAGACTCTATGCCCAAACAAATAATTCGAATTTTGACTTACATGAGAACTTATAAAAAAGATGTGTGCAATGTTCTTTGAGCATTCGGTGGGATGACCACTAAGCCAGGGAAAACTGGGACTATACCCAAAGAACAATTTATACTGAGACTTGATTAATAAGGAATCCCCCCCAAAAACACGTGCTTATGAAATAAAAAGCTTAATGCAGAGAAGGACTTTCCCAGAAGACAAAAGTGAAATTCCATCCCTGCTAGAAGTGAATTTCATTCCAATCCAATTTTAATTTAGCCTCCCTGTCTCACCTATATGTAGGGGGATGAGAAGCCATGAACTCTATGGGAAAGGGCTCAAAGGCATTGACTTGAGACCCTAGAAAACACTTGTTGCAGTCACAGAAAGAACTAGAAGATAAGGACGACAAACCTCTTCTCTGCAAGAGGAATTGTCAGACAAAGGCCAACAGTGCACTCCAATAATTTAGACTTAGAAGTTAGAGAATACCCCTCCCCTACATTCTAACACCAGGCTAGTAAGCCTCCAATGGACAGTGGAGGTCAGTTAAGAAAGCTGCAAGAGACAAACTTTCTCTGAGGGACAACAAAAAGGGAAGTTCCAAAGCTAATAAAGGAATCAAAAAAATGGCCATTGGGATATTAGAAATCTCTAGAACACAGAGCTACAAAAAATACGTCAAACAAAACCCACTTGTAGCCAGATCAATATAAATCCTCACACAAAAGTCCTGTTTTCCAAAGAAAAAGAGAAAATCTTAAAGTCTTTCAGCAGGAGGGTGACTTCTTACCTACTCAAGAATAAGAATTAAAAAAGACTTTTTGTAACAAATTCTGCAAACAAGAAGACAGTGGAGTAAAATCTTTAAGTCTTGGGGAAAAAAGTCTGCAAACCTAAATTTCTATATACAAGGAAAATATCGTATGTTGGAAACATTGAAAACATCAATCGAATACCGCATGCACCCACCTAAAACGTTCAGATATCATATATCAACCTTTAAAATATAGAAGTGAATTGAAGACTTTCTTCAGAAAACAAATAGATAACTTATTATCCTAACTGCCAGCTGACCAGTCTCAAGAAAAATGCTGAAAGAACTCCTTCAGGAAAAAGAATGATATAGGTAAGACACATGGATTTACATTGAAAAAAGAAAGGGAATGAGAAAAGTTATAAAATCAGGTAAATATTTTATATTGATTTTTCTTATTTCAAATGATCTAAAAGATAACTGTTTAAATAATACTATTTTAATACAAATTTCTATATTTTAAAATTACATGTGTTATGTAAATAATATACCAATGTATTGGGTACTTAAAGGCTATACAAAAGTGAAATAAATTACAACAATGTCGCAGGAGATGGGAGGGAGGATTTTGGAGTATTTTACTATAACATACTTACATTACAAATGAGCATTAGAGTGCTATTTTAGGGAGGATTTCAGCAACAGTCTACATTATAAATCTTAGAGCACAATCTAATTTTCTAAATGTACATAAGTTAATAGCTTACATAAAAGGAAAGCATAAAAATTCTCAATGAAAACAGAGAAGGCCAAAAAAGAAAAAAGAAACAAATGCAATAAACAGAATGGAGTCAGTAATATTTTAATATAAATATATTTTAAATAATTGTACATGTAAATGACAAACACAAGTTAAAAAGGAGAGATTGACAGATTGGATGAAAACAAGATCCAACTAAATGATGTCTACCAAATGATAATATTTGTGATAAATATTTAAAAAGCAGATAGGTTAAAAGTAAAGAGATGAGATAAGATAAAACATACTAACCATAATCAAAAGAAAGTTGGAGTAGCTATAATAACTTCACACAAAGCTGATTTCTGGTCAACAGAGATCATCAAGATTTAGGGAAAACATTACACAATGATAAAAGAATTAATTCTCCAAAAAGACATTACAATCCTAAACATATGTGTACTTACCAACTGCTTCAGCCATATTACCTTAGATACGGTATCATGAAGCCAGACACAGATCGAGAGAGAAACTTGAAAAACTTTTACAGTTTCATAGTCTCCATGCCGTAGCATAGTAGGTCACACAGAACCACTCGGGTTTCTTCAGAAGGAAAGGGCAAGGCTGTGTAAACAGGCTGAGGTTTGGCTCTTTTGAAAAATATCAGTAGGCGGCGGGACGCGGCGGCTCACGCCTGTAATCTCAGCACTTTGGGAGGCCGAGATGGGCGGATCACGAGGTCAGGAAATCCAGACCATCCTGACTAACACAGTGAAACCCCGTCTCTACTAAAAATGCAAAAAATTAGCCGGGCGTTGGGGCAGGCGCCTGTAGTCCCAGTTACTCTGGAGGCTGAGGCAGGAGAATGGCGTGAACCCAGGAGGCGGAGCTTGCAGTGAGCTGAGATCCTCCACTGCACTCCAGCCTGGGCGACAGAGTGAGCGAGACTCTGTCTCAAAAAAAAAGAAAGAAAGAAAGAAAGAAAAATATCAGTAGGCTCTGGAAGACAGAGGCTGTTCCTATATCTGGTACCTGGCCCTGGGGCAATTAGAGACTATATACAGAGAGCCTGCGTGGTTGGGAGTGTGGACTAAGATACTCAAGAAGACGACTGACCAGACACTAGCCAGGTTCCTCAGAAATTGGTCATGACACATTTTAAAAGACTGTATTACACCAGCAGAGTATCAAAAGACATGAGATTAAAAACTGATAAAAATAAAAGAATAGGCAAATCCAGAACTATAGTGGGAAATTTCACTACTACGTAGCAATAACTGATGTATCAAGTAGGCAGAAAACCAGTAAGAATATAGATGATCTGAACAGTGTTATATATCAACTTAATTGACATTTACAGAACACTCCAAGTTCAAGCAACAAAATAAAAACACATTTTTCTGAAGTTCACTCAGAACATACACCAGAATAGACTACGCTAAGGGATATAAAACATAGCTTGATAAATGTAAAAAATAGATATCACACAAAGTAATTTAAGACCACAACAGAATTAAACTTGAAATTAAAAAAGAAAGATAGATGAAAAATTTCCAAGTATTTGGAAACAATCCAGCACACCTGCAAACTACCCAAAATAAGATGTCTCAAGAGAATATAAGATTTATTTATAACTAATTAAAATTTAAAATATAACATCAAAATATTTAGAATGTTGCTAAATCAGTGCTGAAAAGTATATTTTTGTAGTGTTAAATGTCTATTTAAAAACTAGAAGAGCCTAAAATTAATAGCTTAAGCTTTCATCTTATGATACTGAAGAAAGATGAGTACATTAAATTTAAAGCAAATAGAACCAAAGGGAAGAAAATTAATGCAGAAATCAATAAAATTGAAAATAATAAGAGCATAGAGAAAATTAGTAAGACACAATAGTGTTCTTTAAAAAAAAAACAAACCAATAAGTAAAAAGAAGAAAAAATTACTAACAGCACATTTTTAAAAAAGTAATCATTATTACAGATCCCATAGCAATTAGTAAGATTATAAGAGAATACTTTGATCACCTCTATGTCTATAAATTTGATAGCTGAGATGAAATGGATCAATTTATTGGAAGAAGCAAAGTACCAAAACTCATTCAAGAAGGACAGATAACTTATAGAGGTAGTAAGGACTGAATTAGTAAATACATTCCAAACACAGGACAAAACAGTAGCAGGAGAACATCAGACCAAGATAGTTTTACTGGTGAATAGATGTTTAAGATGGAAAATATTTTAGAAAGAAATCATAAATAAGAAAGAAATCATACTACCGCTACAGTATCTTTTTCAAAACAATAGAAGTGGAGAGAACATTATGAGGCCCAGCCTTACTTAAATGCCAAACCAGATAAAAACATTTCAAGAAAATTACAGACCAGTATTTCGTGAATATAGGCACAAAGCTCTCCGAAAAAATAGAAGCAAATCAAACAGCAATACATAAAAAGGATAATACATGATCAAATGTGGCTAATACTAAGAATGCAAACCTTATTTAACACTCATAAGTCAATGAATGCAATATATCATTACAAGAAAAACATAAAGGGTTTCTGGAAGGCTTAGATGGTTGAGGAAACAAGAAATGAAGATAAGTATCTGCTAAAGAAGAGGATCTTAACAGACTTTCAGGGTCTTATTTGAAAGTCCTTAAGAACTACATTCTAGGAGAAATTGTAAGCTATAAATAGACTGATTTCACATCCCTATCAACCTAATCTTCAATGGGATTATTATGATTGTCCTATAACTCTAGCCTGTCTGCCAGAGCAAAGTCAATACTGGAGAAATACAATATCGTCCAAAGGCTTAAATGATCACTCCAGTTTCTCATGCACAATCTCTTCAAATAAAAATACTCTCTCTTAATTTTTTAAAGAGGTTTTGAAGAGAGATGGTAGCAAAGGTGGCATGTTTTCATTCTTCTTAAACCCTAACTAATAGACACACCAACAGTAGTAGCAAAACCAAATCCTCATGGGTAGCAGCTACAGCAAAACTGGATAGTAAGATGATAAGTTGTATTCTAGGAAACTCCAAAATATATGTGGGTGAGGACAAATCACCAACTACTGTAAAAACTGCACATTATCAGCATCTGTGCCAAAAGAAGTAAAAGGAAACATCAGAGAACCCTATAATTTAAAAAATATGAATCGGAAAGGCCAGTGTACCAACTTGAAAATAGCAGCTGAAACTGGAAGACATTTTACATATGCCAGCAGCAGCTGAACATAAGATCTCTGCGGAAGGTGTGAAGGAGCTGTAGCAATATGGAAAATCTAAACAACTATGACCAAAATTTCCTTCAAAGAAAAAGCCCCACCCATGAGAAGAAATAGCTGGGGATCTAATTCAACTTACCATAGAAACAATAAAGGCAAGGGTAGGTCCAGATAAGGGTAAGTCCAGAGATGGGCTAAAAAGAGCAACATCCTATGATCCAAAAATTACACTCCCAGGTACACATATGTTCACCAAAGGACAGGCAGTAAAATCTTCTTAGGAACAATATTTGGGCATAAGCCCAAGCTGGAAGCTACTCAATTGCCCCTTCACCACAGGATGGATAAATAAAGTACGGCATAGTCGTAATAGTCAATTTATATAATTGATTATTTTATGGAATGATAGCGAGTAATTATATGAACACAGAGACATTCATGACAGCTTCCCTCATAATTGTCAAAAATGCAAATGATTAATATGGTATTGGTAAATATTTTTCTCTATTCATGAGATAGTAAATTATGAAATTTTTTGATTTTATAAAACTTTAGCACTAAAAAATTCTCATTATACATATGTGAAGTTAAATGGCAGGTTATAAAACACTATTAATTGCAATCCCAATTCTGTTTAAAATTGCTAATAAAAGAGATGATAAAATGAGAGAACAAGAAACTGAAACCATTGAACTCATAAAAAGTCAAAAATACTTCTCTTTCTCAGAGTTATGAATGTTTAAAGATTCTCAAATTTCCAAATTTTTATTATTTTTGTAATCAGAAATAAAACTTGATGCATCAGTAAATATTGTGCAAAAAAACCTATTTTCCTTAGAGAATCTTAAACCCACAAATTTGTCTACCTAATGAATTTCTATCCATCAGTAGTTCTTTTATCTATGTTCTATGGTAAATTCCAGATACCCTCCATCTTTAAGGAAAAAGTGTGGGTTCCCATATCCTTGTGGCTCCTTTCTCTGTTTTGCTGTACCCAAAGAAGACATGGAAGCTTCTGAAAGCTTCCAACTAGAACACAGTAGGAAAGATTATATCAAAGATTATATTGACACATCAAACTTATCCAGATCAGAAATTTTGCCCACTGTCAAGCTTCACTAGCAACATCAAAGAAACACAAAATAAGAGCACAGGAAAAGCAGGGTGAGGGAGAGCCATTCCAAATGACTCCCTGAGTTCCACATGTCCTCACTGGACACTCTATCTGCTCCAGGGTAATAAATGAAAATAATTTTTCACAGCAGGAAGATTTTAGGTAATGAAGTATATTATTTTCTACCATAAATAATTGCTTAGTTTATGTGACATTTTCAAGGAAGCCAGACATCATAAATCCATAGATTCTAAGGGTGTTTACCACAATTTATCCTAGACGAGAAATATTCCGTTACAAATATTTGACAGATAAGGTCTCTCCTTCTAGAAAATATTAGGTCTAGTTTTTTGGAAGTAAATATCAGCATGTTTGCAAGAAAATTAAACAAGTTTATCTCCTTTTTTTCTCTTTTGTGAACATCACCCAAGAATTAGTAGAAAAATGTGCATAACAGATCAAATGTTTTAACTCCTCTCTCCATAAGTTAGTTTTTAGCTAATGCCTTTTCTCTCTCACTCTTGCAAACTATTGACCATGGATTAAAGTCATGGCTGTGTCTATGGCAATGAAGGCTTTTGCTTACCTACCTAAATTCAGAGCTTTCCTGGTCTCCTGCTGTTGTAGAAACTGGTACTGTTGTTCTGGCTCTGTCTCATCCCAACTGTTACCTTTGTGGTCACCATTGCAGGTCTAATCTCAGACATGGCTACTGTTTACTTCAGGTGTCTGTGTTACAGCCTTCCCTTTAGTGCTGTGAGCTTCATCAATACCTTTTCACGAGATCAGAGTGGTGAGTCCAAGTATTTACTAGTGTAGAATCACTAGACAGTATCCCTTACAGCCTGCTTAGTGAGACATTAGAGTTGAAAATGATTCTTCATGGCCCTTGTTTTTTTTTGTTTGTTTGTTTTCTTCATTATGATGCTTTTAAAGGACCCCACCCCTTCACTTTGGATAGAGATGCTGACAGTGAACAATTTATGGTAATGATGACAATGATAGACATAAATGTATGAGTTAAGGGAGAAATTCACTTTGCTCTACATATCAGGGAAGACTTTCAGTAATTGAAGGATTTGCCTTATTTGTTTATGCATTTACTCTGAATGTTGGCTCTCCAGTAGGAGATTCAGATATCATAGTTTATTATAGGTTGAATTTTGTCCCACAAAAATATACATTGGAGTCCTCACCCCAGTACTTGTGGGTATGACCTTATTTGGAAATAGAGTATTTGCAGATATAATCAAATTAAGATGAGATCATCAGTGTGAGTCTATTCCAGTATAACGGCTTTCTTGGTAAGAGGAAAACAGCATGTGAAGACAGACTCACAGGGTGAACACTTTGTGATAAAAGAAGCAGAGATTGGAGTGATGTTGCAAGTCAAAGAATGCCAAGGATTGATGGCCACCACTAGAAGCTAGGAAGATGCAAGGAAGGGTTCTACTCTATCTACAGTCCCAGAGGGTACAAGGTCCTGACAACATGTTGACTTCAGAGCTCTAGCCTCCAGAAGATAAGAGAATAATATTCTGTTGTTTAAAGCCACCTAACTTGTATTAATTTGTTATGGCAGTACTAGGAAGCTACTACATAAGCTGGTTAGGAACTCTAAGCCTCTGAGACAGTTTTATAATGCTGTGTAATAGGAGCAAAGTATCAATAATGACAAGAATTCTGAATGCATGGAACAAATCTGATATATCAGTACAGTAGTCTGGCTATTCATAATTCTGATAGAAATCAGACTTAAATCATGAAAGAGGTTACTGGTTGTTAAGAAGGAGGTATGATTGTATTAAGAGAGGAGAGGCATGTCCTGGACACAAATCATCCATCCAATAGGCATACAGCATCTCATACCTGTGAGATAGGATGGTGGTGCAGAGGTTCTGTTTGAGGCAATAGTGTACTTTCCAGCAACACAGAAAACATCCAGAGGCAAGCTACTTTTCAATATTCAGGTAACAAGCAAATATTGCCAACTTTCACCGAGTGGCACTCATGATTCATTTCTATTTTTAAAGGGGGAAATGCTATGTCCTCTTCACCCTACATATCTGTGGTATTTGGGAAAAAAAAATGAGTTGATAATTATGTCCCAGCAAGCTAAGTGATGCACAGTGACAGGCATGACAAGGTGCTTATCCCACTCCTCTCCCAGCACCAAAGGCACTGTCTTTAGTGTCTAGCACTGTGCCTGACATACAGCATCTGCTCCATAAATGTTCACTGACTTAATGGGAACTTCTGCCAATTCTATCACTGAGCTACTCTACACCCATAACAGAAGTCTAGGAGAGTAACCTATTGATTTATTTACTCTTATTTTGCCATTTTAAATTAAACCTAATGCATTCACGGAGAAACTGCACTGACTATGGCTATCTGATACATGATTCAGATTAATTGCTGCTGCAGTCATTCATGAGTTTTGACACTGTTTGTATTTTGGTAAGCAAAAGTAGAGGAATTTATTTTTGGCCATCTATATCAATCTTTATTTGGACAACTAAATGAATCACTATAAAACCCTACAGTCAAAATGGCCTATTTGGTATGTTAACACACAGAGTCAGTGATTACCTGGCCTTATATTTTCTCTGGGTTTTTTTCTGTTGATGCTATCACCTGCATCTTTTGATTGTAAGTATTTGGGGGCATTGAGCCAGTTTCCCTTTCAGTACATAAAGCTGATCTGAGCATCCAGAAACCATAACAATCAGCACTTTTTAGAAAATGAAACCATTTACAAGGTCCTGAGTGATAGATGGCAATGAGGAAATGCATTTTACTTTAAAGTAAAATTTCAGCAGTAACTTTGCTTATAAATACGGTGACTATACTTACTTGTTTGCCTAGGAAGGTTCTGGGTAATACTAGAATGCCTTGCTGTAATTATTGAGAGAATTCACTTTGATCCTCAAATTTTCCCTGTGTGATTGTAAATTGTATGGTCACCACACTTATTTTTAACACCTTTTTTGGAATTCAATAAGCAGACAGATTCTAGGAGGCTGGGAGGAATTACATATAAATATTTACAGCCCTCCAGAAGCAGCATGGCAGAAAAGATGTAGCATACACAACAAAGGCTCAGCCAAGAGAACGATGGTTCAAGGATAGTAGGGTAGTTGATAGAAGAATAAGCAAAGAAAGCAGAAACAGGAGATTTTATATACTGGAAAGAGTAAAAAAGTATCATGGTTAACAGTGTGCAAAAAATGGAATGTCAGCAAAATTTGGAATTTTTTAGCAATTACATAAGCTGTTGTTTATTGCACATCTACTATGTGCCAGAAATTAGGCTTAATGGTTTGTGTACATTAAATATATTAAAATACATTAAAACTCCACAAAAACCCAGGAAAGACTTTCTGTCTGTGTTTTATACATAAAAATGGAAGCAGAGTTAAGTAAGCTGCTAAATGAGTTAGATGGTGAGACCAATTTTGAAGCCAGATCCGCTTGGCTTTCAAAATTCTGTACTCTTATTAAATACTATATTCTGTAACTTTTTTCCAAGCTCTGAGATTGACGACTTCTGATTCCAAAGCCTTATGCTTTATGTTGCATGAAGACTGGCAAAATGTCTCAGGATTTGTAAGAATCCCAGAGAGAGAGAAAGAGAAATGGTAGATAACTACTTTTTCCGAGGCATAAAAGCAACAGGAACAAGGCTAGAACTGGGCACAAGTGGTTTTAATTTAATAGTAATAATAATAATAATACTTCTACACAATGATAAAAGATACTCATTCCTCAGCAACAAATGAAAAAAGAAAGGAATATACATACATGTTTTTAGATATTAAATAAATATGTTTATTTATTTCATCATGACTTCAGAATTTTGTTGACATTTTCATACAACAGGTTTTGTACTCATAAGTTTTATATTTGTTTTTTAATATTGGTTTTATATTTATTTTATACATTCTTTTAAAAATTATGTTTATAATTAATATTTTTCAATAGACAGAATAAAAACATAAATTCTCTCATGGTCATTTATTCCTTCATCACTGTAAATGGTGAAACGTCAATCAGGGAAAATTGTCTGAGGATGCAAAATATTGTTTTGCATGTATGTCTGTGAGGGTATTGCCAAAGGAAATTATCATTTGAGTCAGTGGACTAAGAGAGGCAGACCCACCCTCAATCTAGATGGGTACCATCTAATCAGCTGCTAGCGTGGCTCGCATAAAAGCAGGCAGAGGAACGTGGAAGGACTAGACTAGCTAGGTCTGGCCTCCATCTTTCTCCCATGCTGGATGCTTTCTGCCCTTGAACATTGGACTCCAAGTTCTTCAGTTTTTGGACTCTTGGACCTACACCAGTGGTTTGCCAGGGGTTCCCAGGCCCCCAGCCACAGACTGAACTCTGCATTGTCAGCTTCTCTTCTTTTGAGGTTTTTAGGACCTGGACTGGCATCCTTGCTCCTCAGCTTGCAGGCGGTCTATTGTGGGACTTCACCCAGAGATTATGTGAGTCAATGCTGCTTAATAAACTCCCTTTCATACATCCATATATTATTTATATATTTATGTTTCATATATACTTTATACACATAAACTGAAGGTAATTCTATACAATATTGTAAATAATTTTGTGCATGAAACAAAGTTTGTGTAAGCAAACCATCAGAAAGCAGAGGTATCTCTGTCTTGGCCATCCAAATCTGTACTCAAAAAGTTTGAGATTTGGAGCATTTTGTATTTTAACTTTTCAGATTAGGAATGCTCAACCTGTACTTCAACCATCAATAGCAGAGCTCACATGCTCCTAATACTCACGTAAAAAAATTCACCAAGATGGATCAAATTCTGGACCAAAAACTACACTTCAACAAATTTAAAGGTAGAAAAAATTACATAAAATATACTCTCAGGCCAAATGAAATTTAACCAGAAATCAATATCAGAAAGATAGCTGGAAAATTGCAAAATGTTTGTAGATCAAACAGCATGTGCTTCTATATGGCACATAGGTGAAAGAAAAAATTTCAAAAGAAAATTTAAAACTATATTGAACTAAATGTAAATGAAGATACAATTTGTCAAAATTTCTGAGACTCCATGAAATTAGTGGTAAGAGGAAAATTTATAGCATTGAATTAGTATATTAGAAAAGAAGAAAAATCTAAAATTGATAATTTAAGCTTGCTTCTTAGAAAGCTAAAGAAAGAAGAAAAATGTAATCCTAAAATGATCAGAAGAAAATAAATTACAGAAATCAGAGCAGAAATTAACAAAATTAAAAACAGTAAAGCAATGGAGAAAATTAACAAAACCAAAGCTTATTTGTTAAAAATATCAATAAAATTGACAAACTTCTATATAGGCTAAACAAAAAAAGAGAAAAGATACAAATTACTAATATTATAAATAAAAGAGGAGTCATTTCACTGACATTAAAGAGATAATAAAATAATATTTTATACAACTTTATGTCCAGAAACATAGTTGGAACATTGATGGAACAAACCATTCCATAAAATTTTCAGAGAAAGTATGGCCCTGCCAACAACTGTATTTCGAATTTTCTCGATTTATAATTGTGAGGAAATAAATTTCTGTTAATATGGGCTACCCAGTTGGTGGTATTTTGTTATGTCAACTCGACCAATTGGAATTTGAAATTCAAACTACAACATCACTTACATTAGTACCAAAAAATACTTAGGTACAGCCAGACGGGGTGGCTCATGCCTGTAATCCCAGCACTTTGGGAGCCTGAGGCAGGCAGATCATAAGGTCAGGAGATTGAGACCATCCTGGCTAACATGATGAAACCCTGTCTCTACTAAAAATACAAAAAATTAGCTGGACGTGGTGGTGGGCATCTGTAGACCTAGCTACTTGGGAGGCTGAGGCAGGAGAATGGTGTGAATCCGGGAGGTGGAGCTTGCAGTGAGCCAAGATCACACCGCTGCCCTCCAGCCTGGGCAACCGAGACTCCATCTCAAAAAACAAACAAACAAACAAAACGAACAAAAAAATAGGTACAAATTTAACAAAAAAGTTATGACATCTACTTAGGAAAAACTTAAAGATTGAAAGAAAAGAAAAATCCACAAAGATTTAAATGAATGGAGAAATTCTCCATATTCATTTATAAGAAGATGTCAGTTCTTCTCAAATTGGCCTATAGATTTAATGTGAGCCAAGTTGAAATTCTAGCAAGCTATTTTGTAAATATTGAAAAACTGCTTCTCAAAAATAAACAGAAAGGCAGAAGACAGAATAGTCTATACTAAAGAAGAACAAAGTTAGAGGACAGACATTACTCAACTTCAAGACTTACTATAAAGCCACAATGATCAAGACAATGTCTGCTTATGACAGAACAGACAGACAACATCTGAACAGAGGGCCCAAAAATAAACCCATACTGATATTGTTAACTGATCTTTGACAAAGGAGAAAAGACAATCCAAGTGGAAAAAAAAAATTGTCTTTTTGACAAATAGTGCCTGGAACAGATGGACATCAACATGCAAAAAAAAAAAAAAAAAAAAAAAAAAAATTCTCAATACATACTTTATGTCTTTCACAAAAATTAACTCAAAATGGATCATATACCTAAGTTAAAATCAAAACAATGAAATGTCTAGAAGATATCTTGGAGAATACTGAAGTGACCTTGGATTTGAAAAGAGTTTTAAGATATAATACCAAAATAATGATTTATAAAGAAAAGTTGATAAGTTGGACTTCATTTAAAATTAAAAACTGCTCTGCAACAGAAACTGGTAATAGAATGAAAGGACAAGCCACAGACTGGGAGAAAATGTAAAAAGGACGCATATCTGATAAACAACTTGTAAAGAAAATATACAAAGAACTCAAACCTCAGCAGCAAGAAAACAATCTAATTGCAAAGTGGGTAAAAGATCTGACAGAAACCTCTCCAAAGATATGCAAATGACAAATAAGTCTATTAAAAAATGCTAACTATCATATGTCATCAGGGAATTGCAAATTAAAACAATGACATATCCTTATGTACCTATCGGAGTTGCTAAAATTGAAAACACTGCAACACCACATACTGGCAAGAATGGCAAACAACAAGACCGTGTATTCATTTCTGATGGGAATGTAACATCTACTTTAAAAGACAGTTTGGCAATTTCTTACAAATTAGTCTGTTATCACACTGCTGATAAACACATAACTGAGACTGGGTAGTTTATAAAGGAAAGAGGTTTAATGGACTCACAGTTCCACATGGCTGGGGAGGACGCACAACCATGGAGGAAGGTGAAGGAAAAGCAAAAGCACATCTTACGTGGTGGCAGGCAAGTGAGCATGTGTAGGAGAACTCTCCTTTATAAAACCATCAGATCTTGTGAGACTTATTCACTGTCACAAGAACAACATGGGCAAGACCTGCCCCCATGATTCAATTACTTCCCACCTGGTCTCTCCCACAACACATGGGGATTATGGGATCTACAATTCAAGATGAGATTCGGGTGGGGACACAGCCAAACTATATCATTCTGCCCCGGCCCCTCTCAAATCCCATGTCTTCACATATTAAAACACAATCATACCCTTCTCAACAGTCCAACAAAGTCTTAACTCATTTCAGCATTAACTCAAAAGTCCACAGTCCAAAGTCTCATGTGAAACATGGAAATTCCCTTCTGACTATGGGCCTGTAAAATCAAAAGTAAGTCAGTTAATTCCTAGATACAGTGGGGGTACAGGCAATGGGTAAATACACCCATTCCAAATGGGAGAAATTGGCCGAAATGCAGGGGCTACAGACTCTGTGCAAGTCCAAAATCCAGCAGGGCAGTCAAATTTTAAAGCTCCAAAATGGTCTCCTTTGACTCCAGGTCTCACATCCAGATCACACTGATGCAATAGGTGGGTTCCCATGGTCTTGGGGAGCTTTGCTTCTGTGACTTTGCAGGTTACAGCTCCTCTCCTGGCTGCTTTTATGGGCTGGCATTGAGGGTCGGCAACTTTTCCAGGCACACGTGCAAGCTGTCAGTGGATCTACCATTCTGGGGTCTGGAGGATGGTGGCCCTCTTCTCACAGCTCCATTAAGCTGTGTCCCAGTGGTGTACTCTGTGTGGGGGTTCCTACCCCACATTTCCCTTCTGCACTGTGCTGGCAAAGGATCTTTATGAAGGCTCCACCCCTGCAGCAAACTTGCCTGGATATCCAGGCGTTTCCATACTTCCTCTGAAATCTAGGCGGAGGTTCCCAAACCTCAGCTCTTGATTTCTGTGCTCAAAGCTACGTGAAAAATACCAAGGCCTGGGACTTGTTTCCTCGGAAGCAATGGCTCAAGCTCTACGTTGGCCCCATTTAGACACAGCCAAAGCAGCTGGGACAGAGGGCACCAAGTCCTTAGGCTGCATAAAAAGGGATCCCTGGGCCGGACCCAGGAAACCAATTTTCCCTTCTAGGCTTCAGAGCCTGTAATGGGAGGGGCTGCCATGATGGTCTCTGGCATGCCCTGGAGACATTTTCCCCATTCGCTTGGTAATTAGCATTTGACTCCTGGTTACTTATGCAAATTTCTGCAGCAGACTTGATTTTCTCCCCATAATATTGGTGTTCTTTTCCACTGCAATGTTTTCAAACTTTTATGTTCTGCTTCCTCTTGAATGCATTGTTGCATAGAAATTTCTTCCACTAGATACCCTGAATCATCTCTCTCAAGTTCAAAATTCCACAGATCTCTAGGGCAGGGGCAAAATGCCTCCAGTCTCTTTGTATAGCAAGAATGACCTTTACTCCAGTTCCCAAGTTCCTCATCTCCATCTGAGAGGACCTCAGCCTGGACTTTATTGCCCATATCACTAAGAGCATTTTGGTCAAAACCATTCAACAAGTCTCTAGGAAGTTCCAGACTTTCCTGTATTTTCCTATCTTCTGAGCCCTCCAAACTTTTTTAAAACTCTGCCTGTTACCCAGGTCCAAAGTCACTTCCACATTTTCAGGTATCTTCACAGCAGTGCCCCACTACCTGGTACCAATTTGCTGTATTAGTCTGTTCTCATGCTACTAATAAATACATACCTGAGACTGGGTAAGTTAAAAAGGAAAGCAGTATAATGAACTCACAGTTCCACATGGCTGGGGAGTCCTCACAATCATGGCAAAAGGTGAAGGAAGAATAAAAGCACGTCTTACACGGTGACAGACGAGAGCACCTGCAGGGGAACTCTGCTTTATAAAACCATTAGATCTTATGAGACTTATTCACTGTCACAAGAGCAGCATGGGAAAGACCCACCCCCATGATTCAATGACCTGCTGGTTCCCTCCCATGACGAGTGGGAATTATGGGAGTTACAATTCAAGATGAGGTTTGGGTGGGGACAGAGGCAAACCATATCGACTCTCCTAGCTGTTTAACCAAAATAGTTGAATATTTATGTTCATAAAAAAATCTATACATGAATGTTATAGCAGCTTCGCCCATAACTCAGAAAATTTGAAAGTAATTAAGATGTCTTGCAACAGATGAAAACATATATCAAACTGTGATAGGCCCATGCAATCAAGTATTGTTCTGTGATAAAAATAAATATGCTATCAAACTATGAAAAGATTATGCACATTATGGAGTTTAGTGAATAATAATGGATCAATGGTGGCTCATCAGTTATACAAATGCACTATATTAATGCAAGATGTTAACAGTGGGAGATACTTTGTACAAACATAGGGGAAAGGGAGTATATGGAAACTCTTACTTTCGACACAATTTTACTGTAAACCTAAAATTGCTCTATGAAACAAAGTCTAATTTAAAAAAACAAAACTGCTCTATAAAATAAAGCCAAATTAAAAGAAGGAACAAAAATATTGTATAATCTTACAAATCATAGTGATCAGTATAAGCATCAGTATATTTAAAAGTCTAGAATTTCCCTCATATTTGAGAAATGTAGAAAGATAAATATTTTAATATGATTATATATTGTTTTAATCTATATTATAACACAATATTCCATATAACATCAGAAGTTTTTATGATTTTACAGATCTTTCCCAAACTGAGTAAGAGGCTCTCATTATTATTACTTGACGGTATAGGACCACTATAGAGAACAACACAAATGTAAAGCTAGTTGGTTGAAACTATATATATATATTATATATAAGTATGTGTGTCATATATGTATATACATATATATGACATATGTAAAAACAATATTTTAATTGCCTACCATATTGTCAATTACAAAAGAATAGGAAATGGTGTCACTGTGGAAATGTTTGGGGAAAAAAAGTAATCAAATATTTTTTTCAAATTAATAATAACCTTAAGTAACATTATTCAACCTTTATATATTAAGCATCAGAATAAGTCCTTTCATGTATTATATGATTTAATCACAACAGTTTTATTTAAAAAGTACTAGCGTTATCTTCATTCATGCATGAGAAAACTGAGTCTCAGTAACTTGTGTACTGCCATATAAAAACTAAATGAGAAAGCCAAAACTCAATCTACCTTAACAGCTTATGTTTATCACCAGTATTTTCTATTGTTTCAAATCACTGAATGATCCTCATCTGTGGTTGTGGAAAAACTATCACTATTGTTATTTCTTTCTTGGAATTGTCCAGTAAATTGTCTATTTTAAAGGGTCAATAAATTAATGAGTTTGGTAGTCAGTAAAATGTCATTTGTATGGTAGGCTACTGACTTATAGTAATACATCTGTCACATTTACTCTTTAACTAGATGATGTTAGAGATAATTATACAGTTAATTTTGTCCAAATGAATTATTAAATAACAAAGGAGATAAAAGGGAAAAAGGAAACACAGGGAAAAAAGGAGGAAAGGAGTAATTGATTTTTTGAATTCTGAAGATTCAATGCATGTTTGAAAGCTTCCACCTACAGATTTACACTTAAAGGATCTATCAATAATTCAGAAAAGAATATAACAGAAGTGAGCAAAACCAATGGAGAGAAGTCAAGAAAACTCTCCCCAAAATAAATACATTTTAAAAAAAGGAATTTCTGGTATAACTTTTATCTCAAAATAAAAAGAAATATATCTCCTTCCTTCACTTATATAAATTTCAGTATGCTTTCAAAATTATCTTTTATTATGTTACTTAGGATAATTTTATAAATCTAATACTTAGTAATGCTAAAGAAGAAAAAGTTAAATTCTGAAGCAACATTCATGAGATATGCAAAAACATAAGCAAAATATAAAATCCCTAAATAAATTTAAGTTGTAATTTACCATTTTTTTGGTTTAAGATTTCCTTGGGAAATTTTTTAAGTACTCTTTATATTTCTTAATATGTTCCATCTGCTACAGAGCTTTCGAATTGCTACAGTACGGTGGTAGAGAAAATGCCTTGGACCTTTTTAATATGTGACTTACACCCTGGTAGGAAATTACCTTGTTGCTGCGGTTCACTGGATAGCACTCGGTGGGCCAACAGGTCATGGTTTAAGGACTTATGCCATAGTGATAATTCATAACCAGTTCTCATTGCACTTCAGCATGGTTCTGGGTCAAAAACACCATTATCCTTCACTTCAAGTTCACACATGTTTTGACCTATCACTTTTACTTTGATAAATCTTCTCTTGAGAATAGAAAGTGCTGTTTATCTTGAAAAGATACACTTAAGGCTATAGACAGTGGATAAGAAACAGTATATTGAAATACTTCTAAAAATTTTTAAGTATATTCAATTTAGTACACACACACACATACTGAAACACACACACATCCTCAAAAACACCCTCAGGAATGCAAAATATATGGGAAACTATGAACAGTAGCTGAGAGCAACAATTCACATTCCCATGTTTGCTAATAGTTATATAATATGTTGTCTCCATTAAAGTCTTGCTCTTACCAACCCTTCTCAGCTGATGACACTGCATCATACTTTAGTGAGTAAATAAGAGTACTCAAAAAGACACTCTCTTTCTTTTGCCTATGTCCATGTACATGTTCTCTTTTTTCACTCTTCTTAAGACAAGAAAGCCCCTTGCTGCTGTCAGTGGAAAATCCCAGGGCTTTGGTAATAAATATCAAATCCTGATTCCTCACCTTACCAAGGACTTCAATCTTACATGTATTTCTTTTGCTTTTATCATGAATTTCTCTCTTTCTCTTTGTTGTTAAAGTTGACAATTTCTGATACTTTGAAAATCAACATGTTAAAAAAACACATCAATAAACAAACATAACAAATTTAGTTATTTTCTCTCATCTGCTACTATGTTGGTGTTCTTTTAGAGAAAAGAAAAAAAGGTAAGAGTGGCCTTTCTTTTCTGACTCCAATCTGTGCCCTCACACTTAACTAATATGAAAGGTAAAATGATAAAAATTCTAGGTTATAATAACATAGTGATAGACATAGAAAATAGCTTCAAGACCTTGAGGAATATGAATATTGCTTAAACAACACACACATAAAACTATGATAGAAATATTGATAAACTGGCCACACTGAAGTTGAAGATGTGTGTTCATAAGGACTCTCTTATTCTAGACTGTTCTATGACACTCTTAGAATGAAAAGGCAAACTACAGAATGGGAGGATATATTTCCAAGTAATAAATCTTAAAATTAGTTGTATCCAGAACATAGAAAGAGCTTCTACAAATCAATAAGGAAAAGACAGCCCAATAAAATTGGGGACACTTCACTAAAGGAACTATTCAAATGTAAAATAGCCATAGGAACATGAAGATTTCCTTCAGAGTTATTACTAATAAGAGAGTAAAAGATTAAACAGCAGTGTAATGCCAACACCACCAATTCTCAGTGAGAAGACCTAAAATTAGAAGTGTTGACAAAGATGAGGAGCTACTTGAACTGTAGTACATTGCTAGTGGGAATATATCGACAGTCACTTTATTTATGTATCTTATTTATCTTTTTTCTACCTTTATTCTAGGTTTGGGGGTACACGTACAGGTTGCTTATGTGGGAAAATTGCTTGGAACTGAGGCTTGGTGTACAAATGATTCCATCACTAAGGTGGTGGGTATACTTCCCAATAGGTAGCCTTGCAGCCTATGTCTCTCTCTTACCTTCCCACCTCAAGCAGTCCTCAGTGGCTGTTGTTCTTATCTTTGTGCCCGTGTGTATTCAGTGTTTAGTTCTCACTTAAAAGAGAACATGAGGTATTTTGTTTTCTGTTCCTGTGTTAGTTCACTTATGATAATGACTTCCAGCTTCATTATTGTTGCTGCAAAGTACATTATTTTATTCTTTTTTATGGGCGTGTAGTATTCCATGGTGTGTACATGTGTGTGTATATATATTATATATACAATATATATAATGCATATAATAAATACAGAAAATATTTTTTTCCACTCTATCATTGATGGGAATCTTTGTTGAGTCCATGTCTTTTCACTTTAGAAAACTGACATTATCTCCTAATATTGAGCCTACTTTGCCTAGATATATGCTGAAAATAAATGTGCCACAATTTATGCAAAAAGTATATACAGAAGCATTATTTTAAATTTGAAACTCAAGTATATATCAAGTAGAAAGAATGAGTAAATCTACTTTTATATATTCATTCAATAAAACACTGTACAGCAATGAAAATTATGTCATACATACATTTCTTAATGTTAATGAAAACAGTGTTAGAAGCCAGAAATCTAATACATGCATATGACTCCAATTATATTTAATTATAAAAGACAAGTACTGCGTGAACTTCCAACACCATAAATTTGTCTCATATAAATAATAATATAAACTCTGGGCATTATTAGAAATTGAAAATATTTATGTGATCACCACACACCAAACATTATGTCTGTGTTGTAAATTTCTCATCTTTATCAACAACTGAAGCAAGCAGCTAAAATTTCAAATTCCAAAGGCAAGGTCGTTGATATGCAAATAGCATGTATTGTGGTAGACATAGAAATGTCTCTATTATGTTAACCTCAAGAATTTCTATGAAGAGCATGAAAGGGGACCTAGTTAGCAGGAGAACCACTTCAGACTTAATATAATTCTGTCTGTGATGGTTATTTAAGCCTTTCAATTCCCTCTCATTCTGTCAAACAAAAGTCACTCGAAATTATATGTCTGAAATGTTTTAGTGTTACTAGCATCCAGACAGGTGGCAACAATAAAATGTCTTTGCAAATACATGTAGCTTATCCTGTCTTCAATGTTTTATATGACCTAGGCTTATTTCCAGTAGTTAATAAACAGCACCTTGGCCACCCATCTGAACCTAGCTAGGAGTTATGGGGACAATGTCCTAGAGTACTTCCTCAATATGTCCTTTAGTTATAACATACTGCTGCCATTTTAAAAGTGGTAAAAATGAGGTTCAGTAAGATTTATAGTAAGTAAATGTTATATTTGATTTTAAAATGATTTCTCTTTAATGCTTATACTGCCAATTATTACAAGCCATTTTAGTTATTCTGCATTTTATTTCTGATCTACTCACTCTTTTATAGACATGAGATTATTCTGATAATTATGTTTCACAATATGTCTATTAATTTATCCCACCAATATTTATTGAGCACAGTTTGCAGACATTTTTCTAGATGTTGAAGACTCAAAAGTAATATTTTTGCATGCTTGCAATTTATATTGCAGCGGGGAGTGTTGAAAGGAGAAAAATGTAAATATGACAAACAAAAATAAATTGTATTGAATATTAGAAATTGATACATTGTGAAAAATATGAGGTTAAAAGTATTGGAAATTCTGAAGACAGCATTGCAACATGAAATAGGGTGGACAGATGGATCTCTCAGGAAAGATGAAACTATACAAAGACTTGAAGAAGGAAACGGAGTGAACTCTGCAGATATTTACGGAAAATATGTTCCAGTAAGGAAAAAAGATCTCAAGGCTGGAAGTTATTGGTATAGTTCTAAAAAGTAAACAGGAGATAAGATCAGAGATATAAAGGAGGGTGAAATTGTGAGAACCCTTTATACTATTATAAAGTGTTTAATTTTTATTCTGAGAGCAATGGTAGTTAGCAACTAATCCTATGATATGATCCAATCTATATTTTAACGTAATTATCTGGATGTACATATATTTTAGGAGGACACAAATGAAATAAATGTGTTGGATATGAAGCTAGTTCAGCAGTCCAGGAGAGATTTGATTAGTAGCATTGGAGGTGGTGAATAAAACCTGGTCACGTTTTAAAAATAAATCAACATATTTCTTAATGGATTAGATGAAAGTGAGAAAAAAATGGAATGAAAGATAAATCCAAGTGTTTTTACTTGGAAAAATTAAAGATGGTTGTCATTAACTGAGATGTTCAAGCTCATGAATAGAGCTAATTTGAGGAGACCAGCAGTTCATTTTGAGATGCAAGTTCAATATGGGAGTGATTCTGGTGACTGAGAGGTTGGGACTATGAATCTGGGCCGTAGGAGAGTGGATTCTAGATTTATACTGGAGGTATGAATTTGGAGATCAGCAGTATGCAGATGATATATAAAGAAATAGATGAGATTACCAAACAAGTGATAGTAGGTTGGTAGAGGAGAGATGTTTAACAACTTAGCATTTGGGCACCCAAAACTAGAAGACCTAGAAAAATAGGTTAAATGAGAAAGTGAGACTAAGGAACACTAAGAGTAGTGAAGAAAACCAGGAGTGTGTCCTAGAAGCAACATAAAGATCAACCTTAGTAAAGGCTTTGCTGTCAAGTAAAATTATGTCTGAGAATTGAATAATGGTATTAATATGGGTTATTTGGAGTCCTTGGATAGCAGAGTAGACTAGAGAGATAGGAAAAAATTAGGGTTAAGAGAGATTGGGAGAAAAGAGATTCAACTACAAACAGTAAATATAGAAAACTCTTTGAAGAAACTTTCCTATAAAGGGGAGAGAGAATTGGAGAGCTGAAGAAGTGGCTTCTTCAGCTTTTTCTTAAAGTGAGTTTAAGAAAAATATTTGTAATATTATATATTTATTTTAGGTGAGAGAAATAACAACACACGTCAATGGAAATTATAAGGGTAGAGGGACACCTAAATAATGTCTCAGAGAGATATCTGGTAGAGGAGGGGAAAAAAAAAAAGAGTGTGAAAGGGAAAACAAGCTGGTGATATTTGATCTTTCAACTTTATTGAGAACCTTTAGGGGAAACTTTTAAGTGGCTATCTGTGAGTGTTGATTCTATAAGATTTTATAACAGCAGTAGTAGGTATTTATTGAGCAAGTACTGTGGACTAGGCACAGAGCTAAGTTTATTGTACAATTATTTCAAGCAATATTCCTAACAAATTTAGGTAGTAGCTGAGATTGTCTCTATTTTTAAAGAATTTGACAGATTATTTACTTATTTACACACATCTTGTGTCTTAGTTTGTTATGACTGCTCTAACAAAATAGCTTAGACTAATTTATAAATAATAGAAATTTATTTCTCACAGTTCTGGAAGCTGGGAAGTTCAAGATCAAGGTGCGAACAGATTCAGTGACTCTCGGCTTCATAGATGGAGCCTCTTGCTGTGTCCTCATATGACAGCTGGGGTGGAAAGAAACTCTAGAGCTTCAATCTCTTTGGTAGGAAACTAATTTCATTCATAAGGGATTAGCCCTCAGGACTTCACTTCCAGAAAGGTGCTACTTTTTAACACTATCACATGATTAGGTTATGACATAACAATTTTGTATTATAAAGACACATGCACATGTATGTTCATTGCAGCACTACTTACAATGGTAAAGATATGCAATCAATATAAATGTCCATCAGTGATAGACTGGATAAAGAAAACATGCTACCTATGCACCATGGAATACTATGCAGCAATTAAAAAAAAAAAAAGATCATGTCCTTTTCAGGGACATGGATGGAGCTGGATGGCATTATCCTCAGCAAACTAATGCAGGAACAGAAAACCAAATACCACATGTTCTCACTTATAAGTGGAAGCTAAATGATGAGAACACATGGACACATGGAGGGGAACAACACACACTGGGGCATTTCAGAAGGCGGAGGGTGAGAGGAAGGAGAGAATCAGGAAAAATAACTAACGGTTACTAGGCTTAATACCTGGGTGATGACATAATCTGTAAAACAAACCCCTATGGCACAAGTTTACCTGTGTAACAAACCTGCACTTGTATCTCTGAACTTAAAATAAAAGTTTAAAGAAAAGATAAAATTAAAACAAAAATTTCTAGGGGTTACTAACACTCAGACCATAGCCTTTGGAAGTAACATAAATTAACTCTAAGAAAATACTTCTTATCATGCTAAATTGCTCTTTATCTTCTTGATGATAGTATGATTGTTGTCTGAATCTCATTGGGACAGATCTTTGTTTCATGGATATTCAGTGCTTTTTCCGATCAATACCCTTGTAACTTTCAATTAGTTTGTTGTTCTTCTCGTCCTTCGTGTTAAAAATATGGCTTTGTGAAAAAGAAGATATTTGTGGCACTCCCTACCAAATCTCTGAAATTTAATTACGAAGCAAAAGCATAATCCAAAGGGGAATGGAAATGTAACTTTGTGATTAGAATAAAATTCCAGTGGAAGCCCAATTTGGCAAATGTTGTCAAGCAAAGAAGATGATGGGTTCCGTGGTGAATTTGGATATGAGTAAAATCTTCAGTCTAAATCAAGTTCATTTGCTCCCCTTGGACATTAGTTCAACATATGACATTGGACCATGAATTTTCTGCCCATTCCCCTATTTCTAGAATCCCTTTCTGACTAATCCAACTAGTTTCTATCTGAATCCATGCATAAGGATAATCTAGCTACAGCTTATCTCCCATTATAGTACAGACTACTCTTCATCCAATTAGTAGTCTGAGAAAATGGATTCTCTCTGTTTCAAACTTTGTTCAGAGCATCAAACCATAGCAGAGAATCAGAAGTAGTAACGCAATAGCAGAATTGATTAAAAATTACTTTTCTAGGAAGAAGAGACATGATGTATGTATATATGTGGCTAAATAGGCAGAATAAGAAGAGATAGGAGAAATTTTTATATTGAGTTCAGAAACGGTGACCTTACAGAGGCTTTAATTTATTCCAATTTCCAAAGACACACAGATATAAGTGCATTTAACCTGGCTCACAGATAATGATCCACTGAAGCTTGATATTCCTTAGTACACATCAAATAGATCAGTCAACATTGTTTGGCTATGCCTTATCTGAATTTTATAAAACATCTTTAATGAGCAAACTTTCTTCTATCATTTTCATTTATTTTCCCGGTCAAATTATGGTCTATAAAATGATGAGAACTGAGAACTTAATTTTTGAGGAATTAATTAAAAGAAGACATTATAAATATATTTTAAATGTGTGTAATAGGAGATAAATATTAATAATTAAAGTAAACAATAAAAGATAAATGTCTATGACTAATTTTATTATGGCCATAGGCCTTATTTTAATTTAAATTGCTTTTCAATTTAAATGAAAATGCTTTCAATCATAAATTTTCCCCTTTGCTAGTTATTTGTTAAACAACTAAATGAAATTTTAGTTACATTCTACAAAAACTTAATCAACCAGTTGTAAATCACCAGGCTGAAGCTAGGACATTAGTATTTCAAAGCCTCTCCTATTACTGTTTTTATAATTTTATTTCTGAAATATATATACAGATTTCATTACATTGCTAATTATTTCTATTTGTTTCATGTACACAGAAAATAGAGTATCATTAAAAAATTTTAGGTTCATCTCTTTTTTTAATTGAAAACTAGTGAAAGTATCTGAATGTTTTAAGGAATATGCTTTTTTAATTATTGTATTTTTGTTGGTTATTGTCAATATTTTAGTTACGTTTGTTATTGATTAGTTAGTAAAATTCATTTAAAAATAATCCAAAACCATTTCCCAATATTGCCAAAAAATTGAATAACTATATATTTACTGGAAACATTTAGGATAAAGTTGTAGATCCATTTAATGTAAAATTTTTCAAACTACTTCTCTAGTCATACGTCCTCTTAGAGGATAATATCTAGAATTTATATTCAGTGGTGCATACATCTAAATTTATTGCAGCCTGAACAGTTTTACAAACAAGAAAAGAAAAACTGGCTTCATATAATTCAAAAGACAAGATGCAGACTCAGCTTAAAGAATATCAAATGCAAAGCATGAAATAAAGCAATTGCTTTCTTTTGCAAAAAAGAAGAATCTGCCAATCTGATTGTTCTGTTTTTTTTGAGATGGAATCTTGCTCTTTTGCCCAGGCTGGAGTGCAGTGGCACGATCTCGGCTCACTGCAAGCTCCGCCTCCTGGGTTCATGCCATTCTCCTGCCTCAGCCTCCCGAGTAGCGAGTAGCTGGGACTACAGGCGCCCACCACTATGCCCGGCTATTTTTTTTTTTTTTTTTTTTTGTATTTTTAGTAGAGACGGGGTTTCACCATGTTAGCCAGGATGGTCTCGATCTCCTGACCTCGTGATCCACCCGGCTCGGCCTCCCAAAGTGCTGGGATTACAGGCGTGAGCCACCATGCCCAGCCCAATCTGATTGTTCTAAGCTTACCAACCTTCAAATGGGGGGAAAAAAAACATTCTGGTGAATATCATAAAAAATTAAATCTGGGAAAAGGAGAGCTCAAATATTGCATAGACATTCTTAAAATGAGGATAATTTCTACTGTTTTATTATCTGGAGTGTTTATTTAATTATAGTAATTTGTATGGCAAATAAAGTACTATGGAATGTATTACATGAATACATGCATTTCAAACAAAAGGATACTACTTTGCCCACTGCCATTATTTAGCAGAAAACTGTTCCAGTCATTTTGAAAAGAAAAGAAAAATGTTTCTTAAAATCTTTTCTTCTGGACATTTGGGTCTCCATTTTAGACAACCTGAGTATCATATATTTTGTCATTTTTTCCTCTCCCATGGTTAGTCAATTACATCTTTCTGAACTGCATATTAACTTTAACTAGGGAAGTGAATGAAAAATATGAGTTCAGAACAGGTGTAGTACTGTTTCTTTTTAAGCTAGAGTAGTACCATGATAACTGCTTTACAGAATAGGTTAGACACTTGACAATGAATTAGGTGAAGCAGTGACATGTCATCCCATTATATGTAACAATTGCTATAGAAAAAAACAAAAAAACACCTTGTTTACATTCTAGGCATATTTGTCCTCAGGATTAGTAACCTAAAATAGATAAGGGAAAAGGGAAAAGAAACATTTATCTATGACTAATGGGTGTTGTCATTTTTAGCAAAAGGGCCATGTTTGTACTTTTCAGTAATAATAGAATCTATCTCCAACTGTCAGTGTTGAGGAAAAACAATGTCGTTCATATAAAATTCATAGAAATAAAGGGGTTCTTGTCATAATACTTTTGAGAGAGCACTGTCAAATCTCTCTAAGCCTTTAGTTTAAGTGTCATTTCTAGTCAACTGCAGAGATTTTTTAAGTGTTTCAGAACTGGCATTTTTCCTAGGGGTATATTGAATATTTCAGACGATTTATGTTTTTTTTATAAAAGACACTCTATTGCCAATTTTTGTAAAATGCCCTCCCACATTGTGTCATTTGTAAATTACTTGTGGAAGAAAATATGCAGAAAATTTTAATTGGTTTTGAAGTGGTAGAAAATGGACAAAGATTGCCAGGATAAGGGCTTCATCAATAAGACAGTAAACCATATGGGAAATTACAGTGGGATGACCCTCTATTCTTATACCCTATAAAGAAGGGTTAATTGTGAGTCAAAATTGTCCTGTGACTCCTCCAAAGGGATTATATTATGAAGGATGAAAATGATTCATTACTACACTGGAAACACACAAAAAAGCCATCCAGTTATGGTAAGATGAAAACTACCTCATAGGGAAATTCCGATATCTTAATCTCCTTCGCTAACACTTCCTAGTACAAATACCCAGGTAAATTTGGGCTATTGTCTTTCTCACTTGATAACTTATAATTCTTTATGTCTTTTGTAGATGTGTGCCATAAAAGAGGTCTTTTCTTTCTTCCCAAAATATTTTGGAGTGATTTCTTCCACTGGGCTTGGTCTTAGGTAGATTATAGTCTTGTAAGCAAAACATGTATGAAGTCATTTTTTTGTCACTTACCAATCCAAAAACAAAGTTGCCTTTTTAAATGACTAAAAACTATCCACAATAGTAGTCCCCTCTATATATGTCAGTTCTTGTTAGTATATGTATTTCAGTTTATTTATTAACCTTCACAATTCTTGTTGTAAGTTATTTAATAGCCACCAAATCAGATCAAGAGAATTAAATATATGCTGTGTAAATAAAGAGAAATGATTTGAAACTGAAATCAAATGGAGATAATGATTCTATCATTGTTATATGTATAAGTCTGAGTCCAATCTAAAGACGGAAACCACAAGTAGTTTAAATGAAGAAAGTTTAATACAAAACATTATTAAACTATGACAGAGTAACTATATAACTATCAAGAGAACTTTAAAGAATTTGCTAGGACTTAAGAAGAGTATTCAAGGAGGAACAAACTTGAAAGGAAGCCTCCTCCTCTGGATTGGGGTTCAGACTTCATTGGAGAGGATGCGGTTGTCTCCCATTGCATGGTAAAGTTCACATGGTTGTGGTAGAGTTTCCAGGAAAACAGGAAACAACTCTCTAGGGTACAGATGACCAAGGCTGGTGAGCACTCATGCAGAGGGACTCAGAGTCCCACTGTAGGAATGAGGACTGTATAGTACATGGTACAAAGGAGACAAGCCCCTTCTTCCTGAAATGAGCCTCCAGCATCTTTTACTGACAAAGCTTAATATTGTTCTCACTGTAAAGAAGTCCTTAAATTGTGCAATCATTAAGTCATTAAATCATGAAAGAGATACTGAAGAATGAACTCTTTGCTAAGAGGCAACACATTGATAAACTGGCACGCTAAGATGCTGAACACTTTTATATTTAAATATAAGGATTATATTTTTTACAATATTAGGTCAAACAGCACATCTCTGATTTTATTAGTTTTTTGCTTTGCTATTTTGAATTGAATTATTTCCAATAGGTGATGCAATGAAAGTTGAGACATTTTGCAAACTACTAAATTAGTAAATTGATGTTTCAGTGAATGCAATGCTTGTATAAGAACCATTAAATATAAAAACATAAAGAGATATCTATTTCCTCTTGTATAATTTTTCAGAAGTTGTCTCAGACTATAGTGAAATAAGTCTAGAAATAACTTCTAACTTCTAGTACAGTGCTTTGTTTCTTTAACATGATTCAAATCATGGGTTGCTTGAAATTTAGTATTTGTTACTATGTTGACTCACCTTGCATATCCAAACACCTAAGAAATGGGAAGATGATTAACTGAGAAACCATTCAGCATATATTATCAATGCAATAAACTTAAATAGATAATTTGAAATTCCACCATTTGCACTGAGACAAAGTGATATAAAGGAAATAGAATTATTTTTGAAGCTGTTATCTGATATCGCATTCCACCTCTTCCATTTCTTAGCTGTTTAACCTAGAGCATGTTTTATTTCATTATGTGATATTTGAAATGCAAACAACCTTACATATGTATTTTTTTAAAAATAGTAGTTGGTGTAGCACTCATAAACTCTAGGAGATAGAATATTAATAGGATCAGTGAAGAAACCTGTGAGCTCTATTTCCATCCCTTTTACTTGTTTATATTGCAAAAGTGATGGCAAATCTGGATTTTGTGCTTATCATTATTTTACTTTTTGTTCTTACACATTTATAGGGAAGAAACAGTCATTTCTAAATATGATTTACATTGTCCTTGTTAAAATTATCATAATATAGTTTCTACTTTTTTAAAATCTTGCCTCTTTCTAAGATTCAACTATACTAGTGTATAACAGTTTATTTTTTTCTCATTTGTATAATATCCAACTGAGTGAATCTGAAACTATTTACACATGCTTATATACATGGTCATCATTGTTTTTCATTCATTGTTGTAGGTTAGAATGCTGGTTTGAATATTCTTCTACATATTCCTCAGTAAAAAGGGGAAGATTCCAAATACTTTATTTACTTAGTGTGGGGAATACCAGGTTGTAGGCTATGTGCATGTTATAATTTCAAAGAAACTGTACCACTATACACTTCTGTCAGCATGGTGTAAGCATCCCTGTTGTTCCACATTGTCCAGATGCCAGATATTTTATGAATCTAAAAGATATGAATATGTGGTTCACTACTACACCTAATTTTTTTATTATAAAGTTTTCTGATTATCTCTTCATATATTTATTTGCTTTTACGATTTCTCTTATGTGGAATTCCTGTCCTATTTCTGGCCTGCTGCTCTACTTGTTTATTGACCTAGTTTTTATTTATTTAGTATGTGAGTTGCACAGTCTCCCAGTCTTGGGCTTGTTTTCAGGAAATAATGGATTTTTTAGATAAATTGAAATCTGTATATTTTAGTTGACTTATCGATTTTTTCTATTCCAATTAATGTGTGTTTTGTAAAAATTTTCTTCTCTCTGTAAGGTCACATGGCTTTTTATTATCTTTGGAAAATTTTGCCATTATGTTTACACTTGAAATTCAGTAGTACCAAATTGTATTTATTATATTTTGTCTATATGGATAACTAATTTGCTCTGTACTATTTTTGTGGGGTTCAGCCTTTCTCAGGAATGTGCAATGTATCTTTATAAAAGTGTTAATGTATGCGTGAGCCTGTTTCTTAGCTCTTTATACTGGTTTATTGATAATTTTTGCTATTATTTCACCTGTGCCATATGATATAAATTACTCTAACTTCATAATGTTTCACTCATTGTTATAAAAATACATAATCTTAATATACTTTTTCTAGGTTTTCTTCATTCTAAGATTTGCACATTTTTCCATTTACATTTTAACAGTAGCTGGTCATTTTCCTTTAAATACTGAAATTTAGACTGGAATTACATGGAATCTGAAAATCAATTTGAGCAAAATCAACCATGTTAATGTAATAAGTCTTTCTTTCCATGAAGAATATATATGTCTTCACTTATTTAAGTGTTTCAATTTTCTTTTAATAAATTTTAGCATTATCTATATTAATATTTTGAATATATTTTCTTAAAATTATGCTTTATTTTTGCTGTTCTGATTTTTTTTGTTTAAATTATCTTCTTTCTTATGGACATATAGTTGATTTTTATATATTGATTATAGAAATATCACCCTGGCAAAACTCTAGCATTAATTCTATCCATCTGCCTATACGTAGTTTTTTAAATGTTCTCTAAATAGTTTTAACTTTTCTTTCCAAATTTTTCATGTTTTTTGTTTGTTTACCTACATTGGAGAAGATTTTCAAAATACTAAATAAGAGTTTTAATTTTGAAATTTTGTTCTGACTTTTAAAAGATATTTCTTGTGTTTGTCCATGGAAACAATATTTGTAAGGTTTTTCTAGATATCATTCAAGGGTTATTGATATGGTCAGGCTTTCTGTTCCCACCGAAATCTCATCTTGAATTGTAAGCCCCATAATCCCTGGGTGTCAAGGGAAAGACCAGGTGGAGGTAACTGAATCATGGGGCGTTTTACCTCCATGCTCCTCTTGTGATAGTGAGTGAGTTCTCATGAGATCTGATGGTTTTATAAGGGGATCTTCCTTCTTCGTTCTGCACTTCTCCTTTCTGCCACCTTGCGAAGAAGGTGCCTTATTTCAATTCACATTTCACCATGATTGTAAGTCTCCTGAGGCTTCCCCAGCCATGCAGAGCTGTGAGTCAATTAAATCTCCTTTGTTTGTAAATTACCCAGTCTCAGCCAGTTGTTTATAACAGTATGAAAATGGAATGATGCACTTATCTACAAAGAGAGTAGATAATTCCATTCCCAGTTTACTAAGCAATTTTAAAACATGTATTTATGTGAATTTTAACAAAATGTTCTTATTTTAAATGCTATTTATTTGAGAGTTCTTTCTTTTTCATGAACAAATTTCCAGAGATTTGTTTATATTATTAATTTCCTTCAAATATTGAATTCTGTTTTTGTTAAACCTATGTCCGTGTATTCTGTTTATTAAATATTATTCCTGTCTTCTCAACATTTTTCTTTCTCCCTTCTTTATTTTTATTCTGTTGTTGCACAGTTGAAAACATACCTTACTAAGTATAATCATATATCATTTTCTAAGTATATAAGAATATACATATTTATCAAACTATTGCATTTTCTGTGTTTCACAGTTTTTATCTATAGCTGTTAAATTATTATTTTGTTACATTGTTATTTTCATCATGATTTAATAAGTAATGTATATACCACAGGACTCCAATTGAATTCCACTTACCTGTCCTGCTTTTTGGATACTGTCTCCATGCACTTAGCCCTCAAATTTTAGGGCTCATCTGTTTCTTCTCTCTCAGGAATTGCTGGCTTCTAATAGCTGATAATTTAGAGAATGCTAAAAGAATTCGAACAAGAAAATGATTAGCCCCTCTGTGTAAAGAAAAAAACTAAGTTTGCTTTTATTCTGAAAGCAGTAGTAAAATACGGTTGGAGATACTATAGATGAAGTTTTTTTTAAAAGAAGGTTGAATTTTTGACAACTGTCTAAAGACTTAAGTGCAGTCTAGCATATTAGTTTTAAGAACCCTAAGAGAACTACCTAAAGTTACATTTTTAAAAGTTAAAATCTGACCATATTCTCTCTATAAGAAAAACGTTTTAAATATAAAGATACAGATATGCTGAAAGCAAATGGATGGAAAAAAGATATACCATACAAATGGTAATAATAAAAAGAAAGCAAAATGGGTATAAATTACATAAAATAGATTTCAAGACAAAAAGTACTACATAGACACAGTAAGAATTTCATCTGGATAAAAGTGTAAATTCATAAAGAAGAAATAAATGTGTGTGGGCTAATAAATAGGTGCTTCATGAAACATGCCATAAAAATAACAAAATTAAATGGAGAAATAGGAAAATGCAAAATTATGACTGGAGATGTTATCAACTGTGGTAGACAAAATTCTAAAAACTTTCCAACAAGATTCCTGTCCTCTGCTAAGTCAAACACTAATCTAATTATTGCTACAAAGTGACTTTGCAAATGTAATTAAGGTTACTAAACAGCTGACCTTAAAGTAGGGAGATTATCCTAGACTGTCTAGGTGGGCCCAGTTCAGTCACGCGAGACCTAAAAAGGAGAAGAGGAAGGCAGAAAAGTAAGCCAGAAAAAAAGTGTAAGAAGAGAAAGAAAGAAAGTAAGAGATGGGGATGATGCCCATAGGAGGTCAGAAAGATTTGAAGCATGAAGAAAACACAAACTATTATTACTGGATTCTGAGATGGAGGAAGGAAATCCTGAACTAATGAATGACTACAAACAACTTCTGACCAGCAGCCAGCAAGCAAATGGGGAAACTCATTTCTGCAACAGAATGAAAATGAATTCTTCCAAGAATCTAACTGAGCTTGGAAGGAGATTCATACTGCGAACACCCAGAAAAGAGCACAGCCCTGCAGACACTTTCCTGTGGCCTGTGAAACCCAGAGAACAGAAATAGCTGAGTCATGCTTTACCTGGACTGAGGAACTACAGAGCTGTCAGTTAATAAATAGGAATTGTTTTTAAATCACTAAATATGTGATAATTTTTGACAACATCAATACAAAACTAATTCCATATATTTTCTAAGCAAATGATAAAGCAACCAGATAAATAATTAGAAGAGGCATAGGTCTGAAAGACACAACCACCACCTTTACTTAATTGATATGTGTAGAGCAATACATCCAAAACTTGTAACATACTTGTTGTTTGTGGATACACATGGGCTATTTTCTAAGTTAGACCATATTGTGGCCCATAAATAAGAGTAAACTAGAAAAGATTAAAATTGAATATTGTGTTCTCTGAACACAATAGTAAGACTACTAGGGAAACCCTGATTATTTGAAAATTAAAAACATAATTCTAGATAATTCATGAATCAAAGCAGAAATCATAAGAAAAATAAAAACATTTTTATAACAATATGAATAAGAAAATATCAATGATTCAAATGAAATTTATAAAGATGCATGTTTAAAGAAGAAAGTTCTAAAAATCAATAATCTAATGATAGAAGTTCTCACCTCAAGAAACAAGAAAGGAAATTAAACACAAAGCAAAAATAAGGAATATAATAAAAAATAGACAATGTTAATGCAATTAAATGATTATTGGTAAAGGTCAATATGATTAATTGGCCTCTAACTGGGCTGATAAAAATACAAAATCTAAAATACAAAATTACCAATATAAGTAATGCAAGAGAATGTCATGATAGATCCAGCAGGTTAAATCTTAAAATATGGGATCATGAAAAAGAGTGGATAATATGAGAATATTATTAATAAACTATGCCAAAAATTTTGAGAATCTACATGAAACAGAAAAATTCTGGAAAGATTCACAGTGCCAAAACTGACTCAGAAGGAGATAACAAACAGAAGTCTAAATATATATGCCATTTAAATAAATTGTAATAAAAACCTACTAACAAGTAGGAAACAAACAAAAGTCCTGGCCCAGATTGTTTCACTGCTAAACCCTATCAAATATTTAATAAATAAATAATATCCACCTCAAAAGGATTTTAGAAAATATAGTTAGAGGAAACATTTTCCAACTCATTTTGTTAGGTCAGCATTATTATTCTGATACCAATGTCAAACAAAGACATTAACAGAAATGAAAACATTTTTAAAAAATCTTTATAAAATGTTAACAAATGAATTGCAGCAGTTACTTTAAAAAGATAATGAATCATGACCAAATATGGTATATTTCAAATATTGAAAATATTCTATTAACTTTAGAAAATTACCATATTTAACAATATTAATAAAGTGATATGTAAATGAAGGCCCAAGTAATATTTGATGTAATTCAAAATCTATTCATGACAAAAACCTCAGCATACTAATAATTGAAGATAACTTTAATTTATCAATGGACAAGGGCATCTATAATTATAAAACCGTCATATAATCATACTTAGTGGTTAAAATATGAATCCTCCAAGTCAGGGGGAAAAATGCAAAAACGTTTGTTGTATTTTCATTCAGCATTTAATAATAATTCTTAGCCAGTGCAATAGAGCAAGGTAAAAAGGAAATGTCAGCTGGCCGTGGTGGCTCACGCTTGTAATCCTAGCATTTTGGGAGGCTGAGGTGAACAGATCACCTGAGGTTAGGCGTTCGAGACAAGCCTGGCCAACATGGTGAAACTCTGTCTCCACTAAAAATACAAAAATTAGCTGGGTGTGGTGGCAGGAGCCTGTAATCCCAGCTACTTAGGAGGACGAGGCAGGAGAATGGTTTGAACCTGGGAGCCCAGGACGCAGAGGAGAGGTGACAGTGAGCTGAGATCGCACCACTGCACTCCAGCCTGGGCAACAGAAACAGACTACTCCATCTCAAGAAAAAAAAAAAAAGGAAAAAAGAAAAAAAGAAATGTAATACCAAACAATTGAAACAAAAGAAAGAAAATTGTTTTATTCACAGACTGTATAACAGTTTATATAGAAAATCCCAAGGAATCTACACAAAAACCACTAGCTCTTATATATGAACATGCAAAGATTTTCAGATATAATATTAGCATTCAAAAACAAAGTTTCACTGAAGGCTAATGATAGAAAATAATAAAAGTTTTATTATTAGTAATATCTAGAAAAATATACTAGGAATAAACAACACAAAATGTATAAAATTGATAAATGGAAAACTAGAAAACATTGCAAAGAGAAATAGAAAAAAGGTAAATGGAATAAATACATCATGTTTGGGAACTGAAAGATTCATTATTGTTGAAAATGGCCACTCTGTCCAAATTGACCTGTAGATAGAATTCAATCCCAATTAAAATTCTTGTAGGCTTTTTTGTGAGAGGTTGAGAAGCTGATTTTAAAATTTACATATTAGCAAATTATTTAGAAAAGTCAAAAGAATCTTTGAAAAGCAGAACACTTTAGAGGACATTTCAAAGTGTAGTAATCAAGACAACCAAATCCAGACAAGGCATTGGCCCAGTAGGGAAATGGAAAAAAATAAAATCGAGAAATAGATCTATTTTTACATGGTCTATTGATTATTTGCAAAGTGATGAAGACAATTTACCAGATAAAAGAAGCTTTTTCAACAAGCGGTGTTGGGATAACTGAATATCCTCTTTGGAAAGAAGGATAAATGCCAACATTTCCCTTACGTCATGCATTTTAAAAACCTCAAGATAAACTGTTCATCTATACTTAATAACTAAAATTGTTAAATTATATGTGAAAATATGAAAAAAAATGTATTTCTTCATTCTCACCCTGCTATAAGGACATACACGAGACTGGTAATTTATAAGGAAAATACTTTTAATGAACTCACAGTTCCACATGGCTTGGGAGGCCTCACAATCATGGCAGAAGGCAAAGGAGAGGCAAATACCTGTCTTACATTCTGGCAGGCAAGAGAGCTTGTGCAGGGGAACTCCCATTTATAAGCTTGTCAGATCTCGTGAGACTTACTCACTATCACGAGAACAGTATGGGGGAAACCTCTCCTATGATGCAGTTAACTATCTCCACCTGGCCGTGCCTTTGACACCTGAGGATTATTACAATTCGAGGTGAGATTTAGGTGGGGACACAGCCAAACCATATCAACATTTTTTTTTTTGGTCTTCAGATAGGCAAACAACATTTCTTTTTTCTTTTTTCTTTTTTTTTTTTTTTTGAGACAGAGTCTCGCTCTGTCCCCCAGGCTGGAGTGCAGTGGCTCGATCTCGGCTCACTGCAAGCTCCGCCTCCGGGTTCCCGCCATTCTCCTGCCTCAGCCTCTCGTGTAGCTGGGACCACAGGCGCCTGCCACCTCGCCCGGCTAGTTTTTTGTATTTTTTAGTAGAGACGGGGTTTCACCGGGTTAGCCAGGATGGTCTCGATCTCCTGACCTTGTGATCCACCCATCTCGGCCTCCCAAAGTGCTGGGATTACAGGCTTGAGCCACCGCGCCCGGCCCAAACAACATTTCTTAAAGAGAGAACAACAAGTACGAACTATTAAAAAATACAAGAATTTTTCCAAAATTAAAAACTTTTTCTCAAAACAGCTAATAAAATGAAAAGACAAGTCATGATTGAGAGAAGTTATCTACAAATATACATCATAAAAAGGCTTATATGTAGAATATATAAGAAACATTTACAACTCAATAATATCAAAACAAACGGTTCAATAGAAAAGTGCAATCATCTTGAACAGACACGTCAGAAAAAATATCTATATGGACAGTAAGCACATGAAAAGTTACTCAACATCATTAGTTACCAAGGAAATGCAAAATATGACCATATGACTATGTCAGTGGAGGCAAAACAATTATTCAACAAAATTTGGTACTTATGAGTAATAAAAGTTCTTAACACACTGGAGTAGAAGAAAATGTATTCAGTTTCACATAGGGAATCTATCGATACCTACAGCTAACAGACTACTTAACAGGGAAATAATAAGAGATAGGAAAAAGGCAGGAATATTTGTTAATACCACTTGATACTTGTGGTCCTAGCCAGTACAATAGGTAAGAAAAGAAAAGAAAATGAATACAGATTAAAATGAACAAGGCAAACTATTTCACTTGTAACATAATTGCATGTGTAGGAAATTCTAAGAAATGTCTTTTAAAAACTTACTAGACTAAATTAACAATATTGCAGGATACAAAGTCAATATAAAAATGAATTACCTTTCTATGTGATAAAAATGAATGACTGGAAAATAAATATATATCATTTACCATATTATTCATAGTAATAAAATACACCTTTCTTATTTACCTAAATTGATTACTGTACCATTACTTTGGATTTTGTTTAACATTCATTTGCAGTGAAAGGTGTTTTAGGCTTGGAGAGTGCTCACGTCTCCCATGTATAATGTTAAACTTTATGAGAGTTATAGGTCCATAGAGGGGCAGTGTTTATTTCTAATAGAATTTTCTAGATTATTTCCCAGGGACTCTAACCCTGACATTCCATCCCTTTGCTTGGCACTTATGGAAACTCATCAGCCTGACATAAGGTACCACCTGTATGACCCTGTTATAAGTGTTCAACGCAGACAGAAATTGGGAGTATTGTAGCAAAAAACACTCAGGAAATCTAAATCTCCATGAAGATAAGTATTTTTGTATCTTTGTTTCTTTGTTTTCCTCCCATATTACAAGTGTCTACAATAATATCAGACGTATTTTGGGTGCTCAGTATTCTTCTTTAATTAGCAAATAAGTGCAGAGATAAACATGGGATTATTATTCTTTTCAGAAGGGAGGTCTGGATGTATGAACTCTTGAAGGATATTTTTTTATTTCGAGTATGGAGCTGAAGAAGAATACAAATATATTTATATATATTTACTGCTTCTATATATACTAATTATATATATATTTACTTCTATATATGTATATATACATGTATACTATAGTAGTAAGTATATCTATAGACAGAGAGACAGAGGGAGAAATAATTTCTTTTCTGCTTGATTGTATTAATATGATCAATTTAAGGGCATCAGGCCACAGAATATTTTCAATCTCGTGGTCTGGTAAGGTCAAGAAGAGAGAGAGTTTACCACTAGGGGCCAGAAGCTTCACTGCCTTCCCCTAGAGAATGTGTTCTGAGTCACAGTGGTTGTTATTGCCTAGTAGCATTGGTGTCAAGGGGAGGTCATCCTTCTTCAGTATATCAATCTTTGGGAGTTAATCAGCAGCCACTGAACAGGTTGTTTCTTGAAGCACACACACAAAAAAATGAAAGAAAAAAGTCAGATATACTCATCTCAGCATTGTTGACTTTTTCTGTCTATACAAATGAATTTTCTAATAACTGAATGCAAGGTGAGGATATTAAGAGTAGATTTACTCTGAAGAATTGTTTTACACCCTTTTACTTGTCAGAAATGAGCAGTCAAGATAAGCAAACAAGTCTGAAAAGATCTAAGAGGCATCCTTGGGGAACTTCAAATTCACTTATATTCAGAGGAGGTAAATAGTCAAAAGCAAAGTCAACAAATTGAGCAATCCTCTTAATTGCAGTGTTATATAATATTTAGTACATGCTTATTACAATTATACTTTAAATATATAAATATATGACTTTTCATGTTGATATACTTTATAAATAAAATGTGTATTATTGTCTCACTATTATAAAATTATTTTTATCTGTTTTTTTCTTGATTTCTCTCTGTTTAGGATATGTGAAATAATAGTCATCAAATAGTAATGATGGGTGTTACTTCATTATGTATATAGGGATGTTTTTAACTTTGTTCATTGTATTTTTATATTGTTAAATATCTTACAATGACTATGTGTATTTTTTCCAAAGAAAAATATTGCTGGTATTCTTTAAAGTAAATATATAAACTTAAAGCAGAGTAAGCCTACAACCAATAATATTTTTTGATTCTAAAAAAGCAGCAGCAATAATAATAATGACCACTAATGGCAGCAATAATGCATAGGAGTAAATTTTTTTTTTTTTTTTTTTTTTTTTTTTTTTTGAGACGGAGTCTGGCTCTGTGGCCCAGGCTGGGGTGCAGTGGCCGGATCTCAGCTCACTGCAAGCTCCGCCTCCCGGGTTTACGCCATTCTCCCGCCTCAGCCTCCCAAGTAGCTGGGACTACAGGCGCCCGCCACCTCGCCCGGCTAGTTTTTTGTATTTTTTAATAGAGACGGGGTTTCACCGTGTTCGCCAGGATGGTCTCGATCTCTTGACCTCGTGATCCGCCCATCTCGGCCTCCCAAAGTGCTGGGATTACAGGCTTGAGCCACCACGCCCGGCAGGAGTAAAATTTTAAACAGATTTTTCTCTGAGAACACTCATTAAAAAGCAAATGATAGGCTTATCATAAAGAATGAATGGATGCAGAATGACATAGTCTGATTTATTGACTATTTTAATAGTTTACAGAATAGACTATATAGATTTTATAGTCTAAAATATATTTCTGCCAAATATTTATTGAGTGAATGAACAATAAGCATATACAAGAAAGTAAAGGAGTTACAAAAATGAACCTCAACTCTGTCATTAACAAGTATATAATTAAATAGGAAAGCTAAGGTCTATTCAATATTAAATATAAATAAAGTAGAGTACAGAGAAGGGTAAAATTATATATTGTTGAAGAAATTAGGAATGAACAGGATATAGATGTATTGGGATAAGTCAGGAAATGTTGATAACTAAAAAAATGGCCTATATATGGCAAGTACTCTGCATATATTATACATGTAATCTCCACAACTAATTAATATAGTTATAATCTGTCTTACTTTTAATTGCTGCTGTGACAAATTACCCTCAATTTGAGGCTTAAAACAATGCAAATGTATTATTTTAGAGTTCTGTATGTTAAATGTCTGGGGTGGGTTTCAAGGTGTCAGCAGGAATGCATTCTTTTTTGGAAGCTCCAGCAGAGAATCCATTTCCTTGACTTTTCTAGCTTCTAGAAGCCACCCATAATCTTTGACTCAGGACATTCTTCTTCCATTTTTAAAGCAAGCAACACTGAATTTCTTTGATTATTCTTCCATAATCATATCTCCTTCTGACTCCAGCCAGGAAGAAGTCTTTGATTTTAAGCTATCGTGTTATTAACTGAGACCACTAAAATAATCCAGAATAAGCTCCCTAACTCAAGTTCCTTAACCTGATCATAATTGCAAACTATATTATGCTTTGTAAGAAACACATTTCCAGATATGTGGGATTCAAACAACGAATCCCTTATTGGGGACCTTATTCTGCCAACCGTAGTCTGCCCTCTGGCCCCAAAGATTCATGTCAATTCCACATGCAAAATATATTCATCCTAGCCCAAGGTTTCCACAAGTCTCAGTCATTACAACTTAAGTCTAAAATCTCATCTCAATTTTATCAGCTAAATGGCCTCACATCTCATTATCTAAACTATCTAAATCAGATATGTCAGGTGTGAGTGAGATTTTGGGTCTGATCCATCCTGGGACCCAATTTGTGAACCTATGAAACTCAAAATACAAGTTAGCTCTTCCCAAAATACAATGATGGGACAGTCACACAATATCAGTGATAGATATTTTGGGTCAGATAATCTGTATTTTCTTTTACCTAAATTTCTCTTGACCTGTGTTTCATATTTTAAACTTAATATTAATATGTATCTGCTCTCCCAATACAGGCCATAGATGAAAACTCAAATATCAGCCTTTCTTTTGTAAAAGCAATAATATCTGGGCATTATTTTGTATGCCAAGAACCCATAAAAACAATCAATTGCTATATGAGGTTTTAAACAAGAAAATTCTTTCCTAGTTTTGGAGTCAAAGTAGAAAGGTAAGCTTGTCTCCTTTTATTTCTTCAGATGCCTCCTAGTATTTCTTCTAGTCTCATTTGTTTCTGTTAGGGTCATGCGAGGAAGGTAAAACTGAAGAAGATGCTGTTATATGGTTGCAATAGAATACAGAGATTTTGACTTATATAAATCTTGGTCAGATTTAATCCTTTTGGAACCAGGCTTGAGAAATTGCTGCCTCTGCTCCCACGATAGTTGTAGCAATAACAAAATCAATAAACCTTTCTAAGATGCAGTAAGCCAACTGTTTTCTTTGTTACCTCAGAATGCTGAAGTACTGCAGGGGTGGGACACACACATTCTAATAAACAATATAAATTAGGTAATAATGTTATATTTTATATCTTTATATGTAATTATCGTATATGGAACAATTGTATTCTGTAATGTTTACTACATTTACAGAGAGTGGGCAATTACATTTACATAAACTTAGCTTATAATTAAAATAGATTTTGCCTCTATAAAGTGTAATAAATAAAAGAAACATACTTTGGCTTATTCCTCTAAATTGGAATGTTTTTATTTGACAAAAAATACCTGTCACTATTAGAATTACTAATCCAGAGGAAGTCCAGTCTTTCCTTTTGACTTAAGAGCAATTCTAAATGTTTCACCCAGAGATGTACCCAATATTATGTCTTTTTCCTCACTTGCCTATTTATAAGAAGTGTCTTCCTTTATCCTTAGACTCCATTAACCAACCTCTAAGGAATGCCTGAGAAATGCCTTTTTCTGTGATCAGAGGCTAACTTCAGGGATTCATAGAAATCACTTGAGCTATTTGCTGTGGGTCTCTACCACTTTCATTGCTGGGTTGAGCTACCCTGAGAAACACCAAAAGGCAATCCATGACTGTGTCTGGCAAAAATGCTACAGATCCTTAACTCTGACATCCTTCTGCAGATTTAAGAAGCCACGTATGCTCAATCACCCTCCTGCCTCCCTTCAAACCAGGGTTGCTCTTTCCTTTGAGTGTTTTCCTTCCTGAGTTATGAATGGAGACTCAATTTTTCAGTTTCCTAACATCAATTTTAAACATCAGAGAAAAATATGAATGGATAAAAATTAAAATATTTTGATACTTGATACTTTAAATATCTGCCTGGTATATTAGCCCATTAACGGTCAGGAAGAGAGTGTTATTATATTGTTAAAGCATTAGATAAAATTCTTACAAAGACAATCAAAGTAGTAGCTTCCACATGATTTAGTAAATGAAGTTGCACCACAGCAAATTTACTCTTATTCACTGAAAATCTACCAAAAAGAACTTGATTTCAGCTCAGGTTACTGGCTGAAATCTTCCTCCTATGGATCAATAGGTTCATCCTGAATTCCCAAGCATTCTCCTTGATGTACAACTTTTCCTATTGATGTATACATCACTTTGACTTTCAAAACTAAGAGTCAGGTTATACTAAAGACAGATGCTTGCTGTTAGTAGCAGGCAATTACTTAGTGAATTTGTTTTTATCAGATTGTCAGTTACCTTCTGGTTACAGTGGATCAGCTTTCATTTCAATTTAAATAAGTATGTCTATGGCAGAATACAGAATGTACTGGTGGTACCAAGTCCTTGGTAATGTTTTTCTTCTAGGTGATGCACATTGTTTCCCGTCCATGAAATCTTCATTAAATGATGCATTACCCTTAAGAAGAGATTTCATAACAGATCTCATCCTGCCCCTTATTGCTTACTGTTGAACACTTCATTCAAAATAATTGAAATAGTAATACATGTTCAAACACAAAAGATTAGTGCATAATCTATAGCCTTAAAATACTTATATTATATATACACATATATTTATATAGTTATTTATTTACTTTAGAGGGAGAAATAAGACAAGAATGTATTGTCAGTGAAGAATCCACAGCCAGAGATTTTTACTCTACATATACTTTTGCTAGAGAAGATTGCCCTCTGCTGTTAAAAATTTGTGACAGTTCAGTTGAGTTGTTGATTGGCACATTTCTTGAAAATATTTATCTTTATTATTCAAGAATTCTCCCCAAAATAATCTTCCTCAGAATAAAACATGTTATTAATGAATATAAAAATATTAGATAATGAGTAATCTCCCTTATTCAACCTTATGAATATTATAATTACCACCTTGGTAATTATTGCTAAGGAAAATATTATTTTAAAGTCTGACTTGATACTGGTGTTTGATATTGATATTGGATATTGAACCAATCTAATATATATACTGAAGTTTCAGTTTTGGTCTTTGTTAGAAGAATTCTACCAAGCTATGTGTGAAGAGGGAAAAAGATCCTAAACTTAATACAGATAACATCCAAGTTGTTAAATTTTCTCTCTGCTTCTATTGCGATCAGAAATATGTGATTGCTTGACTTTTGATAGATACTGTTGGCAATTTATAAGAAAATATAATTTCTCATTGAGAAATAAGGAAATGATAGTTGAACATGTGGGAACAAATCTTTCTGTTGCCATGCTGCAATGAATTTGTGGTTGATCAAGCTTGCTTGGTTATGTGGCAGTAGAATGAAAATGGGATGCCAGTTCCAATAGTAATTAACCAGAATGATTGCAAATGTCTAAATGATGGAACATTAGAGTTGACATGTTTTTTAATACAACTTGACATAGAGTCATGAATATTTGTCCTGAGTTGACTCCAAACTGTAATAGAAGCTGCCAGAATAGATAGAAACGTGGCATATCTGCTCATTGAGCAATCATCAGCCTTTACGTCAAGTGCATTGGCCTTATCAGGTGTGTCACAACATCAAATGTGAAGACATCCATAATTAGATTATTTTTTACTACATATATTTGGAACTCTAGTGCAGTCATTTCTTAACAATGAGAAGAAATGGATAAGATTCCTTTCCCAACTCTGTATTTTGAAGATAGATTTTGAATCCATTTGTTTTCCAATTTTTCTCTCTAAGAAAAGAACATTTCTAAAGATGCCTAGGGAATTGACTTGCTTTCATGTTCTGTGTGCTCGGGTCCACACTGTAATAATAAGAAGTCTTTAATGTGAAAATACTTTCTGTTTGGATTTTAACCTAAGAAAAATCTGATGAGTTAGTCATAAAAATTTACATTTTTTTTTTTTTTTTTAGTTCAGGAAAAAATGAATAGAAATTGTTTTAAGGTCACAGAAAACAAGTGATATAGCTAGGATAGAAAATCAAGTTTCCTCTCATAGTGCTCTTGATTCTGAAAGTCTTTCTATAGTTTTAATGTAAAATTGCTAGAAAGAGGTTAATACTTGCTTGACTAGAATTTTATTTCAAGATTTAGTTCTCGCTGTCAGGGAAGTGTGACTTTTCTCTGAGTGTTGTTAAAATTATTAAAATACTTGGAGAAAACAACTTTTTTTTTCACTCTGTATCGATTTTCAGTGTGTTAACTCTTCTATGTAAATAAAGATTAGCTATATTGTGCTTTTAGAAATAAATTCAATATTTGTTATAATTTAACAATGATCTGTTGAATGCACATTTTTAGTATGAGAGAAAATACCTAAATGTGAAAGAAAATCCATGTCCAGCAACAGATTACAATTTCACTGTGGCAACAGAGCATAATAGGTAAAAATGAATATAAGTAACATTTAAACCAAATAATAGACATGTATATGAATAAATGTTTAAAATAAAAATACAAAGCAGTGCTTTTTCAGCTTTATTGAAATAAAATTATGATACAAACTGAACATAATTAATGTATACAATTTGCTGAGTTTGAACATATGTATCTACTTTACCACCACTGCAAAGTATTAAATATATCCATCCCCTCCAAAAGTTTCCTTGTGGCTCTCTTTGTTTGTGGTAAGAACTTTAAACATAAGATGTACCCTTTTAACAATTTTTAAATGTACAATACTTTATTGTTAACTACAGGTGATATGTTGTACAGCAAATCACTGGAATTTACACACCTTGTATAACTAACTTCATACCCATTGAACAACAATTACACATATCCCCTTTTCTTCACTCCCTGGTAACCACCAATCTATTATCTACTTCTTGATGCTTCATATAAGAGGAATCCTGCAGTGTCTGCACTTCTGTGACTGAATTATTTCACTGAGTAACATCCTCCACGTTCATCCATGTTGTTTCAAATAGTAGAATCTCCTTCTTTTTTAAGGCTGAATAATATTTCATTTCCTTCTATAACATTGAAAATATTTAGAAATTTCTAATACTTTGGTTAGATATCTTGCTTTTAAGAGTACCACTTTATTTATTTTGTAGATGTTAACAAGAAAGAAAGGCCTTTAATGAAAAGTTTATATATCATACAAATTTATAAATATGTGTATATTATATATACAAAAATGATAAATATATATCATGTTTATATATATAATTCATATATCACGTAAGTTTATATGTATAAACCTCATGATTGATAGATAGATAGATAGATAGATAGATAGATAGATAGATAGATAGAGGGAGAAAGAGATGGATCAGGTTTCTAGCAACTTTGAGGCTCTCTGTCAGAAATCATCTATTTTTCTACAATTGTTGGAAAATGCTATTTTTAAACTTATGCAAATAAAATTGTCAGTGCTCCTAATAGTCACTCTGTATATCTTAATTTGATTTCAAAACACTAACTGTATAACACAAATTCCATTCCATATGTCATGCCTTACACTATACAGACACACATACAAGCCAGTGAAAGTCATAAAGCCCTCCCAAAAGGATGGTGCCTTTGTTAAAGGGGGTATCTCAGATAATGATATATAACTTTGTCTTTTTATTTGCCCCTCAATGCACTATAAAAGGTTGATGATGCCTAAGACTCATACTTTTCTTCATAAGTGGGAAAAGACAATAATGAAAAAGGAGATATGAAAAGAGAATCAATATGAATCTTAGCTAAAGTAAGGAACTTGCTTCGTTGGGTAAGAGATATAGTTAGCAAGGTACATTGTGCCTTTACTCGTGGAAGGCAATGATTAAACTTTATCCTGTAGAATAACATTTGTGAAACTTTGGACCACGTGCTTTCTAATCACCCTGGAGTAATATTTAAGAAGCAATATTGGCCAAACAGTCTTTTCAAACAGAGTATCTAGAGTTGTTTCTAGGTATCTAATACCTTCATTTAAATCAAATGCCCATGTGATGTTTATATACTATACAGATGCTGAAGCACTCTTACAAGCTTTTGGAAATACTGAAGGTTTATGAACATGGAAGAACACTTATGACACATATGTTTTTAGAACATAAAACTGATTATAGACTGAAAGGATGGAGAAAAGGCTGGAAAGTAAGAAAACCAGTTGGTCATGTGCAAAGGTTGTACCTGGGCTAGAGTTGAGTCAGGATCAATGCAAAGGGTGAGATAAAGTGGAAAAATATTTCATTAGATGAATCAACTGGACTAGAAGGAATATATCATTTGACTGAATCAAGGGAGATTTTAGGTTTAACATTTGAGTGACTATAAGGTGATGTTGACATTTGTGGAAGGAAGACCATCATTACTAAGAAATAATGAGGTTCTTTGTTTATCTGGTCAATAATTATCCACATAATCTAATTTTCTTATTTCTGTTTGAACTTTAGACTCCAGTGATTTAATAATTTAGTTATTCATACCTGATTATTTCCCATTCACATTTATGCCATTTATGTTTCTCAGAACAGAAAAAAATAAACTAAAAACCAAGAACTACTAGTTAATACATATTACCTAAAACAAATCAGAATACTGGATTAAAGATTATTCTACATGCTGTTGTATTTAAAAACTACATTTTTCTGGTCTTCAAAAGTAAAAGAAATAACTGTATGTAACTTGCTTTCCCTGTTACAGTTAAGAAATGCATCATTCATCTTTCCTTCAAAATCTGTTACCATTTGATTTGGCCTTTCACTGACCTTAATTTCTCTGGGAACAGGCTCTTGTGAAAATGTTTCATGTCATGTTTGCTCAAGGAAATAGACAAGTGAGAAAAAAAAAGTTGTAATAAAGGTTTAGTAAGGAACTAACTGACATTAAAGCAACCTATTCTCTTCAAAATCTTGATTATTTGCCAGAAAGTTCAGAAAAACATTAGAAAATAATGTAAGGGTTGATAGTGGGTAAAAGAAAGGAATAAAGTGATGAAGACTCATTTTCATTCGTTAATTTTTTTAACACAAGAGGAACAGTAAACTCTGGGTGAGAATATATTCTATATAAGAATTCATTTCCTCAAAACCTGAGTGTGAATATGTATAAGTTTAGCTTTATAAATAACTAAAGTATGATCAGTCTGTCTTACCTTTAAGATCTTCAATTTGCTGTCAACACTTTTTGTTGTTTTAGAAAAGACTCTATCAATATGCTGAATAAGCACTAAATTCATTGCAGTGCTTCCCAAGTGCTCCTCTTTCACCCTGGAACACTTGACGGAAGGTATTAAAATGCAATCAGGCATAAAATATATTCATATAAATTTTACATATTTTAAAGCATATGTGATCATGAGAGAGAAAATGATGCATATGTAAGAGTAGCCAAGGGACTCACATAAGAAGAGTTTCAAGAAATTAGGATTAAAAAAACTTTCAACGTGCCTTCCCCTATCGTCTACCTCCTTCATATAAATGCATATTTTGTTATCTAGATGTAGTTATGACTATTAATCAGCATACTGGGGTTAATTTCCAAATTCTGAGTACAATAGAGGATGTAGAATATTATATGTTTTGGGAGAGATAAAATTGGAAAGAAAAGAAAGAAAAAAGGATATTGTTACAATTGAGAATGACACAGCATCCAGGAATGAGAAAACATTAAAAAGGGTTGGTTTATCATGCCACTTTATGCTTGCATATAATGTGATAAAGATACTTGGAGATAGAGAGTCCAGAAATAGTAAAGGCCAAGTGTAATTGCTTTCTGAGGCGTACACATGAGGAGGGTACCATTGGCCCAAAATAGAGATTCCAAACAGATCTGATATTAAAATATGAATCAAATTGAGTCAGGAATTCTCTCCCAAATCTTTCAACCTGGAGGTAGTAAATGAAAACATAGGTCTCTATCCAAGTGGTAAAAATATTCAAGGGAAGAGTTTTAATGTTCAAAAGGGTCCATATTAGACAAAATAAAATCTCAGAAAGTTGAGATCCAAGAAATTCGTCCCTGGGTCTCCCTAGTCTCTGTTCCTGGGAAAAGGACTGGCGAAGTTGAATCGATATTACTGTCTCCAGGCCGGAGGCTAACAGAGCTCGACCAGTACCTGGAAACCAGGCTATGAGATGTCAGAGAATCAACATCATATCTTACTCTCATGTATGTATTAAGTACCTGGAACTTAGCAATTTCAAATGTTTGAAAGAAAAAAAAAAGTATGAAGCAAAGAGAGAAATTAAGATGTGTAGACCAGGCCTCATGTGAATTATTACAATTTAAAAAATGAAGATTAATATATATTCTTACAGTTTATGCTTACTCATGCACAGTGTGATTTGCAAATTAGCCTTAGTAGCTGAAGACAATAGGATAAATTTCAGAATCCACTCAATTGAGAGACTGAGCTTCCTTGCATATCTTCTGCTTTAATCAATATGCAGAGTAGAAGTCATCATTTGGAAGCAGAGAAGCTAGTTGGAGAATCATGGACTAACATATCAAATCCTAGGACTTTCTTGATTCACTCTGCTACATACTTTTCTTTATTTTCTGGATCCATGTGGCTATGCATCAATGTACATCCATCAAAATCTGCCAAAAATAACTATATTTGTACAAATAATTAGAAAAAGATTTTTCTTATATCCAAAATTATCCTTTAGAAAAAAAAGAAAATTGCCTTATAGAGCCCCTCATGAAATAGAAAGTTTTATCAATTGGTTTATTTTCAACAATACACAACTGCTTGAGTTAGACCTTGCTGGCTACTCCTTGCTGCTCAGTGTGGACCTTTCAGATCCAAGTATTAGCATCATTCAGGAACCGACTGGGATTGCAGTACTCCAGGTCCACTCCAGACCTACTTTGCATTTTCTTAAGATCCTTGGGGGATTCACATCCACATTAAACTTTGAAAAGCAATGGCCTATTACTTAGTTTTAGGCCTAGAATTGTATAGAGATTTTCTGACTAAATCAAGTAGGATGCCACAAAATTTAACAGAGATTTAGTTATTTTTCTTTCTTAGTGTTGTAGCTTCACAACTGAAATCCTTTGTGTCGGTCTGTATGTGTGTGTGGTGGGGGTGCAGGTATGTGTGTATGTGTATAATTTTTCTCTTAACCGTAGTGTTTGAACAAATAAGTAAGAGTAAAGACTTGATAGGCTGGGCGCGGTGGCTCATGCCTGTAATCTCAGCGTTTTGGGAAGCCGAGGCGGGTGGATCACGAGGTCAGGAGATCAAGACCATCCTGGCTAACACAGTGAAACCTCATCTCTACTAAAAAAATACAAAAAATTAGCCGGGCATGGTGGTGGGCACGTGTAGTCCCTACCACTCTGGAGGCTGAGGCAGGAGAATGGCGTGAACCTGGGAGGCGCAGCTTGCAGTGAGCCGAGATAAGCACCACTCCACTCCAGCCTGGGCGACAGAGCAAGACTCCGTCTCAAAAAAAAAAAAAAAAAGAAAAGAAAAAAAAAGACTTGATGATAAAAGGAAACTTACATCCTTTTTCAGTGTAGTGGAAACAACAGCAAGCAGAAGGACTGTAACTAATTGGAGAATTGGAGACTGAAGCTGCATCTGAAGGAGGCTACTGACACAGCCCATTCAAATTGGAGCCATCTAAGAATGCAGCCCCAGAGTTGCCAGATCTTCAGATTTTTCAACATATAAAAACAAATTGTTTCATGCAAAATTGTTCACTTGTATTAACATTTAATTAAATGTTATTTAAAAAAGAAAATAAAAACTACCCAGATCAACACTTTATGGACCATAAACCATCCAATGTTCAGGTTACTATTTTTGATCTGTTTTAGTATTGTTGAGAACATACTTATTTGAAAATCCATGCCGTGTATTGAAGCTGATATTTTCCTGTATTATTTTAAGTCTGCCCTTAAAATAATACCCAAACTTATTCTTAGGAAACCTAAATTTGAAGTCTTTGGTATCAATAAACTTCATACTAATATTTGCAGGCTCTCTCTCACAAATAGTATATACCTATAAACTTGTATTACCATTTATGTTTCTCTGAAACTGCTCACACAAAAAATGTTTCAGAATTTCATTTATTGCAAACTTGCTATGAGTCAGTCACTCTTTTATCACTTTAGAAACTCAGTTAATCTTCAAAACAACCCTGAGTAAGTAGTATTGTTTTCTCTATTTCACATTTAATTGAATCAAGGTTGAGGGTGGGGGGTAAGTATTCAGAAAAAAAGAAAACAGAGACTTCCTTTCTATTAACTCAGGACAGCTAAAGTCTCCAGGTTATCTAGGTGGTTTTTAACTTCCAGAATTGCCAGAGGCCATCTTCCCACTCAGGCCAGCTTAAGGCCTGAAGCCAGTCCAATCTCTCTGGCAGCTAGATCACTGCCTATTGAATTTCAGCCCTTCTTCCTTCTAAGGGAGGGCAGATATCACACATTTTCTCATCGTAAGGGTCATGTCGTCTGACACTCCTATAACAAAAGACAAATGAAAAGCATAACCTACTTAATCAAAAGTTTTGATATATTTAATCAAAATCTAATAGATTCAACTAATCAAAAGTTTATAGCAGCCTTCAGAATGAAGACCCAAAGATACTAGAAAAACTATTTTTATGCTTAGGTTCAGTGAAGAACGGATAGCTATGCAGAAATGTGATTGGACACAAAGGGTTTGATCTACTGCTAGTAGACTGAGGGGTAAACCCAACAATGCCTTTCTGTTCAGATCCTTCTTGACCTGTCCGTAGCATTCCTTCCTCCTGTGTATGGGGAAGAGCTCCTTGGAAATGAGGGTCTTATAAGCTACTATTGGAAAAAGATTAAAACTGCAAGCAAATACAAAAAACAATTTTGAGAGGATTTCAAAAAGTAAACCAAACCAGAAAAATGTGAAGAAATGACTCATATGATTGTCTTTCCCGGTTGTTATTTGTTGTTGTTGTTGTTTTGGTCCTATTTTAACTCCTATATGACCATGCAACAAGCAGAAGGAAGCTTCAGTGGAAGCAAAAACTCCAAAAGAAGCTTTTCTTTTTGTAAAAGAAAGGCAGTAAAACAGAAGGCGAAGAAAGGGAGTACTTGGAAGAAGGTCAATATGGGAAAATCTGCCTGTTTTCATTTTTTTCTTTTTTATTCTCTTATAGTTTGGCCCTAGAGGCAGGTAAGCATTTTGAAGTTGCAGCTGCCATAGCAGCCTAGAAAACTAAAGCTCCAAGAGAAACTCACAGTTTATGGTGAGAGAAGAGGTAAATGGACCTCGTAAGACAGAGTATGAAGAGTGTTCCTTATAAAAGAGAACAGAAGATAAAACATCCCCTAAATCTGTGTGTGAAGTGACCAAGGTCTCATGCTCAGGATATGTCCAAAACTTGCAGGATATAACTACATCAGCATAGCAAAGACATGAAAAATAAACCATCATATAAACCACTGCTCAAAGTCCCAACAGTGTTATGTGCTTGAAGCAAACCTAAATTAGCATAGAATAGGTTTTGAAAACTGAACTGATGCTAGTGCTGCTGTCCACAGAAAGAAGACAAAACTGGTCTAAAACCACCTGGATTAATTGTCTGCTAAAACAATACTAAGCAGAATGAAACAAAAAGTTAGTATTCTTTACAGATTTTTAACAGGACCTAGAATCTCACAATTTAGTATTCAAAATGTTTGAGATACCACCTAAAGTTATTAACATACAAAGAATTAGGACAATGTGAGACAAGGGAAAGGGAAAAGTAGCCATTTCTCAAAGAAAAAGCAATTAATTGAAGCCAACCTTGAGATGATTCAGATGTGGGATTATCAAGGACTCTAAAGCAGCTATTATAACTGTGCTCCATCAAATATAGTTATAATCCTGAAATAGATGAAGAGACAGATGTTCTCAAAGAGAAACAGAAACTTTAAAGAAACCAAATGCTAGTTTTGACATAAAATATACAACATTGGAAATAAAAATTTCACTCGATACCCCTAATAACAATAAAGAAGGCAGGGGAGAGACATGGCTTTAGGATAGAGAAGCAGAAATTATTTTATCTAAAGCACAGAGAGAATGAAGATTGCAAATAATAATAATGAAAAGGCAAAGAAAGCTGAGTCTTGGACCTGTGGATAATATTAAAAAGGCCTAACAAACCTAACTATGGAGTCCCAGAAGGAAAGGAGATTGAGGTGATTCAGAAAATTTATATGAGGCAATAAAGACTAAAAATTCTAAAATTTTATGAAAAATATAAATTTGCCATGTCAGGAAGCTTACAAACTCCCCATGAAAAAACTCCAAATACTAAAGCAAGTTCTTTATGCTGAAGTGAAATGCTACCACAGAGAAACTTAGAGCTTCAAGAGGAAAATAAACCAGTAAAAAGTAGTAAAATCTGGGTAAATCAACAATTATTCTTCTAATTTTTAAAAAATGTACATAAGATATTTTTTAAATATAGCACAAGATATAACATTGTGTGGCAGAACTTCAGTGATTATAGATATAATACATAGAAAATTATAAAAGGGGAAAATAAAGGGAGATACAGTTTTAAGTTTTCTACATTTTACTTGATATGGCATAATAAGTAGTCTGTGAAAGGTGATATATATTTTTTTAATCCCTAAAACCGCTTAAAAATAATAAATATTAAAATCAAATACCAAATAATAAACCATTAAGATATTCTAAAGGAAAATAATTAAATGAGATTTTTCATTTAAATATTTTCATATATTTAATATATATATCCAAATAGGGACTGTTTAAGAGGAGTGTACATTATGCATATTTCCAAAATTACTTGACTATGCAGACTAAATGCTTAGAGGAATATAGATGTGATATAAGCATAATTTATTATTCTAGTGCAGGAAGAAAATTGTATGAGATATTCAGTTCTACTGAAAAGATGATAGCTAAGTTTTAATTCAGTTTTATTTTCATTCTTCCATGTGCACAAATGGAAATAGAATGAATGAATTATAAAGAGCTGGCACAGAACTTGACTGGTCACGTTTTTGGTCTGATGGGACAATACTAAGTCAATAGTGAGGTAAAATTGATAATCACAGCAAAGAGAGCATTGGCAAGAGCAAAGTCCTAAGTGGTATAGATTCAAAACAAAAATGGAAGTATTAGAGGAGGAATAGGAATGAAAGGAGCAATCTAGATGTAGGAAAGTGCTAAGATATATCAGTCAGGGTACTTAGATACAAATAACAGAAATTAGGTTTCATCATTTAAGAAAAAGAGCAAATTAATACAATTATATCAGGCAGCTCAGGGTATTGCTTGAATCCTGGAAATCTGGATTTAGGGATATGCAGGCAAATATAATACAAAAACAATTATAATTGATCCAGGGGAGATGCTGCTTTCAAATAACACCAAATGCTATAAACAGAGGTAACATTATATGCCAGTGTAGCACTCCTGAAACTTCAGCAAGAATTCAGTTTTAAATTTTGACTCGCCACTGAGAGAGTTCTCTGTAGATGCCTTGACCGTAGAAGAGGGGTATTTGATTGGTAAAACCAATGGCACACGCTCAACATAGAGGCTTTTATGTAAATACGTGATATTCATTTCAGGTATGCTGTACAGGCAATCAGTTTGAAATAGAAATGCACGTTCATAGGGGCTTAGCTATTAGTACATGAGAAAGGTGACTCTCCAAGCCCAGCTACTACAAACACTTTATAATATTTTTATCAATTATCCTGTATAATACACAATGTTGATAAATGTTCCTTTGAAATACTAACCATGATAATTAAACCTCCTACTCTCACATTTCTTCCACATTATAGCTGGAGTTATCAGAGTTAATGAAGTTTCTTACTAGTCAATGAAGTAAGGCAAGTAAAAACTATAGATTACGGAGTGAAAAAAACAATTATTACTTGTAGATAATAGGATTGTAGTACATAGGAAATCTTAGGACTCAACAGCTAAATGATTACAATAATAAAAATGTATTCCATAAAGATAAGTATACATATCTCATATGTCAAATATATTTCATAAAAATAAATATGCAGAAATCATTGATTTAGAAATATTAACCATGGTAAAATAAAAATTAACAAAATGTATAAAATCACCAAAATTTTGAAGTGCCAAGAAATAAACCTAACAACATTTGCATAAGAATTTTGTGACAATCATAAATAAATGGGCAGTTGTGTCATGGTTATGGATGAGATACATCACTACCAAAAATATTAATTGTATCTAAACTAATTTAGATGTTTAATTAAATGACAATAAAAATTTCAATATGATTTTAAACACTGTTCTAAAATGTATATGAAAATGCAACTAATTAAGAATAGCCAAAATAATCTTTAAGGAGAATATAGATACTTTGGTAAAAACAATGCAGAATTGTGTAATAAGAGCCATGTAGATCACTCTGACACCATAGAGGTTAGAAAAAGAGCCACACAGATATGGACAACTTATATGCCATTTGAAGTTTTATGTACCCCAGGATCCAGTAAGTATACTCCTAAAGCCCTATAATTTTATGAGCATAAGAAGAAACATAGAAGACAGATTTATTCATAATGTCCCCCATCTGGAAGTGTTTCAAATGTCTATCAAGAGCAGAATTCTAAAGTGAAAGGTGGTACCTAAATGCAATGGAGTACTATACTCCATTACAATACTATATTTCATTACGCAAATGAAAATTAACTACATCTTCAAGAATCAATATGTATGTGATTTACAAATATAATATTGAGTGAACAAACTAATGGAAGAATTCATAATTATTCTGAAAAGTTAATAAACAGGCAATTTAAAAAAAATCTTATTTTTTTTTCCATCAGGGTTAGACAGCAGAATATGATCATGAAGGAGCACACAGGGAGACTTTAAGTTATTGCAAATATGATGGTTAATTTTATGTGTCCACATAGGATTCCCAGATAACTGGTCAAACATTATGTGAATGTGTCTGTTGAGGATGCTTTTGGATGAGATTAACGTGGTAGATCTAGTGTCACAGATTGCGTTCCCTGATGGAGGCATGCCGCCTACAACTATTTGAAGGCCTGAGTAGAACAAAAAGTCTGACTTCCTAGAGTAAGAAGAAAATCCTTCTGCCTGATTGCCTTTCAATCTAGGAGACAGGTTTTATTCTGCCTTCAGACTGAAACTGAAACACTGGCTCTTCCTTCGTCTGAACCTATATGTATGTATGCATGTTTTTGTGTACATATCAATAAACATACAACACTGAAACATGACTTAATATTATTTCATTTTTAAAAACATTTAAACTTTTATTTTAGATACATGGGATACATGTGCAGCTTTGTTACATGGGTATATTGTACCCATGTGGTGACCATAATACCCAATAGGTAGTTTTTCAGCCCACATCCCCCCTACCTTCCTCTTTTCTCCAGTAGTCTGCAGTGTCTACTGCTCCCATGTGTATGTCCATGTGTGCTCAGCGATTAGCTCCCACTTAGAAATGAGAAGATGCAGTATATTGTTTTCTGTCCCTGCATTAGTTCACCTAAGATTATGGCCTCCAGCTCCACCCATGCAAAAGACGTGATTTCATTCTTTCTTATGGCTACATAGTATTCCATGCTGTATATGTGCAACATTTTCTGTATCCAGTCCATCATTGATGAGTACCTAGATTGATCCCATGCCTTTGCTACTGCGAATAGGGCAGTGATGAAACATGAGTGCATCCGTCTTTTTGGTATAATAATTTATTTTCCTTTAAGTGTGTACCCCGGAATGGGAGTGCTAGGGCAGATGATAACCCTATTCTAAGTTATTTTAGATAACTTCAAACTGCTTTCCACAGTGGCTCAACTAGTTTACCTTTCATCAACAGTATATAGCATTTGCTCTTATCTGCAGCTTCAAAAGCACTGTTTCTTGTTTTGTTTTGTTTTGTTTTTACTTTTAACTTTTTAGAAATAGCCATATGACTGGCATGATATATTACCTCATTGTGGTTTTAGTTTGCATTTCTCCAATGATTATTACTGATAAGCATTTTTCATGTTTGCTGGCCATTTATATGTCTTATTTTGAGAAGTATCTGTTCATATCCTTTGCTAATTTCTAAATAGGGTTATTTGTTTTTTGCTTTTTATTTGTTTAAGTTCCTGATAGATTCTGAATATTAGACCTTTGTCAGAATCATAGTTTGCAAATATTTTCTTCCATTGTATAGCCTGTCTGTTTACTCTGTTGGTAATTCCTTTGCTGTGCAGAAGCTCTTTAGTTAAATTATGACTCACTTGTCATTTTTTTTGTTGTTGTTGCAATTGCTTTTGGGGACTTAGCCAAATACTATTTGTCAAGGTCAATATTGAGAAGAGTATGTCCTAGATTTTCTTCTAGGGTCTTTATAGTTTGTGGTCTTACCTTTAAATTTTTAATCCATATTGAGTTAATTTTTTATATGGTGAAAGGAAAGGAAGTAGTTTCATTCTTATACATAGAATCATCCAATTATCTCAGCACTATTTGTTGAATTGAGAGTTCCTTCCCTATTGCTTGTTTTTGTCATTCTTGCCAGAGATCAGATGGTTCTAAGTGATCAGCTTTATTTATGAGTTTTCTATTCTGTTCCATTGGTCTATGTGTCTGCTTTTGTACGTGTACCATGCTGTTTTGGTTAGTGTAGACTTATAGTGCAGTTTAAAGTCTGATGGTGTGATGCCTCTGGCTTTGGTCTTTTTGCTTAGGATTGCTTTGGCTATTTGGGGTCTTTCTTGGTTCCATATGAGTTTTAGAATAGCTTTTTTCTAGTTCTGTGAAGAATGACATTTGTAGTTTGAGAAGAATAGAATTGAATCTCTAAATTGCTTTGGGGATTGTGGCCATTTTAACAATATTGATTCTTCTGATCTATGAGCATGGAATCTTTCTCAATTTATTTTCATCATTTCTAATTTCTTTCAGCAGTGTTTTGCAGTTCTCCTTGTAGAGATCTTTCACCTGCTTTTTAAAATGTCTTCATAGGCATTTCATTGTCTTTGTGCCTATTGTAATTGAAATTGTGCTCTTGATTTGACTCTCAGCTGAGACTTTATTAGTACATACAAATGCTACTGATTTTTGTACATTTATTTTGTATCCTGAAACCTTACTAATTTTTTTTTTATCAGTCCTAGTAGCCTTGGGCAGTGTCTATACAGTTTTCTAAGTATATAATCACATTATCAGCAAAGAGAGATACTTGGAGTTCTTCTTTTCCTATTTTACTGCCTTTCATTTCTTTCTTTTGCCTGATTACTCTGGATAGGTAGGACTTCCAGTTCTAAGTTTAATAGGAGTGGTGAGAATTGGCATCCTTATTTTGTTTCAGTTCTCACAGAGAACATAATGGTAAGAGGTGTAACCCATAAGACTATCCTAAATACATAGATGCCCAGAATTAGAGGACCCAGAGTAATAAAACAAGTTCTTCTTGGCTTACAAAAAGACCTAGACAACCACATGATAGTAGTGGAAGACTTCAACACCCACTGGCAGCTTTAGACAGTTTTTTTTTTTTTTTTTTTTTTAATACGGAGTCTTGCTCTGTTGCCCAGGCTAGAGTGCGGTGGCGCCATCTGGCTCTCTACAAGCTGCCTCCCGGATTCATGCCATTCTCCTGCCTCAGCCTCTCAAGTAGCTGGGACTACAGGCGCCCGCAACCACGCCCGGCTAATTTTTTTGTATTTTTAGTAGAGACTGGGTTTCACTTTGTTAACCAGGATTGTCTCTATCTCCTGACTTCCTGGTCCGCCCACCTCGGCCTCCCAAAGTGCTGGGATTACAGGTAGACAGATCTTTGAGGCAGAAAACTAACAAAGGATTATGGACTTAGACTCGACAGTTGATTAACTGAACCAAACGGACATCTACAGGATGTTCCTCCAGCAACTACAGTATATATATTCTTCTCATTGGCACACAATCACATACTCAGTCATAAGTAAGTCTTGATAAATTAAAAAAAAAAAAGTCATAGCAAGCATACTTTCAAACCACAGTGGGATGAAAACATAAATCAATAGCAAGATCTCTCAAAACTACACAAATACATGGAAATTAAGTAACTTGTGCCTGAGTAACACCTTGGTGAACACCATAATTAAGGCAGAAATAAAAAATTATTTGAAATAAATGGAAAATGGGGATACAACTTACCAAAATTTCTGGAATGCTGCTAAAGTAGTATTAGGAGGTAAGTTTATAGCCCTAAATGCCTTCATCAAGAAGTTGATGAATTACAATTTTAACGTTTTACCTAAAGGAACTAGACAAAAAGAAAAAATAAAACCCAAATGTAGCAGAAGAAAATAAAATTAGAGAACTTAAAGAATTGAGATGCACAAATCCATACAAATAATTAATGAAACCAAGAGTAAACTCTGAAAAAATAAACAAGACTGATAGACCTCTAGCTGGAATAATTTTTTCATTATGCCTTTAGAGTTAAGTGCATACTATTACAGTTTATATATTGAAAATGCTATTCAATATATAAGACGCATTTAAGAAACTAGAAGAATGAACTGTAATACTCTGATTTTGATAGAATGCTTTACAGAGTTCTTTAACATATTTGTGTAATTTAACCATATTTTGACATTTCATAAAGCAAAGTAGATGTAATGTATATTCCCAATTACTGATTCAATTATTTTTGTGTTGTAGTATTCTTTTGGAAAGTAAAGTGGCACTTTGGGCAGCCATATGACATATGTCAAGTAAAAAAGATAGTTTAGTAATTTGAAGCATTAGTTATTCAGTCTGTTTCATCATCTATCCTGTGAACCAAGAAACAATTGATACAAAATTGACTGTCCTTCATACTTTCTATTTATTTCCATATTCATGTCAAACATACAATCTAGTTTACTTATAAATATATCTTACAGGAGAGAAACTACATTATGATCGCTTCTGAGGGACAAAAATTATAACAGGATTTGTCATGTTTCATAATTAGCACTTACGTCTGTCACCAATTATCAATCCTAATCTAATATTCTATTAGTAATTCAAACACCATATTTAAGAATAGTACAGAATAACTAGAACTTCCAGAACATTGAAATAGTGGCTCATTGTGATGGTTCTGAGATACCTTTGAGAGTATGATGGAAGCCATATAATTTCTGACCAGAAATATACTATACACAAAAATTTGCATAAAATACAAAGAGCTTAAAGATGCTGTGAAACCACTGTAGTAATGGGAGTCCATCAGCCCACTGAGATTTCAGATATGTGGTGGATTTGCTGGTGAAATAATACGTCAGAGATAAGTTTGTCTCAGAAACTTTCGTCTTCTCTTAAGCTAAAATTAAACTATATATTTTGATGGTTTCACTTTCTTTTGCCACTTATGTTTGTTTAAAAGAAACCTTCAGCACAAAAAAGCAAATATTTACATACCAATGTTTTATGAGAATTAAAACTCACTACCTAGATTACTGCTGATAAAAATAAATGAATATTTTTAAACAAAGAAAAGTAAAATATGTGATGAAAATGAAAAGTTTAACTCCTAGGGAAGAATTTTATTATGTGCTAGCAATTTCTATACTAGAATTTAAGCAGATAGTGAGACTCCATAAGAAAAGAAGGTGACAGAGAATTTGTAAGTATACTTTTCAGGAAAGGTTGGCAACTATTTCTTTTGTTTGTATGTTTCATGTTTTTATTGCGGAACACACAAGATAAAATAAAATGTAAATATAGATTTTGAAGAATGATTTATGAAGACAAAATTCTTACAAGTATTTCTAAAGTAATATACTGACTTTTGCCTATAATAGTCTGGGTTTCCCAGAGAAACAAAACCAGTAAGATGTATATATGAATAGAAAAAAATAATTATAAAGAATTGGTTCACACAATTTTGAAGACTTACACATCTCAAGATCTTCAGTCAGCAAACTAGAGAGAAATATAAATCTATATATGCATATAGAGGCATATGTGTGAAGATAAATGTGTTTAAATGAGCTAAAAAGAATAAAACATCTCATATGTTTATACATATGTACATAAATGTGTGTGTATATAAGTATATGTAATCATTAATTATCAACTAGAATCTCCATGCATAACTATAGAAGCTCTAAATAATACTTTAAGTTACTAGGCTATTGAAAACTATTGTACACTCTCTACTGATGAGCATTTATAATATTAGGTGCTTTACTCAAAGTACTTAATTATTTGAGAGGTAATTATATTTCCAAAATTTTAACATTAAATAAAATATACTCCCTAAAACTGTAATAATTTATTTTTGATAACTTTGATGACATTACGTTATCAATACTTCCAATTAACTCTATTTGCGCGTGTAACTTTTTCTTATTATAAATGCAGATGTATTGAGTCACAGTTCCACACTCCACAATGCAGAAGATTAGCCAATATGCTACACACCAGACACAAGGGATATACAATGATGCCAAAAATATGTAAATTAAATAATTTTTATTTTAGTTTGTTAAAATAATACCCTTTGACATTTTTATTTTGCCTTTAAATGTTCATTACAGACTCTTATAAGCTGAAAGGGAAAGTACCTGTATACATCATCATTTTGATATGAATTTTCTCGTTTGTGAATGGACTTTAAAATGGCAAAGATCAACTGCTTTTTAATGTTAACAAACTGATCAGGTTTTAGTAAATTTGGAAAAATATGTTAAAATAAGATAAATAATCCATAGGAAACTAGGGAAATAAAAATATCTTTTCATGTCACTTGAAGTACGAAGGCCATAGACCTTTATAGTTTCACTGAGATAAGTGATCTCAGTGAAAAGACAGGGCTTACTTTCCAAGAAAATATCAGATATCATGGGATTAATTTCATTTTACATAAATATATTGTTAAAGATTATATTCTGCATAAAAGCTAAAATACATTTATTTCTAAACATAAAACTAGTAAATAAATCACTAAAGATTCTAGATTTACAATATTCTTATTTTACAGTTGGAATGGCAATTTAAAATGTTTACAAACAATGATCTCAAAGTCTTTATAGTTGATCACAATTATAAGAATACCAATACCAAGGTTCCTCAGGTCATTAAGCAGGAGTTAGAAAGGAAGATACAGTGAAAATAAAGTTCAGCTTGAAGGGAATGATATGTCTAAATGTTTTCAACCGTTTGAAAGTTTGACAGAAGATAATATTTATTTCATTTTGGTGCAAAAAAATTTTTCTTTGTGAAGTCAAAAAAATTGGCTGTACACATGAACACTGTATCATTACAGTATGTGCTACCTATTTTCTTATGGCAGAAATAATTGCCTCAAATATTTTGTCGATATAAAAATTATTTGTGGCATGTGGCTGGGCGTAGTGGCTCACACCTGTAATCCCAGCACTTTGGGAGGCCGAGGCGGGCGAATCACGAGGTCAGGAGACTGAGATCCTCTTGGCTAACACGGTGAAACTCCGTCTCTACTAATGATACAAAAAATTAACCTGGCTCGGTGGAGGGCGCCTGTAGTCCCAGCTACCAAGAGGCTGAGGCAGGAGAATGGCGTGAACCCGGGAGGAGAAGTTTGCAGTGAGCCGAGATTGCGCCACTGCACTCCAGTCTGGGCGACAGGGCGAGACTCCGTCTCAAAAAAAGAAAAAAAAAATTATCTGAGGCATGTTTGATACCAGTTATTTGGTTACATATAAAAGTGGAAGGTGCCATTTAAATATTTTGTTACTGTTCCAAGAAAACATAAGACAATTCCTCTATATATGAGACAGAGGTGGCAGGAATGGAATACAGAAAAATATTTTTAATTCTCATTTAAGACAGAATTTAATAAAATAGAATGTCACACAAATTATAATTAGAAACAGATGATAATATTTTTATAAATTAAATGACTAAGTATTATGAGGTCTGTAACCTTTAAAACATATTTTGAAATAAAATATAGACATTAAAAAGTAAAGTAGAGTGAATTTTAATTTTTCAGAAGAAAGCTTAGTAATAAAAATATAAGTTAAATAATAAATACTTAAAATGATACAAGGAGAATGAATTGACTAAATTTTGACAAGTCCAATGTTTATTTGGAGCAATCTGTCATCTTAAGAATTTAAGATCTTGTTGAACTTTCATGTCTTTTTCTAAAATTTATGGATTGTATTTTAATACTCTTTTAAATAAATATTGTTAAAATTACAGTAATGATAAGAGATACACAGTCTAATTTAGAGAAGTATTTTTTAAAAATATTTGTTGTGGAAGTTTCCAACTTCCCATAACATTTTGCTCCTTTTGATGGTGCTAAATTTTCCAACTATCAATTTCTTCTCACAACCTTTTTATTTTAATTTGTTCTTTATCAAGAACAACAAAAGCACTTATTAGATGTTCCATTCACATAACCTGTTTACCGGTGTGTTTGTGTTAATGTTTGCTTGTGTGTGTGTGTACTCTGATAATAGATGAAAGTGGCGTGTCCCATCCCCAAAGATACATTGTTTGCTAAACAGTATCAGAATCTTAGGTTCTAAAATGATGAAAAGTTCACGATTGTTTAGGTTTCCTCTGGAAAATTAGAAAGCAAGTAAGATGAATGTTTGCATCAGGGCCCTTGTTGTGCCTGAAGTTGAACCATGCAGCAATTGACTGCCTTGCTCACAATTTTCAAAGTAGAAAAAAAAAAAAAAAAAAAAAAAAAAAAAAACCTCCTAGCATTCCATGTCCAAGATTGAGCTCACTTAGACAAACAAAACATTTTCCATATATAATGACCCTGAATCAACCTAAATTTTTCACAATATTAAGAATTTTTAAAAATATACTGGCATGATTAAATTTTTAAAAAGTCAAGGATGAATATCTTTGACTAAATATCTTAAACATTAAAATGTACCTAATTCTTAAGTGCAACCAGACTTGAAATTGTTAGTTTTCATTCTTTCTTGAGCTTTTAGCTCTGGTTTTGTTTGGAGTTTAATTGGTGTTTTCACCATAAAACACTTCAGATTCGTGGTGTGCTATCTTTAAAACTATTCTTTAAACAATAGCGCAATTTCATATTTCTTAATTACAATTTTCATTGAGCAGAATTAGCTCTGAATGATTTTTGACTGTTTCCCAAATTTAAATTCATTCTTAAATAGTAAAGATTCTCTATTATCATAAACATGAAAAGGAAGCAACAATCCCCAACAGTGCTATAAAATTGTTTTTATACAACGATAGCATGCTTCCAAAGTAACTGTTAGACATGGACCAGTGCTTTTGGAAATGTTCAAGTTCTGTTATATTTTTAAGGCAGTTTTATTTTATAGTCACTAATAGTAAGTAATACTACAGATAAGAAAGTATAAATTATAAGTAGTCGCAAACAATTTTTGGAATCATGGAAATAATTTGTATCTTAAAAGTCAGCAATTCAATTCTCCTAAATTGGAACTGCTGAGATTTAATCTAGATTGAGTTTATGTTTACTGTTGTACTTTTAAAAAAATACAAGTGTTAAAATGCACTGGAGCATACAAGATTTCAAGAGGCACCTTTAGCATACACAAAAGAAAGTATTCAAAAACTTAAACAGCATTATGGTTAATTAAAAGCATTGCTCATTTTGTGATTAAAGTAGTCTTTAAAGGGTTTATCTAATTCAAAATTGTTTTATCCACAAGATTTTAAAAGAGATATGCTTTTTTTAAATGTTTGCAATATTTGGAATACCTACACTTTCCAAATGTAATTAATACATTGACAGATATATACACACACGTATATATACACATATACGTGTGTGTATATATGTGGTTGCATATTTTATTGCATATTATGCAGATATTATGTGGTTGCATATACAATATTGCATATTGCATATTACATATGCAACCACATATAAAGTTATAATACTTTCTCCTTTAAAGCTAAATATATACATTTCTACTGGAAGTGAAATAGCCACACAAATCAGGAACAGAGGCAGCATCTCTCAATAGAGCGTCTTTCAGAGATGTTAAGGAGGGGTGGCATCTAGCAGCAACAGTATAAATGCAAGGTGAGTCCTAGCTGGACTCATTAAGTTTAACCTTTGCTGTGCCACTTAAACTTTGATACCTGGAGCTAAATAATCATAATCATGAAGAACTAACACAAATGACTGATACACCTATACACTTAACAGGAAATGTTTGGAGACATGCATGACCTTCTTAGGCCCAACATGACGTCAGCAAAGCCGCATCCTCACCCAGAGGAGAAAGAAGAGTTGGTGCTCTTGAACAATGCCACTCTTTCAGCTTTGTAGAACTATGGAAAGCCCATTTCTTCACAAAGTATTATTTTAACTGAATTGTTCTGATTCTGAATTTGGTCTAATGATTCTAATCCTTTTACATACATGGACATTCTGAAATGTGAAAGATTAGCTCCAATTTCAATGTTTATAATTCTTGATCACTTTTTAGGCCCACAAACATCATATCAGCCTATTTAAAATGTATTTTTATTACTTTAAAGGTGGCTATGTAAGGTGGAACTGATATACTTGCCAGTAAAATATGATAATTTATGTCGTGTTGGTGGTCAATTCCAAATCAATAAATTGTTTTAGCAGGCAGTCATTTTCCTTGAAATGCTAATTTCATTTTTCTGCAGTATTGTGGACCTCTTATAATAACCTCAAGTTATAAATTTTCACCACTTGAAAATGAAATTTTTTTTGTTGTAAAAATAGCGTTTGACAAGCATATTGAAATAATGATTGTAGAAGTTTGTACTGCTTTTTGGATTCATCTTCTAGTTATTCTATGCACTTCCAATGGTATAAAATATTATTCTATACATTTTAGATTTTCAAACTGATAAAAATCTTTGAAAGAATAAAATATATTACATGATTTCACTGATTACAGTTCTTTACAGAAGATCTCAATCCAAAATACTTAATAAAAATTTTTGCAAACTAGGAGTCAAATATTTTCATAGTTCAGTAATAATGTTACTATTGTTAACAATAGTAATGAACTCATAGATAATATTGATAAAGTTATATTATTTTATGTGTCTAAAGCAGGAATTCATAATCTGTGTGTAAAGTCAGTATAGTCCCTCCGGAGACTGTGAATGGGTTTGAGGGATTGGTAAACCTAAAAATTTTGTGTGTGGATATTTGCAAATGTGAATATACACACGTTTATTTTCTGTTAAGGAGCTTCGTTCAGTGTACAACTATACATTTGGCTCAGGAAGAACCAAGAGGGATAAGACTGACTTTAAACCCGGATGTAATATGTGGCATTCCCACAAAAGATATGATGAGAAAGAAAAATGCCTATTTGATATGATTTGTTTGACTAACTTTATAGTCAGAATGACCAGGTATCCTTGCTTATAAAGCAGTCCTAGTTTACGTACATTGTACCTCCTTAACTATTAGTAAAGATTGCTTTGCTCCCCAAAGTGTCCCATTTTGGAAGATAAATTATAGGATTACATTTAGGAGCACAGAATTTGAAACCAAACTATCCGGAATCAAATGTCAGCTCTGCCAGTTCCTAGCTTTGTGACCTGGCACAACTTAGTTACATGTTTAACTTATTCATCTAAACAAAGCTTTTAACATCTGCTTCATAGGACTGGGGTAATTATAAGCAGGCTAATGTTTCTAAAATGTTAAGAACAATGGTATATGCAAGCAGCATATATATTTGTTAAATAACTCATTTTAAAGAAAATGAATTAAATTGGTTTATATTGCTGTTATCAAGAGAAATCCTACAATTTTCTACCTTCAAGTTGTTCCTCATTGCATTACTTTTGAAACCCCATATCCTTTCTCTGCTTGTCCGGTTTACATCTTCCTTTAACTCAAATTCACTTTCTGTATAAATTGTTCCTCAATCCTCTGTGTGACTTCCTTTGAAAATGTCTACAACTCTCTATGTCTATTGGTATACCAACTGAAAGAAAATCTCTTTCTGTATTTCTGCCATTTCTGCAATATTATAATATTGTTAGATACCAAGACAAAGGTTTTTTTCTTTTTTTAAAAAAATCTATCTTTAAAATGTAATTAGGGATGAGAAAAGTTCTTACAGAGAACTATGATCAGATAGAAGAAATTTGGAAATAATTGCAATATTCTAATCACTGCAGTAAGCTAGCCACAATGGGAATAGTCAGCCTTAGAAATAGCCACATCTCAAGACGGGCAATGCAAAGAGTAGAAAGTGATCTTACTTTGAATAGAGTAGACCATTAAGTTCTTGGAAAAAGAAAATAGTCTCCCTGTCTTCAAACTTCATTTTCAATTGTGGAATTACACTTTCCTATAGCCTTTGGAAAGTCATAATGATGCATCTTAATTCAGCAATAATTTCAGCAAAATAAAGAGACATATAATCTGAAAATAAGACTCATTTTGTGACCCCAAGTTGATAAAACTGTTTCCATCATTTTACAGTTTGTTAATTAATTTGGCCTCTAAGTTATAATTGAACTTTGTGAAAATAGTATTCATGAGAACATCTTAAACTCATTTAGTTTTTGATTAGAATAGTTATAGCAATTTTAGATATGCGGAAGACAGCTTAAATATCTTTCCTTCAGGTTAAATGGAGCTAGCAGCTCCAAACTAATTCACTGGAAGTCTCTAAAATTTTTGATCACATATTTTAAAAACAATTTGTGAACTGATAAATTATGTGTTTTTTACTTAAAAGCTACATGCTCTAATATTAATACAAACATTGGGTATCATTGAAACTAAACATTGTTCTTTTACTAATAATAAATATTTATAGACATAATATTTTTTAGCTTCATTATTTGTGCTTCAATTTCTTCATCTGAAATGAAATATCTATACTCTAGGGTTGCTGTGAGAATTTTATTGAGAAATATATATCTAGTTTGTAGAATAATAACTCAACAAATACTAGCTACTCATTATTATATCACAATAGACTCTATTTCCTATCCTCTGGGGTTTACATGTGCCACTTTGAAGATCACTTTTAAAAAAATGTTATTGTCTGTAATTATAAATGTTTTCTAGTTTTTCACCCCATGTCTTAATTTTTCACTTTGCCTAGTATTTCAGATGTCACTTGGAATTGAGAAAATACAATGTACTAGCAAGTTAAATTATTTTATATTTATAATATCAGTTATCAATCACTTAATATTAGCTAGAATATGTATACGCTATATATAGACATTGCATCATCTGTAAATTATAATACTTATGTATTCCTTTCTACAATAAATATAGCTGTAAGAAATGGAGTCTAGTGTGTAAAATTACTTGAAATCTATTAAAAGAGACAAGAAACCTAGTGTATATTGAATACTTATTAGATTGGAGGTAGTATGCTAGATGATTTATATGAAACTCATAAATAAATAAAATGATTATTATCATATTCTTTGGAAAAATAACTATACCTAGAAGAGTTCTGCAAATGGGTATGAAATATATGTCTTAATTTTTTAAATATTAAAGCCCTAAAATTAATAATACTGTACTGGTAAGACTATTAGAGGGTATGATTAAGCCATTCAAATTAAAATGAATTTCTCCATTATTTCATCTCAAAAGACCCTTTTAGTACTCTTACTACCTTTTTATGAAAAAAATTAATTTTAGGCCAAGGAAAATAATTG
>NC_045448.1:35162522-35177573 GCF_002776525.5 Piliocolobus tephrosceles | reverse complement strand
ATAAGGCTTTTCATCTCCTCTTTACCCATATTCTCCTGAGGCTCCCATCACCACTACCACCAATTTACAAGAATTTCAGGGCTTTGCCTGGGGTACTTTATAAATCTGGTTCTTCACTAACAGCTACATTTACTCTTTTATAATCTCCAAAGCAGAGTATTAGTTTAGGAGCAAAAAATTAGGAAATAATTATATCCAAATTTCTAGCTGCTTTCTAAATCAATCTAGTTATGTACATTAAACATGCCAGAAGAAATACCTAATTTAAAAGAGTAAAAGTATTTCTGTTTTAATAATCTAACATAATGAAATAGCTTCCCTCACTCATTTCATTAGTACCCCTTCAAAAAATTTATAAGCTTACAGTAAATGAAAGTAGAAAGAACAATTTCAAAATCATATTATAAGGCAAGTATTACCTTGACACTAAAATTAATCAATGACATTACAAGAAATATAAACTACCAGCCATATACATCACAAATACAGTACCTGGCAAAATAATAGACATGCAGATCAATGAAGCAGAATGGAAAGTCACAAAATACGCTCACATACACAATTCATTGATTTTCAATGAAGGTACAAAGTAAATGCAGTGAAGAAAGAATGGAGAGAGTGGAGAGAGTCTTTTATCCAATTTATGCTGGAAAATATGAACATCCATAATGAATAAATAAATAAATAAGTAAATTTCAACCCATAGACTGCATCATATAGAAAAATTACAGCACTTTGGGAAGCCGAGACAGGTTAATTACTTGAGCTCCGGAGTTTGAGACCAGCCTGGGCAACATGGTGAAACCCTGTCTCTACTGAAAATACAAAAATTAGATGGCTGTGGTGGTGCAGTGTCTGTAGTCCCAGCTGCTTGGGAGGATGAGATGGGAGGATCGCTTGAAACCTGGAGGTGGAGCCTGCAGTGAGCGGAGATCGGGCCACTGCCCTCCAGCCCGAGTGACAGAGTGAAACCCCATCTCAAAAGGAAATGAAAAATAAACTCAAAGTAAAATTGTTAATTTAAAAAGTCTGGTAGAAAATCTTCATGACCTTGGATTAAGCCGAATTGTATCAGTTATGGCATCAAAGAAAATAAATTGATATTAGACTTCATAAAAATTATAGCCTCTGTTAATATGGTGTATCATATGATTTGTGAATGTTGAACCATGGTTGCATCCCACTAATAAAATCCCATTTGGTCACAGCATATGATCGTTTTAATGTGCTATTGAATTCAGTTTGCTAGTATTTTGTTGAGAATTTTTTCATCTATATTTATCAAAGATATAGACCTATAGTTGTGTTTTTTTTTTTTCTTAATTTTATTTTAAGTTCAGGGGCGCAGGTTTGTTGTATAGGTAAACTTGAGTTATGGGGTTTGCTGTACAGATTATCTGATCACCCAGGTATTAAGCCTAGTACACATTACTTATTTTTCTTGATCATCTCACTCCTCCCACCCACCACTCTCCACTCTCCAATAGCCCCCAGTATGTGTTATTTTCCTCTGTGTGTCCATGTGTTCTCATCATTGAGCTCCCATTTATAAGTAAGAACATGCAGTATTTGGTTTTCTGTTCCTGCATTAATTTGTTCAGGATAATGGCATACAGCCCCATCCATGTCCCTGAAAAGGACATGATCTCATTCTTTTTTATTGCTGCATAATATTCCATGGTGTATATGTACCACATTTTCTCTATCCAGTTTACCATTGATGGAAATTTAGGTTGATTCTATGTCTTTACTATTGTGAATAGTGCTGCAATGAAAGTGTGTGTGCATGTATTATTAGAATACAACAATTTATATTCCTTTGATTATGCATCCAGTAATGTAATTGCTGGGTCAAATGGTATTTCCGTTTTAGGTCTTTAAGGAACCGCCACACTGTCTTCCACAATGGTTGAACTAATTTGCACTCCCACCAACAGTGTATAAGCATTTCTTTATCTCCACAGCCTTGCCAGTGTCTCTTATTTTTTGACTTTTTAGTTAGAGCCATCCTGATGCATGTGAGATGGCATTTCATTGTGGTTTTGAGTTGCATTTCTCTAATGATAAACGATGTTGAGCTTTTTTTCATATGATTTTTGGCGACATGTGTGTCTTCTTTTGAAAAGTGTCTCCTCATGTTCTTTACCCACTTTTTGATGGGATTGTTTATTTCTTGTAAATTTGCTTAAGTTTTTATAGATGCTGGAGGGAAAGATGATGGACTAGACACTAGCCAGGTGGAGCAACTCTCACTGTGGAATGAGATGACTGGCATGGTCCTAACAGATCTTCAGAGGGTAAAGCACTAAAAGTCTATGGAAAAAAGTCACAGAGGCTGAGTTGAAGGGGGAGAAAGCTGATAATCCTATACGGAACTACAGTACACTTGGATGCATTCTTGGCCCCCAAAACTCTGGGGGGACTGGTGAGTTGAACTGGCAAGGAGCAACCTGCTCTCATCATGGGCCTCTGGAACCCTGGCAGGAGGAGACCCCTTGATTACCACAGACACTCAAGTTAGCGGGGAAAGTTGCTTAGAGAAGAGGTAGGGGCAGCAACCCAGCTGATATGGAGCCCAGAGGGTTTGGTGTAGTGTCTTTGGCAGAGCATGGCTGGAGATGCCCCTCTCCCTAGGCTGGACTTGCTCCCAGAGTAGACCTTAGCTCTAGGGGAGCTATCAGTCTTGAACTTTGCAAAACAGTCTTGCCCATTCAATGGGGTCTGTCTTACCAAAGCACCCCTTCATTTTCTACCTTTTTGGGGGGCCCCAGCCTAGCCACATCTGCTTGCAGGGCATCCTTGGGTCCCCTAGGTGCTCACACAATAGCTTCTGTGCTGGTGGACCATGGCTAATCAGTGGAGAGCTCCAGCAAGGCAGCCCCTACTACCATGCACCAGGCCACATCCTCCCTCCCCATACTGAAGCTTCTTTAGGGCCCAGAGCAACTCCCTATATCAGTTTTCTGGCACTTGTCTGTGCAAGTGAGCTTTGCTTCCCCTGCCCCATGAACACACAGGAGGGCGGTCTCCCCGCAACACTGCCAAACCCCTTGCTCCCTGCTTGCCCAGTCAGCTACTATTGCAGATGGAGCCCTGGCAGGCAAAAAGACAGCCATCCCCACCCCTGCCAGTGCACCACCCTTGCATTAACACTGCACAAAGAACAGCAGATCCTCCCCTGCCCTGAGTGACTATTTCTGTTTGCGGGCACAGAGAAGGCACCCAGATATGTGCCTGCCAGTGCCCCACCCCTAAGCCCACACCATCTCCAACACCACTGCACACACAGTGAGTAGCAGGGGTCCCCCACCCAGCTGCATTACCTCCATCTCTGTGGTGAATGCCCACAGGGAGGCAAGCACCCCAGCACCTGCTAGCACTCTGCCACAGCTACCACTACACCTGCTGGTGGCACATGCACACAAGGTTGAATCCTGCTGTCACTACAAAATGGAATGTTTTGGCTGACACTATCCTTTGGAATGTAGTGACCAACACTCTAGGAGTACCTCCCTCCCCCCAGCACAGTGAATTCCTAACCTCAAGGTGACAGAGAACAAAGTTGGGTCTCAAGTCACACAGAGTTAGAACCCACAGCCCAGGAGTTGGGGGCTGAGCGTTAGCCTCCTAAAATCTTCCAGAAAGGAAGCCACAGGGCTGAATCCACCTTATGATGACCTCACGGTCATCAAATAGGATTTTTTAAAAATCCAAAACTTAGCAATTTCAAAGACTGAAGGAAGATAAACCCACAAATATGAGAAAGAACTCTGACAACTCAAAAAGCCAGAGCGTGTTCTTTCCTCCAAAGACTGCATAACCTCTCCAACAAGGGCTCTGAACTGGGCTGAGATGGCTGAAATGACAAAAATAGAATTCAGAATATGGATAGGCATAGAGATCGTTGAGTTATAGGAGTATGCTGAAACCTAATCCAAGGAAGCTAAATATCATGATAAAACAGTGCAGGAACTGAAAGACAAAATATGTGGTGTAGAAAAGAATGTAACCTACCTGATTGAGCTGAAAAACACACTACAAGAATGTAATAATGCAATAATAAGTATTAACAGCAAAATAGACTAAACAAAGAAAAGAATCTCAGAGCTTGAAGACTGGCTTTAAAATCAGATAAAGTCAGATAAAAATAGAGAAAAAAGAATAAAAAAGAACCAACAAAACTTCTGAAAAATATGATATTATGTAAAGAAACCAAATCTATGACACATTGGTGTCCCTGGAAAAGATGGGGAGAATGGAATCAACTTGGTAAACATATTTAAAGATATCATCTATTTGAACTTCCTCAACCTAGCATGAGAGGTGAACATTTAAATTCAGGAAGTGCAGAGAACCCCAGAAAGATACTTCACAAAGAGCATCCTCAAGACACTTAGTCATCAGATTCTCTAAGACCAAAATGAAAAAAAAAGTTAAAGGCAGCTAGAGAGAAAGTCAGATCACCTAATCCCATCAGACTATCAGCAGACCTCTCAGCAGAAACTCCACGAGACTGGGGACCAATATTCAACATTCTTAAAGAAAAGAAATTCCAACCTAGAATTTTATATTGCCCAAACTAAGCTTCATAAGAGAAGGATAAATAAGATCCTTTTCAGACAAGAAAATGCTGAGGGTATTCATTACCACAAGACCTCCCTTACAAGAGCTCCTGAAGAGCATACTAAATATGGGAAGTCTATTGCCAGCCACTACGAAAACACACTGAACTACACAGACTAGTGACACTACATACATCAACCATAAACAAGTCTGCAAAATAATCTGCTGACATATTGGTAACAGGGTCAAATTCACATATATCAATACCAACCTTGAATGTAAATGGACTAAATACCCCAGTTAGAGGGCACAGAGTAGCAAATTTGATAAAAAAAATCAAGACCCATTTGTATGCTGTCTTCAAGAGACCCATCTCACATGCAATGGCACACATAGGTTCAAATTAAATGGATGGAGGAAAATCTGCCAAGGAATTGGAAAACAGAAAAACATAATTTTCTTTTCCTTGTAGTTTGATTGCCAGACTTTGTTATCAAGAGAAATGGTGGCCTCATAAATTCAGGAAAAGTTTGATAATAATTTGTGTTAATTCTCTAATTGTGTAATAAAATTTACTATTGATGCCTTCTATTCCTAGGCTTTTCTTTGTTGGGATGTTTGTGATTACTCAGTCTCCTTCCTTACTGTTTGTTCAGATTTTTGTATTTCTTTATAATTTGGTCTTGGATAAAAGTGACATGATCATCTTAATAGATACAGAAAAAGCATTTGAAAAAATTCAACAGCCCTTAATGACAAAAGGTCTTAACAAACTAGTTATGATAAGATCTTCAACCTAAGTAAGGTCTTATATGAATAACTTCTAGCCAACATATTTAATAGTAAAAACCTGGAAACTTTTCCTGTAACATTCAGAATAAGGCAAAGATGTCCATTTTTGCCATTTCTGAAGAAGAAGCCAGAAGAGGTAAGCAAGGCAAAGAAATAAAAGACATTAAAATCAGAAAAAAAGAAGTAAAAATATGTCTGCTCTCAAATGGTAAAATCTCATGTACAGAAAACCCTAAAGACTACACACACACACACACACACACACACACATGCATACAAAACAGGACTCACACAAGAATCAGTAAAGTTTCAGATACAAGGCCAGGCACGGTGGCTCAAGCCTATAATCCCAGCACTTTGGGAGGCCGAGACGGGTGGATCACGAGGTCAGGAGATCGAAACCATCCTGGCTAACACTGTGAAACCCCGTCTCTACTAAAAAATACAAAAAACTAGCCGGGTGAGGTGGCGGGTGCCTGTAGTCCCAGCTACTCAGGAGGCTGAGGCAGGAGAATGGCGTGGACCCGGGAGGCGGAGCTTGCAGTGAGCTGAGGTCTGGCCACTGCACTCCAGCCCGGGCGACAGAGCGAGACTCTGTCTCAAAAAAAAAAAAAAAAAGTTTCAGATACAAAATGAACATACAAAAACTAGTTGAGATTTTATACACTAACAATGAACTATGCAAAATGTAAATTTAAAAGCACAAGAAAATTAGCAAAAAATATAGAGAAGTTGAATTATATCAAACTAAAATTCCTTCTGTGCAGAAAATGAGATAACAGAGTGAAAAGGCAACATATGGAATAGAAGAAAATATTTGCAAACTCTCTATCAGAGAAGAGGTTTCCAAAATGTGTAAGAAATTCTACTACTCAATAGTAAATTAAAAAAAAAAAAAAACCAAATTACCTGACTAATAATGAGTAAGAGACTTGAATAGATATGTCACCAAACAAGACATACATTTGGCCAATAGTATATAAAAAGATGTTCAACATCACTATTCAAAAGGGAAATACAGATGAAAACTACAATATATTATCACCTCACTCCTGTTCAATGGCTATTATATGTGTAAAAAAAATTAAAAAGTGTTGGTGAAAATGTGGAAAAATTGGAATATTTATGTACTATTTTTGAGAATGCAAAATGGTTGAGCTGCTATGATAAAACAGTATGGAGGTTCCTCAAAATATAAAAATAGAATTATCGTATGACCCAGCATTCTCACCTCTGGAAATACATCCAAATAAACTGAAATCAAGATCAGCCTTTATTCATGGCAGCATTATTCACAATAGCCAAGGTATAGAAACAATAGAAATGTCCAGTGACATATAATGGATAAAGAAAATGTGATATATGCAGAAATTGAATATCATTCAGCCTTAGACAAGAAAAAAAAAAATCCTACCACACGTGACAACATGGAGGAACCTGGAGGACATTATGGTAAGTTAAGTAAGCCAATCAAATACACATACGGGGCCAGGTGCAGTGGCATATGCTTGCAATCCCAACGCTTTGGGAGGTCGAGGCGGGCAGATCACCTGAGGTCAGGAGTTTGAGACCAGTACAAATGTAAAATATATTTCACAATGTAAAATATTATTCACAATTTAAATGTAAAATATTACATTTTACAATGCATACAATATCACAATGTAAAATATTATTCACAATTTTGATGGCAATATTAAGATAGACTACCTATTAGAGAAGATTTTTTTGTATACACCACCTTACAAAAATATACTGTTTCTGTGTATTTTTTTCTAATACTGCTTTGATAATACAATCAGCATTAGTAATTAGAAACCAATAATGTAATAAGATTTGGATGTCTAAATATTTTAATGGAGCAGAAAGAATATCATTAAGATTTTCTTAGTTTGTTTTATGAGGCTTAACAAAATAACAAATATAAATATAGCACTCTTTAGTTTACCAAGTGCTTTTCATATTAAAAGAAATTAACCTATGTAATATTGGTTAACTTAACTCCATTAACAAATGATTCTTAGTGTTGTTATTATTATCATTTCCTATACTTAGTTGAAGAATGTAAGATACATGAAACAATCTGCGCAGAGAACCGTAATGGACTTCTTCCAATGGGGCTTTGGAAGAGTTGCCCTGTTCAAGTAAAGGGCTGGGAAAGCTTCACACTCTGGCTAACTAATACAGCAAGGAAGATTGTCTCTTCTAAAGCTTTTATAAATGGAGATTGATATGGTTGGACTGTGCCCCCACCCAAATCTCATCTTGAATTGTAACTCCCACAATTCCCACGTGTCGTGGGAAGAAAGGAGGTCATTGAATTACAGGGGCAGGTCTTTTTTGTCCTGTTCTGTGATAGTGAATGGGTCTCACAAGATCTGATGCTTTTAAAAATGGGAGGTCTTCTGCACCAAGCTCTCTTTGCCGGCCACCATCTAAGTAAAATGTGACTTGCTCCTCCGGTCCTTCCGCCACGATTGTGAGGCCTCCCCAGCCACGTGAAACTGTGAGTCCAATTAAACCTTTTTCTTTTGTAAATTGCCCAGTCTCAGGTATGTCTTTATCAGCAGTATGATAACAGACTAATACAGTAAACTGGTACCAGTAAAGTGGGGTGCTGCTGAAAAGATACTCAAAAATGGGGAGGCAAGTTTGGAACTGGGTAACAGGCAGAGGTTGGAACAGTGCTCAGAAGAAGAAAGGAAAATGTGGGAAATTTTGGAACTTCGTAAAGACTTGCTGAATGGCTTTGACAAAAGTGCTGATAGTGATATAAACAATAAGGTCCAGACTGAGGTGGTCTTAGATGGAGATGAGGAACTTGTTGGGAAGTGGAGCAAAGCTGACTGTTGTTATGTTTTAGTAAACAGACTGGTGGCATTTTGCCCCTGCCCTAGAGATTTGGGGATTTTTGAACTTGAGAGAAATGATTTAGGGTATCTGGCAGAGAGCAGCAAACCATTCAAGATGTGACTTGGGTGCTGTTAAAGGTGTTCATCTTTATAAGGGAAGCACAGCATGAAAGTTTACAAAATTTGCAGCTCGACAATATGATAGAAAAGAAAATCCCATTTTCTGAGGAGAAATTCAAGTTGGCTACAGAAATTCTCATAAGTAATGAGGAGCCTGGTGTTATTCCCCAAGACATTGGGGATCTCCAGGGCATGTCAGAGGTCTTCATGGCAGCCCACTCCCCATCACAGGCCCAGAGGCCTAGGAGGAAAACATGCTTTTTGGGGTCAGGCCAAGGATCCCCGTGCTGCAGGCAGGCTAAGGACTTGGTTCCCTGTGTCCCAGCCACTCCAGCTGTGACTAAAAGGGGCCAAAGTACAGCTCGGGCTTGGCAGCTTCTACGTAGTGTGGAGCCTGTGAGTGCACAGAAGTCAAGAATTGAGGTTTAGGAACTTCTGCCTAGATTTCAGAAGAGGTAAGGAAACACCCACCTGAATGTCCAAGCAGAAGTTTGCTGCAGGGCAGGGCTCTCATGGAGAATTTCATCTAGGACAGTGTGAAAGGGAAATGTGAGGTTGAAACCAGCACACAGATTCTCTACTGGGGCACTGCCTAGTGGAGCTGTGAGAAGAGACCCACCATTCTCCAGACCCTAGAATGGTAGATCCACCGACAGTTTGCACTGTGCACCTAGAAAAGCTGCAGACACTCAATGCCAGCCCGTGAAAGCAGCCAGGAAGGAGGCTGTACCCTGCAAAGCTACAGAAACAGAGTTGCCCAAGACTATGGGAACCCACTTCTTACATCAGCATAATCTGGATGTGAGACATAGAATAAAAGGAGATCATTTTGGATCTTAAAGATTTTACTGCCCTGCTGGATTTTGGACTTGCATGTGGCCTGTAGCCCCTTTGTTTTGGCCAATTTCTCCCACTTGGAATAGCTGTACTTACCCAATGCCTGTACCCCCATTATATCTAGGAAGTATCTAACTTGCTTTTGATTTTACAGCCTTATAGCCAGAAGGGACTTGCCTTGTCTCAGGTGAGACATTAGATTGTGGACTTTTGAATTAATGCTGATATGAGTTAAGACTTTGGGGGACTGTTGAGAAGTTTTGTTTTAAAATGTGAGGACATGGGAGGGGCCAGGTGTGGAATGATATGGACTGGATGTGTCCCCACCCAAATCTCATCTTAAATTGTAACTCCCACAATTCCCACATGTCATGGGAGGAACTCAGTCGGCGGTGATTGAATTATGGGTATGGGTCTTTCCTGCACTATTCTCATGATAGTGAATGAGCCTCATGACATCTGATGGTTTGAAAAACAGGAGTTTCCCTGCACAAGCTCTCTTTGCCTGCTGCCATCTACATAAGAAATGACTTGCTCCTCCTTGCCTTCTGCCATCATTGTGATGACTCTCTAGCCATGTGGAAGTGTGAGTCCAATTAAAGCCCCTTCTTCTGTAAATTTCCCAGTCTCAGGTATGTGTCAGCAGCATTAATGTGGACTAATATAGGGACAAACTGCCTCCTGAGAAACTGACACTCCAAAGTCTTGCCTCTTATGAATGTGGCATCCAAATTTACTCTAACCTTGCTATTGAGAAATCCCAAGCTAAGAAACGGAACACTGATACTACACTGGAAAAGCACTAAAGTAGTAATCATAAGCTAATGCAAACCTACTCTCTGAAGAAACTTACACTAACTGGATCAGAGGATAGAAAAATAAAATTACAATAAAAAACAAAACTTACAAGAGAAATTACAGAATGAAAAAAGGAATTGGATTATTTAAAACAACTAAAATGAACTTCTAGAAATAAAAAAGTATAATTAAAAACATAGTGAATGAATTAAATATTGAATTATACATAGCTGAGGGGATAATTAATCATATAGAAAACAGATCTGAAGAAATTATCCAGAATGCTGCACAGAGATCTGTGGAAGTGTAATGAAGAGACACAAAAAATAAGACAAAATTTTCCAAAATACAACTAAAAATTGTTAAAAAAAAAAATAGCTTCATGAGGCAATATTCACAAAGACAATGCAACATGGTCTTAAAGAAAACTGGCACATCTTTATAATGCAAAAACATTCACCTGGACATATAAAATAGAAGTGTTGAAAACCAAAAACAAAAACTAATTTTAAAAGTGATCAGACACAAAAAGAAATAATCACAAAAATTAAGATGATAACAGACTTCTCATCTACAAAGTAATAAAAGGAAAAATACAAAATACTGAAGATAATCACTCCCCTCCTAAAGTGCACACCCTAAATTATTCCCGAGGAGTAAAAGAAAAGTGAATATATTTTCAGAAAAACAAAGAAGCACTAATTAATGCATTTCAGGAAGAAAGAGTATCATCTAGAAAACAGGGAGATAGGAGTGACAAGCAAATAAATTCCTAATCCATGTTGGGTAAATCTAAATTGCCACTGACTTTTCTTTTAAGAAAAGAAATTCATAAAATTTACTTCATCAAAATAAACACTTTTACTTCTCAAAAGATACTGTTAAGAAAATGAGGAGATAATGCCATGGCTGAGAAAAGATATATATCTCCTAAAGGACATATGTCCAGAATATATAATGACTACAACTCAGTAGAAGGAAATCAACCTGTTTTAACATGGGGAAAATATTTCTCAGTCTTTATCATCATTTTCTTTTCTGAATTTAATTTTTTTCTTTATTTATTCTAAGAAAAGAAAAACAGGATATATGTGCAGAACATGCAGGTTTGTTACATAGATATATGTGTGCCATGGTGGTTTGCTGCACCTATTTACCTGTCCTCTATGTTCCTTCCCCTCAACTCCCATTCCCCAACAGGTCCTTGTGTGTTTTGTTCACCTGTGTTCGTGTGTTCTCAATCTTCAACTCCCACTTATCAGTGAGTACATACAGTGTTTGGTGTCCCGTTCCTGTGTTAGTTTGCTGGGGATGATGGTTTCCAGCTTCATCCATGTCCCTGCAAAGGACATGATCTCATTCCTTTCTACGGCTATATATTGTTCCATGATATATATGTGCCATATTTTCCTCATCCAGTCTATCATTGATGACTATTTGGGTTGATTGCATGTCTTTGCTATTGTAAATAGTGCTGCAATAAACACATGTGTGTGTGTGCCTTTATAGTAGAATAATTTATATTCCTTTGGTTATATACTGAATAATGGGATTGCTGGGTCCAATCTTATTTCTGGTTCTAGATCCTTGAGGAATCACCATACTGTCTTTCACAGTGGTTAACCAAATTTACATTCCTACCAGCAGTGTGAAAGCGTTCCTATTTCTCCATAGCCTTGCTAGCATCTATTGTTTCCTGACTTTTTAATAATCGCTACTCTGACTGGCATGAAACAATATCTCATTGTGGTTTTGATTTGCATTTCTCTGATGATCAGTGATGTTGAGGTTTTTTTTCATGTGTTGATTACATAAATATCTTCTTTTGAGAAGTGTGTGTTCATATCCTTTGCCCAATTTTTGATGGGAATTTTTCTTTCTTGTAAATATATTTAAGTTCCTTGGAAATTCTGGATATCAGACCTTTGTCAGATGGGCAGATTGCAAGAATTTTCTCCCATTTTGTAGGTTGCCTGTTCACTCTGATGATAATTTATTTTGCTGTGTAGAAGCTCTTTAGTTTAATTAGATTCCATTTGTCAATTTTGGCTTTTGTTGCAATATTTTTGCCATTTTTGTCATGAAGTTTTTGCCCATGCCTATGTCCTGAATGGTATTACCTGGGTTTTCTTCCAGGGTTTTTATGGTTTGAGGTTTTAAATTTAAATCTTTAATCCACTGTAACTTAATTTTGTATAAGGTGTAAAAGGTTCAGTTTCAGTTTTCATGCATATGCTTAGCCAGTTTCCCCACCACCATTTACTGGACAGGAGATTGTTTCCCCATTGCTGGTTTTTGTCAGGTTTGTTGAAGATCAGATAGTTGTAGATGTGTGGTGTTATTTCTGAGGTCTCTGTTCTGCTCCATTGTCCTATATGTCTGTTTTAATACCAGTACCATGCTGTTTTGGTTACTGTAGCCTTGTAGTATAGTTTGAAGTCAGGTAGCATGATGCTTCCAGCTTTGTTCTTTTTGATTAGGATTGTCTTGGCTATATAGGGTCTTCTTTGATTCCATATGAAATTTAAAACAGTTTTTTCCTAACTCTGTGAATAATATCAATGGTAGTTTGATGGGAATAGCATTGAATCTATAAATTACTTCAGGCAGTGTGACCATTTTCACAATATTGATTCTTCCTATCCATGAGGATGGAATGTTTTTCCATTTGTCTGTGTCCTCTCTTATTTTCTTGGGCAGTGTTTTGTAGTTCTCCTTGAAGAGGTCTTTCACATCACTTGTTAGCTGTATTCCTAGGTATTTTATTCTGTTTATAGTGATTGTGAATGGGAGTTTATTCATGATTTGGCTCTCTTCTTGCCTATTGTTGATGTATAGGAATGGTTGTAATTTCTGTGCATTTATTTTGTATCCTGAGACTTAGCTGAAGTTGCTTATCAGTTCAAGAAGTTTTTGGGCTGAGATGAAGGGGTTTTCTAACTATAAAATCATGTTGTCTGCAAACAGAGACAGCTTGACTTCCTGTCTTCCTATCTGAATACACTTTATTTCAATCTCTTGCCTGATTGTCCCGGCCAGAACTTTCAGTACTATCTTGAATAGGAGTGGTGAGAGAGGATGAGATCTTTCTAGCTTTCTAATGAAAGTGCTCTAAATTTTCCTCTTAACACTGCTTTAGCTGTGTCCCAGAGATTCTGATTTGCTGTGTCTTTGTTCTCACTGGTTTCAAAGTACTTCTTTATTTCTGCCATAATTTCTTTATTTACCCAGGAGTCATTCAGGTGTGAGTTGTTCAATTTACATGAAATGGTGTGGTTTTGAGTGAGTTTCTTAATCCTGAGTTCTAATTTGGTTGCACTGTGGTCTGAGAGACTGCTTGTTACGATTTCAGTTCTTTTGGGTTTGCTGAGGAGTGTTTTACTTCCAATTATGTGGTCAGTTTTAGAATAAGTACCATGTGGCTTTGAGAAGAATGTATATTCTGTCAATTTGGAGTAAAGAGTTTTGTAGATATCTACTAGGTCCACTTGATCCAGAGCTGAGTTCAAGTCCTGAATATCCTTGCTAATTTTCTTTCTCATCAATCTGTCTAATACTGACAATGGGGTGTTAAAGTCTCCCACTATTATTGTGTGAGAGTCTAAGTCTCTTTGTAGGTCTCTAAGAACTTGCTTTTTGAATCTTGGTGCTCCTGCATTGAGTGCATATGTACTTTAAATAGCTAGCACTTCTTGTTGAATTGTTCCCTTTACCATTATGTAATGTCCCTTTTGTCTTTTTTGATCTTTGTTGGTTTAAAGTCTGTTTTGTCAGAGACTAGAATTGCAACCCCTGCTTTTTTTTTTTTTTGGCTTTCCATTTGCTTAATAAATTTTCCTCCATCCTTTTATTTTGAGTCTGCATGTGTCTTTGCACATAAAATGGCTCTCTTGCATACAGCACACCAATGGGTCTTGACTCCTTATCTGATTTGTCAGTTTTCATCTTTTAATTGGGGCATTTAGCCCATTTACATTTCAAGTTAGTATTGCTATGTGGAAATTTAATCCTGTCATCATGATGCTATTTTGTTTTTTTGCCCACTAGTTGATGCAGTTTCTTCATAGTGCCATTGGTCTTTATATTTTGATGTGTTTTTGCAGTGGCTGGTACCAGTTTTTTCTTTCTATATTTAGTGCTTCTTTCAGGAGCTCTTGCAGGGCAGGCCTGGCGGTAATGAAATCCCTCAGCATTTTCTTGTCTGGAAAGGATTTTATTTCTCTTTCACCTATGAAGCTTGGTTTGACTGGATATGAAATTCTGGGTTTAAAATTCTTTTCTTTAAGTAGGTGGAATATTGGCTTCCAATCTCTTCTGGCTTGTAGAGTTTCTTCTGAAGGTCTGCTTTTAGTGTGATGTCGTTCCATTTTACGTGACCTGGCCTTTCTCTCTGGCTGCCTTTCACAGGTTTTCCTTCATTTTGACCTTGGAGAATCTGACATTTATGTGTATTGGGGTTGATCTTCTCTTGAAGTATCTTACTGGTGTTCTCTTTATTTCCTGAATTTGCATGTTTGCCCATCTTGCTAGGTTGGGGAAGTTCCTCTGGATAATATCCTGAAGTGTGTTTTCCAGCTTGTTTCCATTCTCTCCTTCTCCTTCTGGTACTCCAATCAATTGTAGGTTTGGTCTTTTTATGAAGTTCCATATTTCTTAAAGGCTTTCTTCATTCTATTTCATTCTTTTTTCTCTTTTCTTGTCTGCATGTCTTATTTCAGTAAGGTGCTCTTCAAACTCTGATATCCTTACTTCTGCTTGGTTGATTCAGCTATTGATACTTGTGTATGCTTCACGAATTTCTTATGCTGTGTTTTTCAACTCCATCAGGTTGTTTATGTTTCTCTCTAACTAGTTATTCTAGTTAGCAATTCCTGTAGCCTTTTATCAAGGTTCCTAGCTTCTTTGTATTGGGTTAGAAATACGCCTTTAGCACAGTGTAGTTTTTTATTATCCATTTTTTGAAGCCCACTTCTGTCATTTCATCCATCTGATTCTCCATCCAGTTCTGTGCCCCTGATGGAGAGATGTTGCATTTGGAGAAGAGGCACTCTGGCCTTTTGGGTTTTCAGCAATTTCTTTCTCTTCTTTC
>NC_045448.1:35110344-35162512 GCF_002776525.5 Piliocolobus tephrosceles | reverse complement strand
TCTTTCTTTCTTTCTTTCTTTCTTTCTTTCTTTCTTTCTTTCTTTCTTTCCTTCCTTCCTTCCTTCCTTCCTTCCTTCCTTCCTTCCTTCCTTCCTTCCTTCCTTCCCTCCTTCCTTCTTTCTTTCTTTTTCTTTTTTTTTGGTGATTTTTTCTCGTCTTCATTAGTTTGTCTAGTTTTGAACTTTGAGCCTGCTAATCTTTGGATGAGGTTTTTGTGGGGCCCTTTTTCTTTTTTCTTGTTGTTTACACTATTGTTTTCACTTTCTGCTTGTTTTTCTTTCAATAGTCAGGTCCTTTTTCTGTAGGGCTGCTGCAGTTTGCTGAGGGTTCCTTCAGGCCCTATTCATCTGGTTCTCTCCCATGCCTGGAGATGTCATTCAAGGAGGCTGGAGAACAGCAAAGATGGGTTCCCACTCCTTCTTCTGGGACCTCTGACCTCAAGGGACACCAACCTGATGCCAATAGGATTGCTCTTGCATAGGGTGTCTGACAACGCCTGTTGGGGGGTCTCACCCAGTTGGATGGTACAGGGAATAGGATCCATTTGAGGAAGCACTTTGTCCTTTGGTGGAGAGGGTGTGTTTCATTTCGGGGAAAACTCACTCATCTGGGCTGCCCAGTTTCCTCAGAACTACCAGGAAGAGGGGTAAGTCTGCTGGTCAGCAGAGACTGTGTCCCTCCCTTCCACTAGGGCTCAGGCCCAGGGAGATCTGAATTCTGTCCCTGAGCCTCTGGCTGGAATTATTGGAGGTCCTGCAGGGAAACCCCACTCAATGAGGAAGGATGGGTCAGGTTTAGGACTGAAGAAGACCCTCTGGCCACAGACAGCCACAGTTGGTGTGTTGGGCTGTGGGGACGAGTCTTGGGACCAAGCCATCCAGCCTCCCTGGCTCTAGCAGGGGAAAAGCGCAGCCTGGCGCTATAGAAATGGGTGCCGCCCTTCCCCTGCTCTGGGAGCTTAGCCTGTTAGGTAGTTGCGAGTCCCAGGGCTGGCTGCTGCCCCTTCTCCAAGGAGCTCAAAAAAGTTAGGCGACTGGCAGGCGCAGCCGGTGCCGGTTGCCCCTCCTGCCTGGGTTTCCGTAGGCTTAAGCAGATTCTAGTTGAGAGTCTGTAAGAATCTGCGTGTTCAGGGGTTGAGACGCTAAGCCCCAATGGCATGGGTTTGTGAGTGGGATCTTCCTATCGGCGGGTTGCAGAGTTCTGTGGAAAAAGCAGTTTTCTTGACTGGGTAGTATGCTTACTCACTGCCTCCCTTTGCTGAGGGGAGAGGCTTCCCCTTTCCCATGTGGCTCTCAGGTGGGCGGCTGTACCACACTGTTCTTCCTTCTCTCCCTGGGTCATGCCAGCCTTCTAGTCAATTTTGATGAGAGAATTAGTTACCTTGGTTGCTAGTGCAGGATTCGCAGGCTTATTATGTTTTTTTTTCCGATGGGAGTCTTTGAACGCGGCTGTTTCTAGTCGGCCATCTTGGCCCTATCCTTCATTGACATTTAAGATAGGAAAAATGATGGCTAATCCTGAGAGTTGAGTAAAATGAGGTAAAACTTACATACTGTGAAAACCATGTGGACATTGACCACTGGTATTTGACGGCAAATATCGGTGAGCAATGTTTCATCCTCTTTAGTTCATTACACTATTTGAGAATAACAAAGGTAAAAGTAATTTTAACCTTTATAAATCAAGTATGACACAAACACTGAAATATTTCCAATAACTAAATAGATTGTATACATTATGAAATAGCAAAAAAAGGAAAAGAAAAAAATGGTATATAAAGACCTCGTTAAACCCAAGAAAAGTTAAAGAGAAAAAATTAATCTCTAATAAAATGCTTTTAGCATGCCCTGAAATAAATAATATATATGTTTTATGCTAATATATTAAAAATTGATAAAGACAACGTTTTAGGTATCAAAAAATGTGCATTTAAAATGCAAAATGTGACACCAAAGAAGTTTCTTATTTAAGGTAATGCATCCTACATCATTGAGCATATGGGGTATATGGGATCATGTATAAAAGGCCGTTTTGTTAGAGGGGTTTAAAAAATATATATTTTCAATTTGAAAATATTCACAAAGTATAAAATATTGGGGTTGGTAGAGCTAGCACATTGTACCTAAAATAGTATTTTTCCTGGTTGAACAGACAATAGCCGTATAGACTTATTTTCTTCAAGATAATGATTATATTCTGTTACCACTGTACTCCCTACATAACTAATTACATTGCCTTAAATATAGTAGGAGTTCAAATAATTTGGACTATGGCACTGAAATTGCATTTATCATCTTAAATATGGTATAGGGGAACAATTACCTCATCTGGATAGTCTGTATTCTTTTAATGACTGATGATATGTGGCTTTGCTGAATTTTGTCACCAAAATCTGCAGATTTTTGGATATGATCATTAGAAGTGTTTGAAGATGCACCTGAACATATTTTACAATTATTAAGAGCAAGTAGTTTGTTTGGTGTAGTAGATATAGTGAAGTTCTAGCAAACAATTAGTTCACTCAAAATTTTAAATCCAGAGGCTGCATTAGACTGACTACAATGTCCAAAATTCTATATTCAATCATGATTTCTCAAATTGACAATGTTTGGTCAGATAATAGAGTATATCCATGAATACTTCAGCATGTATTAATTTAACCTTAATAGTATAACATAATAGTTGAAGAAGAAGAATTCTAGTGTAGGATATAAATTCTAATACTAATATAGGATAGTAAACACTCAACACATGGGGTTCTGAATATTTGGTCTGGGTTAAGTAGAGGCTACAGGGTAAATTGCTTCTGGGGCATACAGCATGACAAGGATGTCAAATAATTGAATGGGCCTTGAACAAGATTTAGAGGTGTGTTTACTGATTTTTCTTAAAAAAGGCTAAGTCAATGCTTAACAGTTCTGTTTTATGCCTCTTTTAATGTGACTTCCCATCTGAAAAATTATTTTATTTACCTATTAATTTAGGACTGCATATGTACACTTAATAAATGTATTTGGAGAAAATCTTTGGAAATAATCACAGCTATTGGTTTGGGTAAAGTTAGCATATTGTACCTAAAATGGTATTTTGCTTGGATAAGCAGGCACTGGCAGTATAGAATATTATTTTCTTGAAATTAAGTATTATTATGTTTAGATATTATATTAAGACTTGTGGGGTTAGGGAATTAAAGAGATACAATTCTTTAAGCCTCTTTTGTCTAAGGATACTACAAATAGTAATTACAAAATACATGATAAAAACAGTGAAAGCACTTGAAAGGTACAATCTCCCTGCAATACACAGCTGCAATCTCCTGTGTAAGCACTGAAAGCCCCTAATTTGCTCATTAGTCATTTAATATATTATTTCATTTAGTCATTCATTCAGTTATTCAGTAAATACATATTAAATACATTCTAGTGCTAGATACAGTTATAGATTCTGAGAATATACTGATGACTAAAGAGAAAGGACCCTTATCCTTACTGAGATTATAGTACAGTAGAGTAGAGATCTAAAAAATTGAAAGTACTACAATTAATGTCAGTGAATCACTGGAGCATATAGTGGAAATGAATAGTGGCAGGAAACAAGTGTATAAAGTTTGTTGATGGCATATGAATTCATTCCCTGTGTGGTATTAACAGGACTGACCAACACATTGAAGATAATCTCAGGAATAAACCCAGACTGGGTAGCAGAGGGAATTAAGATCCTAATGTGAGTTGACAGATAGGAAGATCCCTGGATATATGGTAATTTAGAATCTTAACAATTGTTAGATTTATCCAGCAAATCTAGAAAGGTGTAACTAATTATCTTCTATACAGCAGCATTTATATTGGATATTAATGTTCTGTACAGGAAAAATAGGTTCTATGATCAATTAAGTTTGGAAAACTGCATAGAAGAGTGGGAATCTTCAATGTAGGTCTTTTCAGAGCTTGTAATTTTGTTAATATTGAATATCAAGAAGAGATACAAAGTATGCAGTATTGGCTGAATATATTGCAATGAGAAACTTTCCTTTATAGACTATTTTTTAAATGTAATGTTCTGAAGAGCATACTTTGTGAGACACATGACTATGGATGCTAAACCAGTGTTGGAAATAATGCAATGACTAATGATCTTTGATAATAATACTTTATGCTGAAATAAAGAAATAGATGACCTATTTCAAATCTATCACTGTAATTTACACAGTGACCTGAAAGCAACTGAAAAATTTGAATGGCTTAATGTATTTTTGCACATTTTTAATAGATGGTTGTGGATAAATGTTTCACTGTGTTGAGTTTATATTCAGAGGACATAATTGATTATTTAACATCAAAACTACTGTTAAGTAATAAAAAGTAAGAAATACGAAGTTTATGTGAAAATGTCAATCATAACCAACTTTTAACAAGCAGTTTTTATTGTCCAGTATACCTGATCAACAGAGAAAAGATAGGTAGGGTGAAGGAAGCACTAGACGTACATCCAGGAGGCCTGGCCTCCTTGATCGGGTCTACCATTAATTATCAGTGTGTTCTTGTACAAAGAATCTCTTCATCTCAGAATTTGTAGCTTCTTAGAGATCGTGTAGTCAAATAACCTGATAGCCCTGAATCTTCGAAATGCACATTGGAATAAAGAGTGCTATTCAGACATTCTATTAGGTTGGTGTGAAAGTAATTGAAGTTCTTGCCATTACTTTCAGTGGCAAAACTGTAATTACTTTTGCACCAACCTAATAAGTTGTGTTTTTATTTTCAGAAATCTCAATTCTTAAGAGAATAAGATTTAGACTTGTAATATCGATTATCTCCTCTTATTCATAATTCTACAGGTGTGTTAGTTCCATGTTTCTCAAAATTTATTGTATAAACATGAGAGCACAGATATCTCTTTCATATACACATTTCCTTTTGCGGGGTATATATCTAGCAGTGGGCTTGCTGGATCATATGGTAGTTAGATTTTTAGTTCTTTGACAAACCTGCATATATTTTTCCGTAGTGGCTGTACTAATTTCCATCTCCACAAACAGCATATGAGGGATCTCCCTTTCTCCATATCCTCACCAGCATTCATTATTATTTTGTAGTTGTTGTTGTTGATAAAAGCCATTTTCACTGCGATAAGATGGTAACTCACTGAGGATTTTTTCCATTTCTCTGATTATCTTCAATATTGGGCATTGTTTCATATACCTGTTGGCCATTCATATAACTTTTTTGAGAAATTCAGACCTTTTGCATATTTTTAAATCAGATTTTTATTTGCTATTTAATGAACTCCTTATATATTCTGGTTATTACGCCTTTATAAGATAGATAGTTTGCAAATACTTTCCTTCATTTAGTCTCTTCACTTTGTTGATTGTGTCCTTTGCTGTGCAGAAGCTTTTTGGCTTGATGGGATACCATTTGTCTATTTTTGCTTTGGTTACCTGTGTTTCTGAGGTCTTACACACAAAAAATCTGCCAGGACATATGTCCTATGGCATTTCTCCAATTTTTTTTCTGGAGGTTTCAAAGTTTCAGTTATTATTTATGACAAATTCACTTTTGTTTGATTTTTCATATGGTAAGAGACAGCAGTTTTCTCAGCACTATCTATTGAAGAGACTGCTCTTTCTGCATGGTTTGATCTTGGTACCTTTTTATAAAAAAAGTGAAATTGTTATAAATATAAGGATTTATATATCATTGGATAGGTCTTTCACTTCTTTGGTTAATTCCTATGTATTTAATTTTATCATATCATAAATGAGATTACTTTCTTAATTTCCTTTCAGATTGTTCACTGTTGGCATACATAAATGCCACTTAGTTTTGCATGTTGATTTTGTATCCTGCAACTTTAGTAAATTTGTTATAGTTTTTTAAATCAGTTACATATTTTTTTGTGGAGTCTTTATCTTTTAGTAAGTACAAGATTATATTATATGCAAACAAGGATAGTTTTACTTCTTCCTTTCAAATTTGTGTGTCCTTTTTGTAAAAATCTTTTTTGATTGCTCTAGCTAAGATGCTCAGTAATATGCTGAATATCAATAGTGAAAAGGGGCAACCATGTCTTATTCTAGATCTTAGAGGAAAGGTGTTCAGTTCTTCCCTGCTCAGCATAATACTAGGTGAGGGTCTACTGTATATGGCTTTTTTTTTGGTGTTGAGGTACGTTCCTGCCATACCCAGTTTATTGAGGGTTTTTGTTATGAAAGGATGTTACATTTTATCAATTTTTTTTAGTATCAAGTGAAATAATCATAAAATTATTATTTATTTGTTTATTTTTGAGATGGAGTCTCACTCTGTCCCCCAGGCTGAAGTGCAGTGGTTCAGTCTTGGCTCACTGCAACCACTGCCTCCCAGGTTCAAGCTATTTTCCTGCCTTAGGCTCCTGAGTACCTGGGACTGCAGGCGTAAGCTGCCACCATGCCTGGCTAATTTTTTTTTTTTTTTTTTTTTTTTTTTTGTATTTTCAGTAGAGATGGGGTTTCACCATGTTGGCCGCACAGGTATGGAACTTCTGACCTCAAGTGACCCACCCACTTTGACCTCCCAAAGTGTTAGGATTACAGGTGTGAGTCACTGCACCTGGCCAATTATAGAATTTTTGTTCTTCATTCTGTTTATATGATGTTTTACATCAATTGATTTGTGTATGTTGAACCATCTTTGCATCCCTGGATTAAATCCCTCTTGGTCATGATAAGTGCTCTTCTTAATGTATTGTTGAATTTTATTTGGTAGCATTTCATTGAGAATATTTATATCAATATTTATAAAAAATATTGGCCTGTAGTTTTTTGTTGTTGTTGCTGTTTTTGTTGTTTTTTTGTTTTGTTTTTGTTTTTGGTTGTTTTTTTTTTTAATGTTTCATTTGTTTTTGGTATCAGGGTACTACTGGCCTCATAGTGTGAGTTTGGAAGTATTCCCTCATCTTTTATTTTTTTGAATAGTTTGAGTAGGATTGATATTACTTCATTATATGTTTGGTAAAATTCAACAGTGAAGCCATCGGATCTGAGACTTTTGCTTATTGGGAGACATTTTATTATGGCTTTAATCTCATTACTTGTTATTGATCTGTTCAGGTTTTGAATTTCTTCATGGTTCAATATTGGTAGATGGTATGTGTTAGAAATTTGTTCATCTCTTCTAGATTCTCCAATTTATTGGCAACTGCTCATAGAAGCTGTAATGATTCTTTGAATTTCTGTGATGTCCACTGCAATGTCTTCATTTTCATCTGTGATTTTATTCATTTGGACCTTTTTTTCTTAGTCTGGCTAACAGTTTGTCAATTTTGTTTAACTCTTCAAGAAACCAACTTGTTATTTCATTGATTTTTTATATTGTCTTAATTTTAATTTTATTTCTGCTCTTTCTTGATTTTTATTTTTTATGTATCTAGTATATTTTTTTTTTGGTTTGAGGTTATGAGATAGCTATCTTATTATTTATTATTTTAAGCTAATAAAAACCTCATTGTTTGCATAAACAAACAAAAAGTAAGCTAATAAAAACTCTATGCCTTAATATCATCCTCCCACTTCTTAACATTCTGTTGTTTCTATTTTTAATTTACTGTATTATCTATGTCTTGAAAAGTTGTTATAGTTACTATTGTTAATTGGTTCATAGTTTAGTCTTTCTACTTAAAATACTAGTAGTTTACACACTGCTGTAACAGTATTATAATATTATGTATTTTTCTGTGCGCTTACTATTACCTGTGAGTTTTGTACCTTCAGATGGTATCTTATTGATCATTGGTACCCTTTTCTTTCTGATTGAAGTATTCCCTTTAGTATTTCTTGTAGGACAAGAGTGATATTGATGAAATCCCTCAGCTGTTGTTCTCTGTACTTAAAGGATATTATCTCCAGATGTACTATTCAAGGATAAAAGTTTCTTTCCTTTGGCACTTTAAATATGTCATGTCTCCTAGCCTGTAAAGATTCTGTTATAAAGTCTGCTGCCAGATATATTGGAGTTCCATTTTATGTTGTTATTTTTTTCTTGTGCTGCTTTTAGGATCCTTTCTTTATCCTTGACATTGGGAGTTTGATTATTACATGCCTTGAGGTTGTCTTCTTTGGTTTAAATCTCCTAAGTGTTCTATAACCTTCTAGTACTTGGATATTGGTGTCTTTCTCTAGGTTTTGAAAGTTTTCTGTTACATCTCTTTACATAAACTTTCTACTCCTATCTCTTTCTCTACTTCCTCTAGTGCCACTAACACTTAGATTTACCATTTGAAGTTGTTTTCTAAATACTGTAGGTGTACTTCATTTTTTTTTCTTTTCTTTTTTGTCTCCACTGACTGTGTGTTTTCAAATAGCCTGTCTTCAATCTCTCTAATTCTTTCTTCTGCCTGATCAATTCTGCTCTAAAGAGACTCTGATGCATTCTTCAATATGCCAATTGCATTTTTCAGCTCCAGGATATCTGCTTGATTTTTAAAAATTATTTCAATCTCTTTCTTAAATTTGTCTGACAGAAATGTGAATTCCTTTTCTGTGTTACATTGAATTTATTTTATATTCCTCAACACAGCTATTTTGAATTATCTCTCTGTTGCATGTATTTGACTCGAGGATGCTCCCTGGTTCCTTATTTAGTTAATTTGGTAAGGTCATGTTTTCCTGGATTGTATTGATATTTGTGCATATTTGTCTGTGTCTGGGCATTGAAGAGTTAGGATTTATTGTAGTCTTCTCAGTCTGGGCTTGTTTTAACTCATTCCTCTTGGGAAGGCTTTCCAGATATTTGAAATGACTTGAGTGTTATGATCTAAGCTGTATCCGCTGTAGAGGGGTACCCAAAACTCCATAACACTGTTGTTCTTGCAGATTCATTGAGGCACCACCTTGATCTTGGACAAGATCTGGAGGAATACTCTGGATTATGAGGCAGAGAATCTTGTTCTCTTCTCTTACTTCTGTTCAAACAAAGTCTCTCTGTCCTGAGCTACCTGAAGCTGAGATTGGAGTGACACCAGCATTCTTTGGCCACCAGCACTGCAACTGTACTGGGTCAGACCTGAAGCCAGCACAACACTAGGTCTCACCCAAGGCCTGCTGTAACCACTTCCTGATAAATCCTATGTTTGCTCAAGGACTTGGGGCACCACAATCAACAGGTAACAAAGCCAGCTAAGCCTGTGTCCTTTCCTTTAGGGTGACAAGTTCTTTCTGACCCTGGGCAAGTCCAGAGGTGCCATCCAGGAGCCAGAGACTGGAGTAAACCACTTAGACTTATTCCTGGTGTTCTACCACACTGTAGTTGAGCTGGTACTCAAACTACGTGACACAGTCCTTCTCACTCTTCCCTCCCCTTTTCAAAGGCAGAGAAGCCTCATCCTGTGTCTGTCTACCATCACCACGGGGTCTACTACCAGACTACCACCAATGTTCCCTTAAGGTCCAAGGGCTTTTCAGTTAGTTTGTGGTGAATGATGCCTGGCCTGGGACTCATCCTTCAGGGCAATGGGCACCCCTCTGGCCCAGGGCAGGTCAGAACTGTGGTCCCAGAGCCAATGCCTACAACTGGGGACCCGAGGTGCCCAGTTGGCACTCTATCGCTCTTTGGCCAAGCTGGTACCTAAGGTGCAAGGCAAAGTCTCCTTAACTTTTCCCACTTTTCTCAAGTAGAAGGAGTCTTGTCCTGTAGCCACCACAGCTGACAATGTGCTGAGTCTCACCTGAAACCAGCAAGTCTCAGTGTGTCACCCAAAACATTGGAGGTAATATCTGGGCATTGGTACTTGTTATTTAGGGCCCAAGAGCTCTTCAATTAGCAGATGATGTATCCTGCCAGGACTGGGTACTTCCCTTCAAGGCAGCATGTTCCCTTCTGGCCCAGCGTGTGTCTAGAAGTGTCATTCAGAAGCAAGGGCCTGGAAAGGTGGGTTCATGACTCTGATTGTAGCTTATTCTCCTGTAGCAGAGCTAATAGTCCAAGATGCAAGATGAAGTCCTCCTCACTTTTCTCCCACCTCTCCTCAAGTGGAGGAAGGGGTTCTCTTTTAGAGTCACAAGCTTTACAACCTGGGGTTAGGGCAGGGGTGATGCCAGCACTCCTTTAGTTGCCCAGCTGGTGTCCCAGTAGGCAGTATCTGCCCACCCCCTACCCCAACCCCCACCCACTGGTTTTGGGCCCAGTTCAGCCCTAGGACTTGCTTAGGACTTGTAGTCCTTGTGGCCTAGATTTCCTTTAAAGAGTAGTTGGGGTCCCAGAGCATTTTTGTCTATGGAGGCAAGGCTTGTGGGCACTCAAGTTCAGATTGCTGTTATTCCCGAATCCCCTCTGGCTAGTGTTGGTTTAAATACACCCTCTGTGGGTGTGCATCAGCTGAGTCTGGTCGGGATTTCTTTTCTTCTATAACAGGGCAAAACTGACTTCAATGCCTCACAATGGCTATGTACTTTCCCTCTCCCCAGCAAACAGAAACACTCTCCACATCATGCTGCCACTGCCACTGGGTGGCGGAAGGGTGGTGACAGCAATTTAAGACTGATTTTCTTACTTCTTCAGGGTTTCTTTCAGCAATATGATGTTCAACTCAGGTGCTGTGAGTGAAAGCACTCACCTGATTTTTGGTTCTTATGAAGGTGTTTATATTGTATAGATAGTTGTTAAACTGGTGTTCTTGCAGGGGGAATGATTGGCGGAGCCTTCTATTCTGTCATCTTGCTCTGCCCCAATCCAACTTTGTTCATTTTGCTTAAAAGTGCTTTGGCTATTCAATGTCTTTTGTGATTGCATATAAATTTTAGGATATTTTTCTATTTCATGGAGATTGTCATTGTTATTGATAGGGATTGCACTGAATTTGTAAAGTGTATTTTATGTCATTATCATTTTAGCAATATTAATTCTTCCAATACAATATCATGAAATATCTTTTCATTTTCCTTGTGTCTTCTTCAATTCCTTTTATCAGGGTTTTATAGTATTCCTTGTATAGATCTTCTACTTCTTTGATTACATTTCTTTTTAGATATTTTATAATTTTTTTAGCTATCGTAAGTGGGATTGTTTGTTTGGTTGCTTTTTCAGATTGTTCACTGTTGGAGTACATAAATGTTAATGTTTTCATGTGTTGATTTTGGATCCTGCAACTTTACTGAATTTATCAGTTCTAATAGTTTTTTTTGTGTATTCTTTAGGTTTTTCTAAGTATAAAATTATGATGACTGTGAGCAAAGCTAATTTGACTTCTTCTTTTCCAATTTGGATATCCTGTATTCATTTCTCTTGCCTAATTTCTTTGGCCTGGACTCCCAAAATTATGTTAAATAAAAGTGGTAGAATTGGGTGTCTGTTTACTTTTCCAGGTCTTAGAGAAAGGGCTTTCACTTTTTCCCCATTTACTGTATTACCTGTGAGTTTGTCATATATGACCTTTACTATTTTTATGTATGTCCTTTTTATAACCAGTATCTTGAGAGTTTTCATCATAAGTAAATGCTAATTTATATCAAATGCTTTTTAACATCTATTACAACTATAGTATGATTTAGAATTGTTGATTTTTTACTGTGATATATCATTTTTATTCATTTGCATATGTTGATCCATATTTACATCTCTGAGATGAATCCAACTTGGTCATGGTGAATGGTCTTTTTAATGTGTTTAATTTGGTTTGCTAATATTTTCTTGAGGATTTTTGCATCTGTGTTTCTCACTGATATTGGCCTATAGTTTTCACTCCTACTTGTAATTTTGGCATTATGGTAATATTGGCCTCATAGAATTAATATGGAAGTATTCTCCCATCTTCAATTTTTTGAAGTTTTTGCATTGAATAGGTATTAGTCTTCTTTAAATGTTTGGTAGAATTCAACAGTGAAGATGTCAGGCCTTCAGCTTTTCCTTAATGATAAACTTATTACAATTTCAATGTTGTTACTAATTATTAGTTGGTTCAATCTTCATATGTTATGTTTCCAGGAATTTTTTAATCGTATAAGTTTCACAAATTGTTGGCCTATAGTTTTCCATGATAGCCTCTAATGATTCTTTATCTTATACTTTTGTAACCTCAGTTGTTTTGTCTCATTTTTCATTCTAATTTGTTGTTGTCTTCTGTCTTATTATAGCTAAAGGCTTACTGGTTTTGTTTGTTTTCAAGCAACCAATTTTCTGTTTTGTTGATATTCTGTATTTGTTTAGTCTCGATTTCATTTATTTTCATTTATTCTGATATTTACCATTTCTTTCCTTCAACTAATTTTGATTTTGATTTTTTTCTTGTTTGAGATATAACATTAGGTTGTTAATTTGAAGTCTTTCTACATTTTTGTATACATGTTTGCTGTTATAATATTTATATTTCTGTTTAATGTTGCTTTTGCTGCCTTGGATAGATCATGGAATGACATATTTTCATTTCTTTTTTAGGGATCAAGAAATTTTAAAATTTACTTCTTAAAAAATTGATCAAGATTGATTCGGCTTCCCATCTTCCAAGAAGCTACATGTATGTATCAAAGCTTATGTCTAGATGAGGAAGCAAATACTGCAGAGAGATAGTCAAAATGTCTTTTTACTCTCACCTAGAAAGTGATTGGCAAAATGAGATAGCGCAAGGTTTTTTTGTCTGTTTTATTGTTTTTTGGTTGTTGTTTTTTTTTTTTGAAATAGCTCTGACAGGCAACAAATAATATAGTGTACGTCTTCTTTAAACTAGTGATTTTAGTGATATCGTCAATTAATACATTTTTATATCCCCAAGTTTTCAGTCATTCTCAGTAGGAAAGGTTTATGGCAGAACTTTGTGATTTCACTAATCATTTATTTTAAATATTTAAAGGTTTTGAGTAGTTATAGAATCATAAGAAGTTACCAAATAATGTAAGGAGAGGACTTGTGTACTCTTCACCTAGTATCCCCCAATGGTGATTTTGCATATAACTACAGTATAATTTCAAAACCAGAAAGTTGAAATTGGTATAATCCACGGAGTTTATTTAAACCTCTGTTCTAGATGCACTCATTCACATTGGCATGTGTTCTGTGCATTTTTATCATCTGTGTGGACTTGTGTAATAACCACCACAAACAAGGCACAAAACTATTTCATCACCACAAGTTTCTAACATGGTGCCCTTTTATATTCACAAACCCATTCCCAATATTTTGGGACTAGCTTTTTTATTCAATATAATTCTTAAGAGATTCCATCCAGGCTGTGGTATGTATCAAGTTTATTCTTTGTAATGCTCAGTAGTATTTCATGATACAGATGTATCACAATTTGCTTAATCATTCACATTTAGAAGGACATTTGGATCATTTTCATTTCAGAGAGTATTACAAATAAATCTGCTATGAATATTCATGCACAGATTTTGTATAAACAGACGTTTTCATTTCCCTGAAATAAATGCCCAAGCGTGCTATTTCTACATCATATGGTAAGTGCATATTTAGTATTACAAGTAACTGCTGAACTGTCATCTACAGTGGTTATATCATTTTAAATTTTCACTGGTAAAGCATGAGTATGATCAGCATTTTTCATCTTCACCAATGTTTGGTATTATTGCTATATTTTTATTTTAGCTATTTTGATAGGCATTACGCCTTTTAAAAACATGATAAAGTGGAATAAATATATTTTGTTAGTTACATGAATAGTCAATTTGAAAGGTTCAGATATAGTAAAATAAAATTAAACATGTCATTGGCTACATGAATGTGTACTTTTAACATCATAAGTGAGTAATTGTAAAATTATTAATAAAGTCACAGAAATTAAATAACATAAAAGTGGTGAACCTGATTCTACAAGTCATAATTTCAAATTTGTGCTCTATTATTTACTTGTTTTTGTGACCTTGGGTATGTCACCTTAACTCTCTGCTCCTCATTTGTTTATCTGATAGCAAGTATAAAATACCAATTTCCAAAGTTTGAGTGGGAATATAACAAAACAATGCCGTTAAAGACTTATAAACACTAAAAGATAATTGTTATTATAAACTACTTAGTAAATAACACTAATCATGGCTTCATAATTTCTGATAGAGAATTATGATAATGTAGTCTTATAGGAATCAATAAAGCTAAGCTAGATTAGACACGTGTGACAAGAAACATCAGGCACATATGACATGTAAGAAGCAGCAAATATCTTTTATTCTAAATATAACATAGGAGAAATACTGTGATAATACATGTCTATTCTCTTATTAAGTTTTAAACAATTCAAAATCTAGAATTCAAAATCTAGAGTTCTTTTTAATTATTTTTAATATCTTATAGGTGTATGTATGAGCCATAAGAAACAAAAAAGAGATAAAAAAGAGAATATCATCCATTTTGGAAGCAAATCATCTAAACAATAAATGCATCTCCTCAAATTGGTATGAGAATATAGGAGAAAATTTTTTCTGCAACTCCCCACATAGTATATTGTTTTTGAAATTGTTAAGAATTCTTGCAGAAAATTGCAAGTGATACTGAAAAAACAACATCAGCTTATTTTAAATTGCTGAGCTAGAAGATTTTATAGTGAATGCAAGAAACAGGTGTTTATTTTTATGATAGCACTACTTCCTGTAATACTACATAAACATTCCAAAATGAAATATTTTATTAATACTAAATAATTCCAATGATGGTGATGTAATGGCCAATTAAAGTAACTTATTTTGTTTGTATTCTGTGGTAATATGAGTCACTTTAGCTATTATTTTCATTGTGAAATGTTGATGATTTTCATGTATTAAAGCCTTCACATTGCCTTAGAATATGTAAAATGCAGTAGTACATAAAATGTTACATCAATTTTATTCTATTAATTGTTTCCATAAAGTCTTACATAGGGTGTTATTGCAGAACCTTTCTTAATGAACTTGTTTTATGCCAAGTATATTGTGAATAGTCATTGCTTATTCATGGCAATATTCCTGTCTAATTCAGCTTTAAGATGGTGTCACCTTAGGACTTACCTTAGGTAAAATTATGAACTTTTAAATTAAGAGTAAGTTTGGTGCTCTGCTCCCTTTCCAACTGCAATATCTCAAATTCCTCCCATTTATTGTGCTATTTAATTATCAGAAAGCAACTCAAAGCAACTTTATAAATAACTTCATATTTAGTATTTTTACTTACCAAACTGTGTAAATGTAGCCATTGCTTAAACTTTCTTGTTAGGTTTACTCCTTGAGCTTTCCTAGCTCACAGTTGTTCTTTGTCTCTCACCCCATTTTCTCCAATTCTTGGTCCCAATTCTTGAGGGACTTAATCAGAATTCCCTTCCTCTGTTTACACAATGGCACATTTTAATACCCAGATCTCATAGCAAAGAAGTCGCATTAAAAGGAGCATTTGCCATCCTTTCTTCCTTAGAGGCTTTATATGGCATATGATTAATCATCTGTATGTTTTTTTTCCTACAGAAAAAAGTTTAATGGCTTTATATTATATTGCTACAAGTACATATCATTTTATATATATATATTATATATATGTATGATTTTTTTTTTTTGACATGGAGTCTCACTCACTCTGTCACTCAGGCTGGAATGCAGTGCTGTGATCTCTGCTCACTGCAAGCTCCACCTCCTAGGTTCACGCCATTCTCCTGCCTCAGCCTCCCGAGTAACTGGGACTACAGGCACCCGCCACCATGCCCGGCTAATTTTTTGTATTTTTACTAGAAATGGGTCTCGATTTCTCGAGAATCTCCTGACCTCGTGATCTACCCGCCTTGGCCTCCCAAAATGCTGGGATTACAGGCGTGGGCCACTGCACCCAGTCTCATAATAATATTAATCAAGTTTCTACTAGTGGACTTTTGGTGGTTTTAGATTTTTCAAAAATTATAAACAATGCTAAAATAAGCTCTCTTATAAATATAGCTCTTATTTTTACCAATATAACACATTTTAGAAATACAATATTTGAGAATTAAAGGAATATTTACAAAAAAATACTTCTCGGGAGAGTTTTAAAAATTTATAATTGCACACACAAATCAAAACAAAATAAAATCACAAATGTAGACATCCATCAACAGGGTGTAAGACTCAAATCCCTCCACATTTGCCAATCTAGCACATTATAGTTTTTCTTAAAGTTTTATACCATTGGAATATAAAAATATTAATCTTGATATTTAATTGCATTTATTTGGTTATTTTTAGGTTTAAATTTTCTATACACACTACTAATCATTCAATACCTATTATTCTGGAACATGTTTATATATGTGTGTCCATTCTTTGTTTCCAATATGACCAAAAAAAACATACTTTAGGAGTATTATTATTTTATTTTATTTTATTTTTTGAGACAGAGTCTCACTCCGCTGTCCAGGCTGGAGTGCAGTGGTGTGATCTCGGCTCACTGCAAGCTCCACCTCCCATGTTCACGCCATCCTCCTGCCTCAGCCTCCCAAGTAGCTGGGACTACAGGCGCATGCCGCCATGCCCGGCTAATTGTTTGTATTTTCAGTAGAAATGGGGTTCATCGTGTTAGCCAGGATGGTCTCGATCTCCTGACCTTGTAATCCGCCCTCCTCAGCCTCCCAGGAGTATTATTTTAAAGCAACATGTGTTATGATCAATTAGAAGAGCACCACAATATTCCATGAATGGGTCATGATTACATGAATTTTGGTGTTGAGGGTTCAAATATGAAACAAAGGAAAATGAGAAACTGAATCACAGGTGAATTCATGGACCTCAGGTCAAGTGACTCAGAAAAAGGTGAAACACTGACTGAAGGGAATATAAGTCTGGGATAAAGATCAAGAGTTTATCATTGAAGTTGGGAAGTTTTGCATGGGAGCAGTATATCCAAGCAGAAGTGGTCCATACACAGTTAAAGATGTGGGACACTGTCTGGGTTGAGAGGATAGAGCATATTAATTACCCATAAACACATACCCACTAAACATCACATTTAAATACTCATAGCAGTGTTGTCAGAGACAGAATATATATTACATAAGATAAATCTCTCATCACTACCCAGATGGAACGTAATTTATTTGTGACAATTTATGTACTATTTGTACTAATGTAGGTAACCAATGCTGGTTTGTATTTCTAAACAATAGGATTTATATCCAGTCTGCCTTGTAAAGTTTTGATGAACTTATATTTATCCTCTATCAGTGAGTTGTGATTATAGGAATATAAGCATATTTAAAAAATTCACCATGTAAAGATTTGAAATGGGAGAATTTGAAAAATTATCCAGATCCCCTATTCTGCTCCAAACTTGTATCCCTTTTCAATTGCAGAAACTAAGTTATCTCTCAAACTAAGATAAGGTAGGTGTCTTAACAGTAGCAACTTCCCTCTAAGCCTGCTCTGCAAATATTTTTCTCACCTCCTGCAATGACCATCGCACCCCAGAAACACAGCATGTTGCAATGGGAAAACAGGTAAACTCGAAAAAACTACAAAAGGCAGAAGGGTAAAATTTAACTACAAAATTGGGATTGCTTCAATCTTGTCAAAAACACAAGATGCATCTGGGAAATGTGTGTTTAATCTTCAAGTGGCAGCCTTTAAGGTGTCTTTCAAGAGAGGGCAGGATAGAAGACAGGAGAGCAAGTGCAGGGCCAGGCAGCTCTTTCTGTCCTTCAGGATTTAGATACTGCCCCCATTGGACTTTAGAAGCCATTTGAAGGAATTAAATCAGAAGCAGAGTCCAGCTTTGAGGAAACAAGTTAGAATGGAAAAAGGAGGTCCCAAGTTGATTTTTAATTATGCAGTTGTAAATATTGAGAAAGATTGTAAATGAATGAACAGATTATTGCTGACAAGACTTCCTTGAAGCCTCACTTGGATGCTGTGGAGCATCTGCACTCTCTAACACGGTTCTGCCCTCTCCAGCCTGCATGTGTCCTGGATAAGATGGTCACAGCCTATTTCAAGGTTTTCCATGGTGCTCAGAGGAAGCCACGATGTTTCATTCTGAATGTTCACTGTATCACTGACTTTTCTGGCAGACTGAACAGAGTATTAGAACATGCAAAGGCCTTAACTAATACAGCATTATATGATTTCAAGAAAAAGCCCCCTGCTGTATTTCAGAAAGCACAGAAAATACACTGAAACATATACTAAATATGCGGTCAAACAAATTTATTATCTACTCTCTTCAATTGCATAATGAGAACTTTTAAGAGTTGTTTAAAACAGAAGCTGGAAAACCTGGAAACTATATTCAAACTCTATTCATAATCAATTATGAATGTAAGAAGAGACAAGAACTCAGAATGATTCTAAATAGTAAACTCAAAAAGCTGTGTTGTTTTCATTTCAAATAGGTGTGAGTTATATCAAACATGCTGGAATTTCCATATATAGGCACATTTCCACACCTATATCTCTAAGTAAATTCATTTCTTCCCTGAATGATGTTGTATATAGAGGTATAAATGTTTCCAGTGTTATCACTATAAATGCACTTTCATATAAAACATGATCGTTCTTTTATTGCTTTTTTGGTGACTATAGGATCATTAAGTTTCAATATTGCCTATCTCTTTTCTAAATAGGTCTTCTAGTAAATCACTTGTATGGTTTTATTTTTTTTCAACGTGGGTTTAAGATTCTTATTGATTACTTCTGGAAAAGCGACATTCCAACAAATTGCATTTGCTGAAAAGATCAATGGCCCATTAGACTGGCATTTTATAAAGACCTAAACTAGATGCTTCAGTGGAAGGTCAGAAAAAAATTACCTTTCATAAAGCACCTGTCCAATTGTTCAATATTACACCACAGGGGAAAATCTTTTCCTAACTCCAGCTGGTTATCATTTTATGCTTTGAAACACAAGGATTGATGACCCTTGTAATTTTAGCCTGGCTTGTAAAACTGCACATAGTTTATTATTTATATTCACATAAATGCCCTTTCTATTGTTTTAATCTTCCTGAGATATTGTCCACCATAATTTTCAACAGCATCAGGCTTCAAAAGAAATACTTTAAAAAATGATTTCTGAGAGAAACAAAAATTTGGTAAATACATAGGATGAGTCTACCTGACATTATTGCATTTTAGATTGTTCCACCCTAAATGTGAGATAAGCAGAGCAGGGTGGACAGAAGACGGCTATGGAAACAGTTTATCGTGTAATTTCTATCACATTTTCTTTCTTTACTGTGTTACTGAACAGAAAATGTGACCTGATTCTTCATTCTGCTTACCTTCATAACTAACATTTGTGTTTTCCCCTATCCTTCCAACTAAAAGACTGGAAATATGGCTTAATAATTATGATCCTACGGCTGGGCACGGTGGCTCAAGCCTGTAATCCCAGCACTTTGGGAGGCCGAGACGGGCGGATCACGAGGTCAGGAGATCGAGACCATCCTGGCTAACAAGGTGAAACCCCATCTCTACCAAAAAAATACAAAAAACTAGCCGGACGTGGTGGCGGGCGCCTGTAGTCCCAGCTACTTGGGAGGCTGAGGCAGGAGAATGGCATAAACCCGGGAGGCGGAGCTTGCAGTGAGCTGAGATCCGGCCACTGCACTCCAGCCCGGGCGACAGAGCGAGACTCCGTCTCAAAAAAAAAAAAATTATGATCCTAAAATTTAAAGATCTGGGATTTGTCCCTAAATTAGTCACTGACCTGCTTCATGGCCTTGGAGAAACTGTTTTCCTTCTATGGGTTTCACTGGTTTGCTGGGTCTTGCTGTCTGCATCATCTGTAGATACTGATGGTTTGTCCTACAAACTCATAGGTTCTCATAGGTTTATTCCTACCAACAATTTCTGACTGGAATTAAGAAAGTCAGATATACAGAGAGTCTCAAGTTGGCCCTGGATTCTAGATATTTACCAAGTCCCATTTCCTCCTCATTCTTACCTTTTTGGGGACGTCATGTAAACTCTACTCCGTGTCCTTTATTCATATGTCAACTACTTTAGGGAATTTTACTGGAGTTTCTTCTATCTTTATTTCTGATCCCCATGACCTTGCCATGATCCTTTTCCCCAGGTTTGCAGCCCGTAATGAGTGCTCTGTTCCCAGAGAGTATTACTTATGTAGAATCACAGTGCTGCCACACAGTCCTCATGTATTGTCATTATCAAGACATAACACACCCTGGGGTCTCTAGGAGGGTGGGAGGTGGGAGGAGGGAGAGTATCAGGAAGAACAACTAATGGATACTGGGCTTAATACTTAGGTGATGGGATGATCTGTGTACCAAACCACCAAGGCATATGTTTACCTGTGTAACAACCTGCACATTCTGCACATGTACCCCTGAACTTAAAATAAAAGATGGGGAAAAAAATGCTGCCTTCTCATCCTAGCCGTGACCATGGGCCTCTTTCTCTGTCAGCAAAAGGATTAAAGTAACTTTCAATTGCCAATCTGTTTAAATTTCTAAAGGGAAGTCCTACAGCTTGCCCTGCTGTTACTTCATTCAAATTCTAACTGTTTCCCATCCCAGCAGCCTGCTGAAATGTACCCAGTAAGTTTCAAGACCAAGATTGTCTGTAATATGATGTTTTTCTTTTGTTATATTAAAAAACTAAATGAGATTAACTCTGAGGCCTTGCGTAAATCTCACTTTACATGATGCATTATTTCAATACAATGCATGATATACAAGATGCACTCATTAAATATCCATTGTTTGAGCAACAATGATACATAAATAGCATATCATGAATTATAGGTAACTGCATTTTATAAAGAGAAAAATCTGAGCTTTAAATTACTGAAATTAACTGTGCCCTCTAGATAAGATATTTTATTGTTGTTAATGGTGTAAGATTCATTCACATCTTAAGCCAAATAAACGACAGAGAGTAACTGTATCCGGTGACCCATCTCATGTGCAGAGACACACATAGACTCAAAATAAAGGGATGGAGGAAGATCTACCAAGCAAATGGAAAAAAAAAAAAAAAAAAAAAAAAAAAAAAGCAGGGGTCGCAATCCTAGTCTCTGATAAAACAGACTTTAAACTTTCTAGACGTTGGTTCAAAAGAAGGTTTTTGTTTTGTTTTGTTTTGTTTTGTTTTGTTTTGAATTCCCCTGCACTGGTATGATATTTGGAAAGAAGATGTCTGAGGGGAGAGGGGAACAGGAGACTAGCATTTCCTCTTATGAAAAGCACATTTTCATCAACACCGGATATATGGTTATGTGGAGGTTATTGTTTAAATGAACAGCTGGTGATGGAGGCTTCTGTATGCTTTTCATGTTCTCTTCAACACTAATAGTCAGAGGAAGACTGGCAATAATAATTTTTTAATCCTTTGTACAAAGTTCTAAACAAAGTACATGTTTGAGTAATTTTATATAATAGGAAACAGAATGCTACACATTACCCAGTGTTGAGGATAAAAATTAAGTAATATACATTTTCTAGTTTATATAATGTTATTTAATATAAATAGCTGCAATTTATATGAAAAGTAAATTATTACATTGAGTTTAAAATACCATATAGTACATATATCTTATTAAATATTATTAATTTTGAAAGTATTGTTAGCACTGTTTTGGTAGGCAATCCACAGATATAGAATACATTTCATATTTTCTGGCCTAGTAATCCCCATGTAATGGCTTTAAATTATTCTGCACATTGGATTTGAAGTTATACAGACTGCAGCTACAATTTGGAAAACAGTTCTAACAGTCCTGAATTCCAAGAGAGGGAGAGATGCTGATGTGTAGCTAGTTCAATGTGGTGTGATGATTTTCAAAATTGTGCGTAAGGAAAACTTAGGCACTGATTTACAGAGTAGAGTCCCACAGTCGCTGTCAGAGAAAATTATATTCCATAGAGTGAAATGGGGCTCATTACTTTTTTAAAACCATCTCTGCAAGTTGTTTTGGGGGGTTGTTCATAACATATCTTAAAAAAATGGACTTTAGTAATATTAGCAGAAATTGGAAGTTACACAGAGGACACAGTAAAAGGAAAATAAAGAGTCTCTTTTGAAACATGCTCAAGAGGACATGTCCAGTGAGGATCAATATGTGGATTTCAAGTCTGGGGCCAAAAATATATGCATTTTAAGAAGTCTGCTTGAGGCGAGTCATGTGGAGAGGGCAAAGGCTGAGGAAAGTGTCTAAGAAATTTCTCAACATAAGTAGATACAATGTTTTATCATTAGAAACAATACTCTTGGTCAAATTGAACATTTAATAAATTATTTGCTCTAAATTATATTTCTGGGAGTTTTATCTCAATCTGTTTGAAACAGGGTGTTTCTATTATTAAAATTAAGTGTTCTGATTGAGGAAGAAATTTATGAATATTTTAATTCATAAAATTTTACGTTTTATCTACATAGTCTAACTAATCACACAAACAGAGAGCAATGTGTGTTCATCCATTTCACTAAAATTCAAGACCAATCACAATTGTCTCTAGAACTAACCAAAGTGTATGCAAAAATTCAAATATACTTTGTACAGGTAGTGTTATCTGGTCTTGAGAAAGAAGGGAGATTCTTTGGAATATTCTGTAACTAATTCAATATAAATTCTATAAAATGGTAAAGAAAAAAACAGAAAAAAACAAAAAGTGTTCTGAGAGCTACTTACTATATTAGCCTTTGGCTATTCTAGAATCACTTTTCATTATGGACTGAAATTAAATAATTATAAAGCAGGCATAATTTCATAGCTAACCACCCAAATGCTGGAGAGAGTTAAAAGCAATATTAAATTTTAGAGGTAATGGTCTTTTTGAATGCAAATGAGTTTCACCTTCTTTTACCTCAAGGGAGAGAAATGCTCAGGGAGTTGTGTTGTCATCAAGAGCAGCTGAAAGGCATCATGATTAATTTGAATTTCTAACACGATGAACAGTAATGAAATATGAGTACCTGTAATTCAATACAAGAATTTGTGCGCGTGCATGAATAATACATGGTGCCTATGCCTTTTTTTCCTAGCTATTATTGGCCATTTTGTTGTTTTCCCAAAAATACGCATAGAGCAATGACGTGGTATTAGTACTCCCATCTATCTATAAAAGCCTCTAAATTTTGAAGGCCATGTCTATAATATGATATACATGTACTCACAGTCATCCTTTTTTGTATATTTTTAATACAAAGAAGCTGAAGTGTCCCATAGTAAATATTATATATGTATAATTCATGTTTTTTACTTCATAGGAGAAAACCTGGACAATCTAGTGAATTACTTGTGTCACAGGAATACTAGGTAATTTTAATTTTAGTCAGTTTTTATTGTATGAAAAATATATGCACTTTTAAATTACTCAATTCATTTATAATAATGTTAAAACTTTCTTCCTCCGAAATATGGTAGATGTCTTCTTGTAAGCCACTATTTTAAATTCAAATTCATGATAAAAAGTAAAAGACTATGTCTGGCACTGGGTGTTTACTTCAAAATACCAAACTTCCCATACACAACGCTACGTGTATAAATTAGCACAAACTGCCTATTTATCTGAAAAACTATGATTTTTGATTTTCCAGTTAAAAATTGAATGTCTTAAAAGGCATCTATATTAATAATAATAACTAAATTTGCTTAACGTCCTACTGTGTTTCATAATATATGGATATGTGGTTTGCTAATTTAACATGGACCCTATATATCAATTATTATATTATTATTAATTTCAAATTTATAGGTAAGAAAACAAATTTCCAGAAAAATTAAGTAATCATCCAAGGGATTTTAGGTAAGTTATATAATTCATGGGTGGCAGCATCAAGACATAAACCTATTTCTAAATAGCCCTGAAATCTGATATTTTAATTTATTTTATCAGCTTTTCAAAAAGTGTTTTGTAAAGAGTATCAGTGTTAGTGGAGGCAAATAGATGTTACATGCTAACAAACTCGCCATATAAAATTGACAATACATTTTGTAAATGTTGGATTAAAATTAAACAATTGTTTTACTGTAATATGTCTCAGAATGTTTAATACTTTAATGAGCAATGCAAATTTCCAAGAGAAAAATGGAAAATGTGGCATTTCCTAAACTGATATGAAAACAGATTCCTTTGTCCAAAGGGGACAATTTTTTTGTGAACTATAATTCTGTGTATACTCTAATCTGCTAGGGTGGCAAGATGTGGCATGTTTATCAATCAGATAAGTTATAGCTTGCATAAGTATTAAAATAAATATTTTATAAGTAAATATACATGCTTATTGACTAGTCAGCAGATCAGATAATTTGAATAAACACACATTCAAATATGTGTTTGGCCTTTTACCAGTGATGGCTTGGTTCCCCACATTCTGCATCCTGTGTCTTCCTATACACGTGAGGTCACGAATCCTTGACTTGCAAGCTCAGCCATTCTGTTGTCACTTGGATGAGATATCACCTTAGTCTGGTAGGATTCTCACCCAGTATTCTGTGCCGGTATGAAGTGGCCGGCTATGCGATGCCAACCTGCTTAGATCTTGCCCTGTGTGGATAACTGAATGATTACTTTGATCTGAATTCTTGCTTTATGTGATAGACTAAATGCTTCTGTTCCCGCAAAATTCTTATGTTGATATATCACTCTCAGTGTGGTAGCATGTAGAGGTGGGGCCTTTGGGAGATAATTAGGTTATGAGAGTGGAGTCCCCATGATTGTGACTAGTGCCATTATGAAAGTCATTCCTGAGAACTCCTTGTCCCTTCTGCCATGTGAAGACAAAGAAAAAAGATAGCCATCTATGAAGTGAACCCTCAACAGACAACAAATCTGTTGGAACTTTGATCTTGGACTTCTCAGCCTCCAGAACTGTGAGAAATAAATTTCTGTTGTTTGTAAGCCACCAGTCTATGGTGCTCTGTATAGGAACCTGAACAACTAAGACACCCTGGTAATACATACTTAATAAATGTATGAAAAAATAAATGCTCAGTATCACTAATCATCAAAATATTGGCAAATAAAGTGACACTAAGAAAAATAATAACTTTAAAACATTATAATATTCAGTATTAAATAGTACATGCTTAAAAAAACATATTCTTACCCTACAACTGAGAGTGTAAATCTGTGTACTTTTAATAGGGAATTTTGCAGTATAAATCAAAACATACAAAAGATTTCGTAACCTGAGAGACAGTTATTTTCCTGGAAATAAATCTAAAAATAATTTCTGGCAAATATTTATGTAGAAGATGTTTGTTGAATTTTTATTATGATAGTGAAATTTCCAAATGAAAACATGAATTAGGCTATATCCATGCAATATGAAATACTATCTAGTTACTCAATGATGTTTACAAAAATGTAATGACATGAAAATTGTTTATAATATAACGTGATGTTAGATATCAAGAACATTTATACACAATTTTCTTTTAACTTGTGCCAATATCCAAAAAAAGATTCTGATATATTTCCACAAACTGTTTATGAGTGGTCAAGTTATTTTATTTTTTGTATTTTTGATTTAAATAAGATCCTCCACCCAAAGTACTGTAAAAGTATGCAATCATAGCAATATATGATTAGGTAAACACTTCCATGATATTTTGACAAACGCACTTATTTGGTGAGTTATTTTCAAATCACATTTTCCCACAATTGTATAGAAAAACCTTAACCACTGTATTTGTATTTTCATTCTCAAAAGCTGCTTTGGAATTCAAAATGTCAAATGGTAACGTATCCTTTAATTTTTACAATTGTCACTTTCTTTTATACTGTATTTTATTTCAATAGTTTTTGGGAAACAGGTGGTTTTTGGTTACATGAATAAATTCTTTAGTGGTGATTTCTGAGATTTTGGTGCACCCATCACCTGAGCAGTGTACACTGCACCCAATGTGTAGCCTTTTATTTCTCACCCTCCTCTCACCCTTCCTTGCCAAATCCCCAAAGTCTATTATATCATCTTTATGTCTTTGCATCCTCATAGCTTAGCTCTCACTTATAAGTGAGAACATAGGATATTCGGTTTTCCATTCCTGAGTTACTTCACTTAGAATAATGGTCTCCAATTCCATCCAGGTTTCTGCAAATGCCATTATTTTGTTCCTTTTTATGGTTGAGTAGCATTCCATGGGTACATATACCATATTTTCTTTATCCACTTGTTAGTTGATGGATATTTAGGCTGGTTCCAAATTCTGCTGCTAAAAACATGTATATGCAAGTATATTCATTTAATGACCATCTTTCCTTTGGGTAGATAACCAGTAGTGAGTGATTTGTTGTGCACTTCCGGGTTCTTCATCCCCCCACCCCCAACTCTTCCCGCTGGCGCGAAAATGCAGCCGGCAACCCGGGAAGGTGCAGACCAACTGGGCATGCGCCAGGTGACGTCAATCCAAAGAGACCAAGATTTACCTGGTCGCACCTGCGGAATGCCCCCTGACACGCCTGTGCCCTGCCTATTGCCCTCCCACTCCTAGAAAAGCCACTCTCAGCCAGTGAGCCGCGCGGGCGGACTTCCCAGCTTCCCATTGCTGTCAGAACTGTCGGAACTCCATCTGAGAGCTTGGGGGAGGGGAACTCTGCTGGCCTTCTTTGCCGGAGGCCGACAGACTTCTCCCCCACACCTTAGGTGACCAAAAATAAACATGCAGTTTTGCTCCTACCCTTGCCTGGTCACTGGTTCTTTTGTGCCCTCTCTGGGCTGGTCTTAGAAAAACAAATTAGTGAGATTGCTGGATTGGATGGTATTTCTACTTTTAGTTCTTTAAGGAATCTCCATACTGAATGGACAATTCTCAAAAAAAGATAACAAACTGTCAAGAAACGTATGAAAAGATGCTCAACATCACTAACTATCAGGATAATGCAAATTTAAACCACAATGAGATACCACTTTACTTCTTCAAGAATGTCACTTTCTTAATGTTTGTTCTTAAAGGAGGGTTTTACAAATGTGCGCCTTGCAAATCTTGACTACTGCATCTAACTTTTAGTTGTCTTAGTATCAATGTAAATTAAATCCTTATACCCTAAACTTCTACCATTATATTTCTACCAATTTTTGTATATATACATATCTACTTGAAAATAGTCACTTCAGGAAAACCATGTTTAAAATCCTACAGTGGTTTTCCATTGTTAGGCAAACTATCTTCAACCTTATCAAACAAAGCCAGATCAAGTCCCAACAGCTTGAATACCTTTCAAGAGAGTCCAAGGACTGTCCTTGGTGTCCTTGTATGTCTTACTACCAGTTCTGCTTTTCTGAGCTTCTAGCGGTGATAGCATTGGAACCTCATTTTCTATTTCTTACCTGCCTTCAATCTCACTAGTTCAAAGAGACTCTTTATGTTACCAGTAGTCTAATATGATAGGTTTCTCTCTCTCTCTTTCTCTCTCTCTCTCTGTCTGTCTCTCTGTGTGTGTGCATGTGTGTGTGTGTGTGTGTGTGTGTGTGTTGATTGTGACTGTTAATTTGCTTGAATATTCTTTAGTCTTCTCAGTAAGGGCTTACTTTATTTCAGTGGATGTTATTCTAGGAATGGGAGCCAAACTTTCAACGTTTCAGAGTTCTCTGGCTTGCATCCCAATTTCTACATCACAATATTTGCTCAGACTCAGAACAGAGAAATTGCTCAAATAACGAGGACTGATTCACTCAGGAGCCATATATACTTTTAAAGTATTATTTGTACCAGGCAGAATTTCAACTTGCTTTTATACTATTTTATATTTAGATATAATCTTTTCAATAATTCTCAGTAATTGATAGCCTCCCTTCTCACAGGAATATTTCAATTAGCTTCTTACGATAACTATTTACTGCAGGCACCTTAGAAGAAGTCTGCCACTACAATGACATTCAGAATAGTGATTTAATTTCCTGGCTCACAAGTTAGGCCAGGAATCACAGTCTTATTATGTTTCAAGGAATTTTTGATAAGAAATACTTGCTTTAAAATATTCAAACTGCCTGAGCCCTGCAGGGTGCTAGAAATTTAGGACATACTTTACAACTACTCATTTACATCTAGGCTACAATAAAATCAATTTTTGGAAGGAAGTGGATGATAGAGGGTTGGCAGGGGCAGAGTAGAAGCTTTTAAAATTCAAATAGTCTGTCTGTAAAAATTTGACATTTCACAGAAAACACAAGAAAAAAAGAACTCTAATGAATCACAACTTTTCAAAAAATAATTAATTTTAGAGATTATCATTTTTCTTCCTAGCCACCTACTGTAAAATAAACACTGTTCATTACAGTTTTTCATATTAACTTGTTTTATTTCAATCTCAGAAAAACTGCAGAAAGTAAGTGTTGCTAATCTGGGCTTTTAAATTTGCAAAATGCTCTGAAGTCAAGTGATTGGTCCAAAGCCACATAGATTTCACTCCCAAACCGATGTTATTCTTATTATATCTCACCTTGAGTAAAACCAATAAATATCCTGGAAATTATTATCCTATGCAGATATTAAATAAATTGTAGGTAATTGTTTCAAGCATTACTACTGAAATGTTTTGAGTACATTGGAACAATGTTAGTATATTTCTGAGTATAAAAGAAATGTAAGTGTGTGCTCATTTTAAAATGGGGGGATATACAAAATAATAAAAATATAGAAAATATTAAGAAAATATTAACTAGTGAACCTGTTATTGAGAGGCTATCAGAGTTACTGTGGAGTGCATGCCCCTATGAGATAAGCTGCTCATTACCATCGCCATTTATCTTTTAATAAATTTTGGACTATAAAAAAAAAACAGTTGGAGCTGGCTCCATCCCTATTGGAAAGCAAATATATAGCCATTTGTAAAAGGTCAGTGACTTTTCTTTTTTTTTTTTTTTTTTGAGTCTCGCTCTGTCGCCCAGGCTGGAGTGCAGTGGCCGGATCTCGGCTCACTGCAAGCTCCGCCTCCCGGGTTTTACGCCATTCTCCTGCCTCAGCCTCCCAAGTAGCTGGGACTACAGGCGCCCACCACCACGCCTGGCTAGTTTTTTGTATTTTTTTTTTTAGTAGAGACGGGGTTTCACCGTGTTAGCCGGGATGGTCTCAATCTCCTGACTTTGTGATCCGCCCATCTCGGCCTCCCAAAGTGCTGGGATTACAGGCTTGAGCCACCGTGCCCAGCCAACTTTTCTTAAAAACACATATAGCTTATATGTATATGGTGAGCTTACATCATAGTCTAATCTCAAATAGAGGTGAGATTTCTGGCAGAATTAAGAAGTTTACAGACAGTAAGTACTCCACAGTGGATGATAGGGACCTTAAGAAGAAAGAGTGAAAAAAAGAATAGCCTTAAAAGTTTTTAAATTGACAGATAAAATTGTATGTATTTACCATGTACAACATCATGTTCTGAAGAATATCTACATTGAGCAATGAATAAATCTAGGCAATCAACATATACATTATCTCACATAGTTACTATTTCTGTGGTGAGAACTTTAAATCTACTCTCTTACCATACAATAGAATGTTAACTATAATCACCCTGTTGTAAAAGACATCTTTCAAACTTATTTCTCCTTTCTAGCTGGAAATTTATATCCTTTAACTGCCACTTCCCCAATGCCCTCTCATCTCCCCCACTTATCCCCACGCTACCCCCATTCTTGGTAACCACTACACTACTCTCTAATTCTGTGGGTCAAAGCTTGAAATTCCACATATGAGTCAGACTGTGTGATGCTTATCTTTCTGTGCTTGGCCTATTTTTCATATAACACTGTATCCAAACTGTTACAGATGACAAGATTCCCTCATTTTTATGGCTGAGTAGTATTCCATTGTGTGTGTATACACCATATTTTCTTCATCCATTTATCCTCTGATGGACAATTAGGATGATTCTATATCTTGGCGATTGTGAATAATGCTGCAATAAACATGGGAGTGCAGATATCGCTTCACCATACTAAATCCATTTCCTTTGGATGTATATCCACTAGTGGGAATGCTGGATCATATAGTAGTTCTATTTTCAGTTTTTTTGAGAACCTCCTTACTGTTTTCCATAATAGCTATAGTAATTTACATTCCTACTAACAGTATGTGGAAATCCCCCTTTCTCCATATCCTCACCAACACATTATCTTCTGTCTTTTGATAATATCCATTCTAGCAGGTGTGAAGTGATACATCATTATAGTCCTAATGTGCATTTCTCTGAGGACTAAGCATTTTTTATAAACTTTTGGGCCATTTCATGTCTGTTTTTGAGAACTATTCATATCCTTTGACTATTTTTTAATCAGCTTTTTTTTTTTTTTGCTATTGAGTTGCTTGATTTCCTTATATATTTTGAATATTAACCCCTTATCAAATGTATATATGCAAATATGTTCTTCCACTCTGTAGGTTGACTCTTTATTGAGTATTACCATTGCTATACAAATGCTTTTTATTTTAGTGTAATACCATTTGTCTATTTGTGCTGTTGTTGCCTGTGTTTCTGAGTTCATATCCCAAAATTTATTGTCCAGACAAGTATTATACAGTTGTTCAGATACATTTTCTTCTAGTAGTGTCACAGTTTCTTGTTTTACATTTAAATCTTTATTTTGAGCTGATTTTTCTGTATGGCATGAGGTAATGGTGTAATTCTTCTGCATATCAATATTCAGTTTTCCAAACACCATTTAGTGAAGAGGCTGTCCTTTCCTCAGTGTGTGCTTTTTGTCACCTTTGTCAAAAATCAGTCAACTATAAATATGTAGATTTAACTGGGCTCTCTATTTTCTTCCATTGGTCTATGTGTCTGTTTTTTATGCCAGTAATCATTCTGTTTTGATTATTGTATCTTTGCAGTATATTCTGAGGTCAGATCGTGTGATACTTCCAGGTTTGCTCTTTTTGCCTAAGATTGATTTGACTATTCAGGGTCTTTTGTGGTTCCACATACATTTTAGGATTGTTTTTTGGTCCACTGCTGTGAATAATGTCATTTGTATTTTGATAGAGATTGCATTGAGTCTGTAGATGGCTTTGGGTAGGATGGACTATTTAACAATTGGATTCTTTTAATCCATGTACATGGGATTTATTTCTCTTTATTTGTCATCTTCAATTCCTTTGATCAATGTTTTATAGCTTTTATTTTATAAATCTTTCACTTCCTTAGTTAAACTTATTTCTAAGTAATATTTTGGTACCTATTATAAATGAAGTTGTTTTCTTGATTTCTTTTTCAGATAGTTTGCTATTAATTTATAGAAACACTACTGATTTTTATATGTTGATATATCCTGCAACTTTATTGAACTTGTTTATTAGTTCTAATAATTTTTTGGTGGATTCTATAGGGTGTTGTTTATATAAGATCATGTCATCTGCAAACAGACACCATTTAACTTCTTCCTTTCCAATATAGATGCCTTTTATTTCTTTATCTTGCCTAATTGCCCTGGCTAGGACTTCCAGTACTATATGAAACAGGAGTGGTAAGCATGGTAAGAGTGGGCATCTTCATTTTGTTCCAGATCTTAAAGAAAAAGCTTTAAGCTTTTCCCCATTAAGAATGGCATTAACTGTGGTTTGTCATATATAGATTTTATGTCTTAAAGTTTTCAATGAATTATACCTTATGTTCTTCCCACACTCAACTGCTCTTTTGATATCAATTAGACTTCTGGTTAAGAACTTGAATACTTCCCTTTGGTGCTTATCCTGGGGAATTGCTTATTTTGGAACAATAATTACTTCTCAGTGTTCCTATGGGACCCCTTTGGGGACAAAGTGAAGATAATCAGTCTTGCCTCCCCCCTCTTCCCCATTACTCAGTGAACTTATGACTGCTTAGATGCAACACCAGAGATAAACATTGTCGACACGAAGAGGCTGTAAACTAACTTTCTGACTTCCAGTCACATGTAGAAAGGAACAGACTTAAGAGAAAAAAGAAATGATATGGCATAATATAATTTTATAAATTGTTACTATTAGTTAAGATTATATCAAAAACAATTATTATATTATGAAACTCCATGAAATCATGACATTAAATCTAAATAAAATTTCTTTATATGGAATTTCAATAGTGATAATTTTTTACTCATTTTTATTGAAGATGTTACCAATTTTTTTGTTTTTATTTTATAAATGTAATGAACATACCTTATGTAGAATTATGTGCTTATTCTTAGAATATAATCTCAGGAGTTGACTTACTGGGCATAAAATATTAGCACTCAGAATATACTCTTGCTATACATTACCAATTTGACCTCCAAAGATAGTTCTTTTTATAACTGCTGGAAGCAGAAAAAGACTATCTTTTTACTGAACTGTGGCCACCACTGAATATTATCATTAAAAATGTATCCAGTGTCTTAAATTTATTTCAATTATTAAGACCAACAGTTTTATGTTTATTTACTGTTTCCAATTTTTTCGCTTATGAAAAATAATAAAAATGCTTACTTTATTTTTATTGTGATGGATTATGAAATTGTCAGCACCACTCCCAATTTTCAAAAAGTCATTACTAAAGAGCAGTGTAGTAGCAGCAATAAAATGAAAACACTTTGGATACAGAAATATAGGGTTCAAATTCTTGCTCTGATTCTTTTTTAAAAAATTTTTGTATTATACGTTAAGTTCTGGGATACATGTGCAGAACGTCCAGGTTTGTTACATAAGTGTACATGTGCCATGGTGGTTTGCTGCACCCATCAACCCGTCATCTACATTAGGTATGTTTGCTAATGCTCTCCCTCCCCTAGGCCTCTACCCTCTGACAGGCCCCGATGTGTGATGTTCCTCTCCCTGTGTCCATGTATTTTCATTGTTCAACTCCCACTTATGAGTGAGAACATGCGGTGTTTGGTGTTCTGTTCTTATTTTAGTTTGCTGAGAATGATGGCTTCCAGCTTCATCCACGTCCCTGCCAAGGACATGAACTAATCCTTTTTATGATGGCATAGTATTCCGTGGTGTGTGTGCGCCACATTTTCTTTATCCAGTTTATCATTGATGGACATTTGGGTTGGTTCCAAGTCTTTGCTATTGTGAACAATGCCACAGTAAACATACGTGTGCGTATGTCTTTATAGTAGAATGATTTGTAATACTTTGGGTATATACCCAGTAATGGGATTGCTGGGTCAACTGATATTTCTGGTTCTAGATCCTTGAGGAATCGCCACACTGTCTTCCACAATCTTTGGACTAATTTACACTCCCAGCAACAGTGTAAAAGCATTCCTATTTCTCCGCAGCCTCTCCAGCGTCTGTTGTTTCCTCTCTAGATTGTAACACATTCATCTCCAGATTAATCTCTGAAATGAATATTCCTGATCTTTAAAATGGTAAGAATCTTTTCAAATCCTTGTGATTTCTGCGTACCCTAAATGCAGTACACACACACACATACACACACACACACACATATGTGTATAGTAAATACATATATATATATTTTTGTTGCCAGTATATAGAGCATTTTATTAAATACAGTTTATCAAATTAAGCAATTTTATATTGCCTTTATTGCTTCAAATTAATTCTAAAAGTTTTGTTCCCTTTTGAGTTGCTCAGTTTTCAAGACTTTTAAATAAATTGTTGTTTGTTTTGTTTTCAATATATCTCAATGTTCTCTAATGAATGTGGATGGAGGAAAGGGAAAAGATATAGAAGTTTAAAGAGAAGTTGTGTTTGGCAAAGTACTTCTTTGAAGAGTTGAATTCATAGTGACTACCTTCTAGAACGATTTAAAGGGGCTGATGGCTCAATTCTAATCCATATAAAAAGAATGATGCTAATGGAAGTTATGTGAATATTTTGTAGATACTATTTTTATGTGTGTTTTTATGGGAGATATTTAGTAAACAAACACATTTGTTATGGGAAAATATGGAAGACATTCAGTAAACAACCAAGTAAAATGTATTAGATTGTGTTAAGTGTCATGATAAGTTGACCCTTGAGCAGAGATACCTGAAAGGGGCAAAAAAGATGAACCATGCATCTATTTTTAAGAAGTGTGTTCGATGAAAAACACATAGCAAGTACAAAGGTTCTGAATCAGGAGCATACTTGTTGTCCTAAAGAATAGTCAAGAGGCTAATGTGACTGGATAAAGTGTTCAAGAGAGTTGTAGGAGGCGAGGTGGTCAGACAGGTAGTAGATGGCCAGGTCATACCTTGTAAGACATTTTAAGAACTTCGCTTTTACTCTGATTGAGATGATAAAACATTGGAGGCTTCTGAGCAGAAAATGGCATGACCTGACTCACATTTTAAAGGTATCCTTGAAGTTCTCTGTTAATAACTGAACATAGGAAGCAAAGGCAGAATGAGGAAAGCCACTTAGAATAGCATGGCAGTAATTCTGGGGGAAGCAGATTGTACGTTATATCAGGATGGCAAGAAAGGAATTGGATACTAAATGAAGATTGAAGGAAGAGGGAACAGGATCTGCAGTTCCTATAGATGTGGAGTATGAGAGAAAGCAAGGTTAATCTCGACGATACTTTTTAAAAACATATGCCTGTGATAGCTTTAAACTTGTCCAGTTTTCATCTTAGACCAGATACAAAGATCTGATATGAATTAGTACTCATTCTATATGACCCTTATTAAATTATATGTTCTTAATTATTTATTAGATATTTAAATTTTCTCTTAATAAATTTTTAAAGTGAGTTCATATCTATCAGGTTTACTGTGCGAAGTATTAGAGTAATTTTGACTAAAAACATAGATCGTATCAGTGTGTCTACAACCATTATGGTGAGGGGATGATAACACTTGCAAATAAAATTATTGTAATTTATTAAGATCATTGATGATAAATAATTCTTTTACATTTTAATTAAAATGTAGTATAATTGTTTCTGTCAGGCAAATCCTTTCAATCCCTTGTTGTGAACTTAAAATTTTCACATCCTCGCATAATTCTGACAATTAAAAAAAAATCTAAACAGATATAAAATTCAGAATTCTTTTTACTCCATAAGTAGAAAAGGAATGTAACTGAGATATTGTTAGAATTTCATTTTATGTTTGTACTTGCCCACATTTTGAAAAGGCAAGATTATACTCTAAACTTTAAATTGGTTTTTGTTCTTTTTTAAAAACATTTTTTGAAATAATTATATACAAAAAAGGGTACAGAGTCTCATGTACCTTTTGCCCAACTAACCCCAGTAGTGGCAAGTTATATAACTGTAGTACAATGCTAAAACCAGAAGACTGACATCAGTGTAGAATTATTAACTAGTCTACAAACCTTATTCAGTTTCCATGTTTAAAACCTGAATTCATTTGTGTGTGTGTGTGTGTGTGTGTGTAGGTTCTGTGCAATTTTATCCAGTGTAGAGATTTATATAATGGCTACTGGAATCAAGACACAGAATATTTTCATTATCATGAAAGAACCCTTCTCATAACCTCCTTGTATTTACATGTATCTCCCCGCATTTTCATCCATGCTCCTAGCAACCACTAATATATTCTGTATCTCTGTGGTTTTGACATTTTGAGAAGGCTCTATTAAAGGAATTCTACAATATGTAAACTTTGGATATTTTCTTTTTTCTATTAACATTCATATGAAGATATTTGTGCAAAGATAAGTTCATTTCGTAGACCTTGATATCTAAAAGAGCAATTGCTGAGTCATATGTTGACTGCATGTTTAGTTTTATAAGAAAATGCCAAGCTATTTTCAAAGTGGTTATAACAGTTCACATTCTCATCAACAATGTATGAGAGATCCAGTTTTTCTGCATCCTCACAAGCATTTGCTATTATCACTGCTTTTTAATTTAACTGTTCTGATATGTGTGTAATGATATTTTATTATTGTTTTTAATTTCATTTCCCTAAAGGCTAATGATAGCCTTTTCATGTACATATTTGCCATATGTATTTCCTCTTTGGTAAAATGTATGTTTGTATACATATCCATTTTATAATTGAATTGCTTGTTTTGCTGTTGAGATTTGTGAATTATTTGTATATTCTAGATACCAGACTTTTTCAGATATGTGGTTTATAAATATTTTTTCTAAATCTGTAGTTCTCCTTTCCTTTCTTTTTCTTAACTGGGTCTTTCCTAGAACAAAATGTTTACTTTTGATGAAGTACAATTTATTATTATTTTATGAATCATCATGTTTTTCATGTCATGTATAAGAATCCATTATTTAGCACTTAGTTCCAAAGATGTTCTCCTCTGCTTTCTGCTCAAAATTTATTAAGTTTTACATTTTAGTCCATGACTTATTTTAATTTTTGTGTATGTTGTCTGGTTTATGTAAAATTATTTTTTCTTATTTTTCCTTTTTTGTCTACTGATATCTAATTGTTCCAGCACCATTTATTGAAAAGCCTATCCATTATTCATTTTAATTGCTTTTGCACCTTCCTCAAATATGGACTGGTCATATTTGTGTCAGTCTGTTTCTGCATTCTCTCTTCCATTGACCAATATGTCTATTCCTTCAGCAAAATCATATTGACTTAACAACTGCAAACATATGATAAATCTCAGCATAAAATTGAGCAATTCTTCTCACTTTGTTATTGTTTTTAAAATTTTTGTTAGCATTTTATGTTAGCATTTTAGTTCCTCACTCTTTCCACTGAAATTTAAATATAAGCTTTTCTATATAAAACATTGTTCTAGGATTTTGGTAGATATTGTGTTAATCTGCATATCAATTTGGGAAGAAGTGATATTATTACTATATTAGATCTTCAATTTTTTAAGTATGATGCTTCTATATTTACTTATATTTCATTACTTTTATTGGTATCTGGTAAATTTCAGTATATAGAACTTCTATGTGTTTTACCAATTCAATTATATTTATAACTAGATAGTTATTTTACCTTTATAAAGAGTGATTATAAGTAGTATTATTGAGTCCATCCAGTGATTGTTTATTTTATTTTTAAGTTTTGAAATTTTACTTTAATAATTACTGTATCTTCTATTTATTAATATTTGCTCATATTTTCTATTATTTTTTTAAGTGTGTTGATAATTGCATGTTGAAGCATTTTTATGATGGCTGCTTTAAGATTTTTATGAGATTATTCCAACATCTATTTTATCTCAATGTTGTTACCCATTGATTGCCTTTTCATATTCAAGTGTGGTTCTCCTGGCTTTGGGTATGATGAGTGACTACTGATTGTGCACTGGACATTTTGGATATTATGTTCTAAAATGTTGGATTCTCATTAATCTCATTTTTAGAACTTAAGTCACTCTGTGTAGGTGTTACATATAGGTTCAGGTGGAGGTAAATATTCATGTCCCCACTAGGCCCTGTTAAAATCATACTTATAAATGTGGAGCATTGATTCACACTGCCTCATTGAAGAGGATTATGGAAGAGAACAGTTCTCCCCCGAATCACACTAAACCTTCCCAGTAAAAGCAGTTTCAGTTAGCACTGTCTCATTCACTCAGTAGGGGTGTAAGCTCAGTCCACTTGGGCTCTGCTGACATCAGAGAGTGGAAAATGAAGCTTTTATCCAGTATCACTTCATTTCACTTTATTGCCTGGTGGAGGGCAGAAACTCAGGTTCCATCTGGATCCTGCTCACACTAAGTTGGAGGAGGGGTAGAGTGCCAACTATAGTGCCTCCTCAAAACACTTCATTCCACCTTGTTGCTGCCAGGTCAAAATGGAAGCTTGGTCTAAGCTGAGTCCTATGAATTAGGAGGTATATACGTGAAGCCAAGTGGGAGTGAAGTTTCAGCTCTCTGGGAGAACCTGACAACACTGAGGAAGGGCTGGGTGTAGGGGAATGCAGACTAGCCCCGCCTTGTTCCACCTCCTTCACCCTCGATGTAGCTTGTGTTGTGTGTGCTTATTCATGTAAACTTCGGAGAAAATTGGCGAGTTATATACTTGTGCCATCAAGAACTTAACAACTCAATGTTTGCAATGGCATCCTTCAGGAATGGTTTCAAACAATTCTTGAGTTGCTTAAAACCATTCCTGACTGATGCCATTCCAATCATTACAAGATTCTTGCCATTCTCTCTGGACTCTCTTGTATGTAGATGGATGTAATTTTGTGTTATAAAGTATTTTTCTAGCATATAGTTTATTTTTGTTTAAAAGCTTTAAAACATCCATCCATTTTATGTATGACTATGAGGCATTATTTAAATAAAAAATTAACTCTAAGGAATTCTTGTGATGTTATTGAATCAGTTGGTTTTAATGTGAGTATATATGTAGATTTTGAATATCATACTGAATGCAAGATCAAAGATTAATGGGGAAAAATTAGTAAGATTATCTAAGTGGTGTTTACAGTGTGTTTCTGAAGAGATTGACTTAATTTCAGGAAATTACTCATGCCTGAAATTAATTCCTGTAATAGATTTGTTTGTTGCCTTTGGAACAGCTGTGGCAGTATTTGAGCTCACCTTGCCTCCTTTTGAAAAGAAAATCTAGTATTTACTTCCTACTTACTGCATACAATTTTATTCCATAATTTATGAAGTACAACATAAAAATTAATTTGAATATCTTGGAAAACTAGGAAGAACTATATTCAAAGTATTGTTATTATTAAAATCCTTAAATAAGAAGTTACCATCATATTTAAAATCAATATCACTTTTTATACCAGCTGCCCACTGTGTCATATCAAGCAAGTTTAGCATTCACTGTTGGAATCACTCCAGCTGTGAACTCTCTAAGATGAGTTGTTCTTTGCTTCAAACCATTTGGGAAGCTACCTCTCTACTCCCATGATGTGAAAATGATTCTTCTGGCAATTATTCAGCAGATTTTTTTTCTAATAAAATACCCTTTTTATCAAAAGGCTAACCCCTGCTGTTATAACAAATATTACTTCTTTTCATTTAATGCTACAAGAGGAAATTATGGTAAACAGAAGCTGTTTTCTCCTGCATAAAATAAGTTACAAACTCATGACTTATTTCTCTGGAAACACTTTAAAGCAACAGTATATCTGGCATGTGAAAATGATGACTCATTATTCAAATAAAAACTCTTGCTTCACCGACAGTAATAAATGTGTCTGACACAGCTATGGTTTGAAAACATGAATCTATTTGTAATTTTTAAATGCCTTGCTAACATAAAAGCAAAATGTAACAATGCACAGCACCAGCCAGAGATACATGGGAATCCTGTTTGAATGTTCAACAAACTGAATGTAATTTTGCGTTTCATGAGTTTGTGGGTTTTGTTTGTTAGTTTTTTAAAATTTAGGATCACTAGAAAATTAGTTAGCTTTTGTTTTTTTCAGTTTATTAGACCCTGTTACATCACACTAATTTTTAAAGAACAACTGAAATACAGAGTAAAGCTTTTCATTTTGAATATCAGCCAATGTTGTTATAATGTCCTTTTTATTCATTGATGAAGCATTTCATGGCATGACTAACTTTATGGTCCCAAATTACAGTGTGCTGCTTGAGTCAGAGTTTTCCTGGTATTCTTTGTCAGGAACTCAGACTCCATGAGAGCTGTAGAAGAAGCCAGGAGCTGTCTCAACTCTTATCAGTTGAGAACCTGGGAGCCTCCCCTTGATTTGTTCATTAAGGCTTATCTCTATTAGGCCCATTGTCAAGCAAAGAAAATCTCTCAGAACTGCCAAAGACAGTATTAGTTTACTACAAAATTCTCAGAATGTGTGCTGTGATTCATAGATCAGGTCTTATGACACTTGCATATCTGCTTCAAGATATATATCAGGCTTATGAACCTGTTAAGTTATAGACTACCATTTGGTAGATCCTCCTAACTAGTGAGCCTGGACCTTATAGAAAGTCTCCTTTTGCACTGTGGCCCATTCAGACATGGAAGCCTTTTGCATTATTTGGCAAATTAGTTAAGAACTTACCTCCCTAATTTAACATAGTTCCAATACAATGCAAAAGACCCCAGCATTGTGCTTCCCTCTTAACACTAAAATATTGAGCAACAAAAAATTTACTATGGAAAGTATCATCCAGTATGCCACAGACTTTGGTAAATTGGCAAAATTAAAGAGTTTCATGGGAAATTACTCACTGTAATACATGTGCTATGCCAAAGTATCTAGAAAGCTCTTGTTCTTAAAATGTTAGATTTGGCCTAGGACCCCACCATTCATCTCCTAGGTATATACCCAGGAGAGATAATAACATAGGTCCACACAAAGACTTTTGGGCAAATTTTTGTCATAGCATTATTCCTAATAGTCAAAATATGGAAATAATCCAAATGTCCACCAACTATTGAATGGAATAAATAATGTTCTGTATCCATACAATGTATTATTTGGCAATAAAAATGAAGTACAGGTACATGTTGCAACATGACTGAACTTTCAATATATTGTGCTAAGTAAGAATTAACTAAAAATTATTGATTTGTTACACTTAAAACCAGTGAATTTTAAATCATGTAAATTGTACCACAACAACACTGTTTCTAAACATGTTAGCCTGTAAAGGATTGTTTTAGAAAATTTTTGATAAGGAATAAAAATCTTCCTTCTATAATCCTAAAGGGAACTTTTTTTGTCTATAGGAAATCTAAACTGTTTAGTTCAGTTATATTAGTTGGAATCTAGCCTGCACTGGTTAAATCATAATCTGATAAACCTTTCTGTGTATTGAAAAGAAATGAAATTTAAATAAAGAAACTTTTACGCAAGTGGTGTGGTTAGGCTTTATGTCCCCACCCAAATCTAATCTTGAATTGTAATCTCCTTAACCCCTATGTGTCAAGGGAGAGACCAGGTGGAGATAATTGGACCATGGGGGCAGTTTCCCTCATGCTGTTCTCATGATAGTGAGTGAGTTCTCATGAAATCTGATGGATTTATAAGGGGCTCCTCCCCCTTCGCTTGACACTTCTCCTTCCTGCTGTCTTGTGAAGAAGGTGCCTTGCTTCCCCTTCCCCTTCCACAATGATCATAAGTTTCCTGAGGCCTCCCCAGCCATGCTGAATGGTGAGTCAATTAATCCTCATTCCTTTATAAATTACCCAGTCAGGCAGTTCTTTACAGCAGTATGAAAATGGACTAATACAAAAAAAAAAAAAGAGAAAAGTTAGTAAACCAGAAAGGAGAGAGAGGTAGATATTAGCAGAAAGTCATCTTCTAGCTCTCTTTTCTAAGGACAAATGGGTATTGTGATTTACTAGAACCTGAAGCCTAGGGTATAGCCACTGCCAGAGAGGCCACCAGAGGCAGAGATGCACGTTTTTCTTTGTCTTTCTCTTCCTACGACCCTCCTAGTTTTCTCCAGTGTCTCCTATTGGTTCAACTTGGATGAAAACCAATGTGCATGAAGCCCATTATCCTCCCTGCTGCACACAGCACAACAAAGAAAAGGTGGGAATGGATCTGAGGGCAAACATCCCCAGAACTGGCACTTTGGGATGTAAATTATTTAATCACGTGTGTCCAGCTGAACTTTTTACCCATACCACTTCTTATAATACCAAGTGTTCTGTGGACTCTGTCTGTTAGCTCATGCCAGATACCTCTTCACACTCTAGTTTGCCCTAAGAATACCTCAGACTTTGCATCTTCTATGGAGGCTTCGCTCACCGTACTTATACTCAGTGATAATATTTACCTATAAAACTGCTGTAGAAAGTTTACACTGTATCATTCAACTGACAAATCAAAATCAGTTTCTATGACAATCAAAATCAGTTAAATTATTTTATGTTTAATTTCCCCAAGTGGATTATAACTACTATTAAGGCAAGGAATATGTCATAGATATTACTATTCAGAATAGCTAAAATATAATATCCAGATAAATATAATATCCAGAAAATAATGGAGTTTTAAAAATGGTTATATAAGGATGTATTGCTTGTTTTCCAAAATGTGTGAAGGCTGAAAATAGAGGGTGACTTTTTACACACTGTGGCAAATTAATACTCATATTATCTTTTGTGCTTAAATCTGTTCATTTTATTGTGGAGATATACCACAGATTTGGCAAGTTTCATCACCTATTACACTAATATTATTAAGGCATAAAGCACTACCCAAACATTTAATATTTAGAATAGTATGAACTGGACAAGGAACCATAAGGAATAATAATGTAATTCAATATCCAGGGAGGGATAAATTCTGGAATGAATTCTGAAGAGCCTGTGTATTGCTAGTGCTAAGAAAGAAGATTGATAATTACAATACAGAAATATAAGAATTTATATATTACATTATAACTATGGTCCTCCTAGTGCAATATTTGCTTGTTAACAGGGGCTCTGAAAGCAAGCAGAGGCTTCAGTAGTTATGATACTTCATTTTCCTTTAGACACTGTTTATTGATCTGCCTTTTGTAAAGCAGCCTAAATGTTTCTAAATTCATTACATATCCTACCAGTACATAGCTTGTTGCAATGTGTTCCATAGGTTTATAACCCACTTGTATAAAGTAGTATTTCCTCTGCAATTCAAAACAAACAAATCCATTGTCTGAAAAGACTCTGGTTTGCCAGATTCAAAAGATGTCAGTGTTACTTCTTAGCTTACTAGCTTATCTATTCACTGTTTTCATTTGTCCTCTTTATAGCAGCTGTTTGCAAATCAATATGATACATTACTATTTTGCTTTCAGTTCTATTCTTATTTTGTTTTGACGGGCCACCTGGTTATTTGAGCAGCAGCCATCAGTTAAATAATGCAAAATATGAGTCTGAAGATAAAAATCCAGTCATTTTAATCTAAGTATTTACTAATTATTTGTAGATATTTTAATGGGTTCATAAATTGTGGTATAGAAATTTTTTAGGGAGATAATTTTCTTGATTTACACTGCTAGGAATTTGAAAATAAGTGTTAGATTGAGAAACACAAAGAAAAGGACCAATTGTAAGAGGAAATCAAGCATTTATATGTAACCATGGAAAGAGGAAACAACAGTCAAATACTGATTAGTCCAGTTGGCTAATGGTCTTTTTAATGAGGGATCTGGACAGCTGCACTGATAGCTTGGGGGTCATAATCTAATATATATTGGATTGAACTTTTCCAATTACCCTGACTGGTTCTAATACGCTACAATTTATTCAAGATGACTATGGCTTTTCTCCCATACACCTAACTCTTCTTTTACATGAAACTATATATCAATGATAGCTTGTTAGCATTATATTTTATAACTAGCTCTATATCTATGAAAGCCATCTTTGTCAAAGTATAGACAGGTTGGACAAAAATCTTTTAAAGATGTGTATCTAATTACACCCTTTATTTTAAAATGTACATAGCTTTAAAAGGTGCCCTGTGTAAGTTGCTTACTTTATCTGTAAGAATTGGGATGGCTCAGATGACACAATGGAAGAATTTATTATTTGAATTATTAGAATAGGTATTAATATTATTTTGGGTTTAAAAAACATTCAGTCTCATGTGATATGAACAGCATTATCTGCAATCACAGAAAGAACTAGGGTCAAAATGAAATTCCACACCTCTGAGAACTTTCATATCTTCTACTTGAGTTTCAACATTGACGCTTGTTAAATTAGTCAGAATATATTAGAATATAATTATGCAGCAATTCTTTATCCAGAAAGTTCAAATGCAAATATTGCCTCTTTCCTGAGTACAGAGATGGGTTAAGTAAGAGAAGAGGAATTTAACTTGAAATACTATATTCTTACTCATTTATTCAAATTAATGTAAATATTATCTAAGTAATTAGATGGAAATATTACTTGCTCTATTCATTAAATGTAAAAATTCGTTCCAGAACAAATAATTTCAAGTGATAAAATGATCCAAAACCCCTATTAAAATACTGATATAAAGCTGTTAATACCTACCAATGAAAAAAAAAAGGAGTAATTTACTTTAGAAATAGTTTCAGTTGAGTCAAATGGACAAAATGGAAATAAGTAGATTCTATCATTGAGTAGTTATTCAAGCAAGATTGCTTTGATAAAAGGAAGTGGAGAGGAATACATAGCATCCTAGGCTTATTTTTTCACAGAAGTCATTGGATCAACTTGTCTTTCTAGGTTGAAATATAATTATAGTTCACAAATGAAAATTATCAAACTATTAGAATTCACCTCCATTCATTACTTACATTTTTTAATATATAGCAATGGCAGCAATGAAGAAAAAAATTATCGATAAAAAATAAGAGTTCATAATATGATGATTATCTACAATCATTAAGTATTCATTAAACTGTTATGCATTTTAGCAAAAAGAAAAAGATGCAGTATTGTGTATTTTATTCTTTTCAAAAGTAGATCATGGATATGAGTTGTATTGGAAATTTTATTTCAATTTATAAAAATAATTCTCACAAATTTTTATATTGACTCATATTACCAAACTGGAAAAAAACTGGTTATTTTATAAGAGCATGAAGTCTATAATAGCATGCAAACAACAAAAAAAACTGAGTTTGAGGTTAGACTATTAGCTCATTACTCATTATTTATCACAATGAACAAGATAACTGAGTTTTATGATGTGTAAGTGTGACCATTCTTTTCCCTTGGGACCAAATCCTTGTCTAATTTAAAACCTTTGTATGTGATCCATGAACTTAAGACAACATAAAATACTTTGTAAGACATATACATTACTCACTAAATCTCCTGTTCTCTATGACTTAAGAAGCTGAACATTTGAAAACTCTTTAAATCTCTAAAAATATTATTTAAAATATCACTTAAAAATGGTACAATAAAAATTTAAACAATTGACACAAAATTAATACCAGAATAAAAATTATAATTAATATTAACAGTGATTCTAAGGATGCCTCATACCTATGAATTAAATGTATCAAATTAGTCCTCCATGAACAAACAGAAACATAATACAAATGTGAATATGTGTGGAACAAAGAAACACTAGAGAACAAAGTAAAGTCATCCACAGATATCTGTGTGTATGTATGTATATATAAATATATCACACACACAACTTGCATAACCACCACCACAGTCAACTTAGATAATATTACCATCACTCCACAAAGTTTCCTTTTATCCCTTTACAGTCACCTCTTACCAGAAGCATCTACTGATCAGTTGCCTGTCGCTATAATTTTTCCTTTTCCGCAGTGCCATATAAATGAAATTTCGTATAGAATACAACCTCTTGAATATGGCTTTTTTAACTTAGCATATTTCCTTGGTGATTCACCCATGTGTTTGCCAGTAGCCCATTCCTTTTATTGTTCAGTAGTATTCTGTGTGCACTATAGCTTGTTTGTTCAGTAATCAGTTAAAGGATATTTCAGTTGTTTCTAGTTTTTGGTAATTTTGAATAAAACTCCTATAAATTTGCATAAATCTTTTGTGTAGAAATGTGTCTTCATTTATACAGAAATGGAATCAGTAGGCAGTATGTCAATTCTATGCAAATTCTATAGAAAACCACTGCACAATTATTGTACCGGTTTGCATTTCCACTAATGTTGCCTCAGTTTCATTTGCATGGCATCTTCACCAACAGTTGATGTTGTCTTTCAGTTTTCTAAGCCATTTTAATTGGTGTATAATGCTATCCTTTGTGGTATTAATTTGAGTTTGTCTAATATCTTATAATGTGTAATTTTTTATGGTTATTTTCCATCTATATTTTCTCTTTAAGAAAATGTCTGTACAAATATTTCTCTTTGTGTTATAAAATTATAAATAATAAAAAAGTATTATAATTATTATGTAATAATATAAATTACAAGACTACTGGTTATTTTTATACTCGTTTCATTGTTGAATGTTTTCTGTATAATAACTTATTTTCTGATACATGTTTTAAAATATTTTTCCTAGTGTATCTGTTGTCATTTGCTTAACTATTTCTTTCAAAGAGCAAAAAATTTCATAGTATGCAAAGAGAAAGAATCATAAACCTGATATCTTGAACACAGATTCACAATACAAGACTTTTTTAACTACTGTCTCTTTGGGAACTTAATAACAAGTAGTACAAATTCTCCAACGTGGTTCTTCAATATTGCTTTGATTATTTTAGACCTATTCATAAACTATTTTAGAAATAGTTTGTCAACTTTTAAGAAAATAAATAAAAAATCAGATTTTGCTTAGGAATATGTTGGCTCCAGCATTAATTGGGGGAAATGACGTCTTAATAATAATGAGTCTTCAAATCTACAGCCACATCAGAAAACTTTCCCATATTTTGTTTACCATGTTATTTCTCCCTTCTGATATTTCAAGGTTCTTTTTTATTATTATTTTATTTATATTTGGATAACTATTTTTAAACATTCTTTTAGGGCAGGTATGCTGGTAACCAATTATCTTAGGGTTTTTTTTCCCCAAGGTTTTTTTTTTTTTTTTTTTTTTTTTCCAACTCATATTTTAGATTCAGTGGGTACATGTGCAGTTTTGTTATGTGGGACCATTGCGTGATGCTAAGGTTTGAAGTACAAATGATCCCATCACCAAGGTACCCAACATAGTACCCAACACTTAGTTTTTTAACCTTTACCCTTTCCCACACTCCCTCCCACCCTGTAGTCCCCAGTACTGTTGCGGAAAGTCAGGGACCCTGAGCAACAGAGGGACCAGCTGAAGCCATGGCAGAAGAACATAAATTGTGAAGATTTCATGGGCATTTATTAGTTCCCCAAATTAATACTTTTATAATTTCTTATGCCTGTCTTTACTGCAGTCTCTGAACATAAATTGTGAAGATTTCATGAACATTTATCACTTCCCCAGTCAATACTCTTGTGATTGCCTGTGCCTGTCTTTAATCTCTTAATCCCGTCATCTTCATAAGCTGAGGATGTATGTCACCTCAGGACCCTGTGATGATTGCATTAACCGCACAAATTGTTTGTAGAGCATGTGTGATTAAATAGTTTGAAATCTAGGCACCTTAAGAACACGGTAACAGTGATTTTCAGGGAACAAGAGAGATAACCATTAGGTCTGGCTGCCTGGAAGCTGGGCAGGATAGAGCCATATTTCTCTTATTACCAAAAATGGGTAAGAGAGATATTGCTGAGTTCTTTCCCCAGTGAAGAATATTAATAATTAACAGGCCTAGGAAAATAATGCATTCCCGGGGGAGGCCTCTGAAATGTCTGTCCTGGGAGTGTCTGCCTTTAAGCAGATGTAGATAGGGATGAAACACGCCATAGTCTCCTGCAGTGCCAACAGGCTTGCTAGGATTAGAAAATTCCAGTCTGGCAAGGTCTAGTCAGACTGGTTCTCTGCTCTTGAACCCCGACAATACATGCACAGCGAGACATGGAGTTCATTTGCGATTCTAGTTTCAGTCTGACCTTCTGCCTTGTGATGTTTTGTTGCCCTTAAAGCATGTGATCTCTGTGACCCACACCCTATTTGTACACTTGCTCCCCTTTTGAAAATCGGTAATAAAAACTTGCTGGTTTTGTGGCTTAGGGGGCATCATGGAACCTGCCAACATGTGATGTCTCCCCTGGACACCCAGCTTTAAAATTTCTCTCTTTTGTACTCTTTCCCTTTATTTCTCAGACCAGCCGACACTTAGAGAAAATAGAAAAGGACTCACATTGAATTATTGCGGGTGGGTTTGCCCAACACAGTACCCATTGTTCCTAGATTTATGTCCGTGAGTACCCAATGGTTAGCTCTCACTTACAAGATTTATAAGTAACTGATTTTCTTTTCCTTTTCCTTCATTAATTCACTTATGAAAATGGCCTCTGGCTGCATCCTTATTGCTGCAAAGGACATGATTTTATTCTTTATCATGGCTGCATAGTATTCCAAGGTGTATATATGCCACATTTTCTTTATCCAAGTCACCATTTATGGGAACCTAGGTTGATTCCATGTCTAGCTACCATAAATAGTGCTCCAATGATCATGCGAATGCATTGGTCTTTTTGCAGAAAAATTTGTTTTCTTTACATTGATGGGTTGAATAGTTGTTTTGTTTTAGGTTCTCTCAGAAATCACCATACATGGTGATGAAACTAATTTACATTTCAATCAACAGTGTTTTAATGTACATCTGCTGTTTTCTGACTTTTTATTGATAGTCGTTCTCACAGGTGTGAGGTGGTATTTCATCATGGTTTAGCATTGCATTTCTCTGATGATTTCTGATGTGGAACTTTTTTTATATGTTTGATGACCTCTTGTATGTCTTCTTTTGAGAAGTCTATTCAGGTATTTTGCACAGTTCTTAATGGAGTTATTTGGTTTTTGCTTGTTGATATGCTTGAGTTTCAGATAGATTCTGGATATTAGACCTCTGTTAGATACATAATTTGTGAATATTTTCTCCCATTCTGTAGGTTGCCTGTTTACTCTGTTGATATGTTTCTTCTTCTGTGCAGGACCTCTTTAGTTTAATTGTGTCCCAACTTGTCAATTTTTGTTTTTGTTGCAATTGCTTTTGAGGACTTAGTTGTAAATCCTTTACAGCGACTGATGTCCAGAATGGCTCCTGGGTTTTCTTCTAGGATTTTTGTAGTTTGATGTCTTACATTTAATTATTTAATTCATCATTTGTTAATTTTTATATATAGTGAAAGATAGGAATCCATTGTTATTCATCCACATATGGCTACACAGGTATACTAGCAGCACCATTTGTTGAATAGAAAATCCTTTCCTCATTGCTTATTTTTGGCAAGTTTGTTGAATATTTGATGGCTGTATATGTGTAGTTTTATTTCTGGGTTCTCAATTCTGTTCCATTGGTCTATGTGTCTGTTTCTATACCAATACCATGCTGTTTAGATTACTGTATCCTAATAGTATAGTTTGAAGATTGATAATGTAATGCCTCCAACTATGTTTATTTTGCTTAGGATTGCTTTGGATATTTGGGCTCTCTTTTGGTTACAAATTAATTTTAGAATAATTTCTTCTATGAAAAAGGGAAAAACAGACACTAGGATCTGTTTGAGTGGGGAGGGTGGGCAAAGGGAAAAGAGCAGAAAAGATAACTATTGGGTACTGGGCTTAATACCTGGGCGATGAAGTAATATATACAACAAACCTCCATGTGTTTACTTATGTAAGAAATCTTCACATGTACCCCCAAGCCTAAAATAAAAGTTTTTAAAAGGAATAGTTTGTTTTAATTTTGTAGAAAATGAAGTTGGTAGTTTGATAGGAATAACTGCATTTGCAAATTGCTTTAGGCAATACAGACATTTAGTGATATTGATTCTTCAATTCATGACTATGGAATGTTTTTCCACTTGTTTTTCATCTAAAATTTCTTTCAGCATTGATTTGTAGTTCTCCCTCTAGAGATTTTTCACCTCCTTGGTTAGATACATTACTAGTTATTTTATTTTTGTGTGAGACTATTGAAAATGAGATGGCCTTCTTGAGTTGGTTCTCAGGTTTATAACTTATTGGTTTACAGAAATGCTACTGATTTTTTGTACATTGATTTTGTATCCTGAAACTTTACTGAAGTTGTTTATCTGTTCTGGGACTCTTTTGGCATAGTCTTTAGGGCTTTCTAGGTATAGAATCATATTATCAGTGAAAAGAGATAGTTTGACTTCTTCTTTTCTTATTTGGATGCCTTTGATTTTTCAGTTCCGTTTCTCAAGGGTAATATTCCAGTTTTTGCCCATTCCATATGATGTTGGCAGTGGGTTTGTCATAGATGGTTCTTATTATTTTGACATATATTCAGTCCATGCCTAGTTTCTTGAGATTTTATATGAAAGAATGTTGGATTTTAGCAAAGCTTTTTTGCATCTATTGAGATGATAATGTGGTTTTTATTTTTAATTCTGTTTCTTTGATGAAGCACATTTATTGATATGTGTATGTTTAATCAACCTTGCATTTCAGGAATGAAACCTACTTGATCATGGTGAATTAGTCTCTTGATGTGATGTTGAATTCAGTTTGCAAGTATTTTGTTGAAGATTTTTTATATATGCTCATCAGAAATATTGGCCTGTACTTTTTCCATTTTGCCTTTGCCAGGTTGTGGCATCAGGATGATGTTGACTTCATAGAATGAGTTACGGAGGAGTCTCCCCTGCTCAGTTGTTTGAATAGTTTTCGTAGGAATAGTATCAGCTGTTCTTTGTACCTGTGATAGAATTTGGCTGTAAATCCATCTGGTTAAGGAATTTTGGGGGTTAGTACTGATTTTTATTACCAATTCAGTTTTGGAAATCAATGTTGGACTGTTTAGTCTTTCAAATTTTTCCTAATTCAATCTAGGAAATTTGTGTATCTCCTGGAATTTATCCATTGCCTCTAGGTTTTCTAGTTTGTGTGAGTAGAGGTGTTCATGATAGTCTTTGAGGATCTTTTGTATTTATTTGGGATTGTTTGTAATGTCACTTTTGTTGTTTCTGATTGTGTTAATTTGCATCTTTTTCTTTTTTTTCTTTGTTAATCTAGCTACTGGTCTATCACTCTTGTTTATCCTTTAAAAGAACCAACATTTTGTGTCTTTGATTGTTCATATGGACTTTGGAATCTCAATTTCATTCATTTCTGCTCTTACTTTAGTTATTTCTTTTCTTCTACCAGTTTTGGGATTAGTTCTTGTTTTGTTAGTTCCTCTAGGTGTAATGCTTGGTCGTTAGTTTGAGATCTTTATAACTTTTTGAGCTGGGTGTTTACTGCTACATAGTTTTCTCTTAACACTTCTTTTGGTGCATTTCAGTGATTTTGCTATATTGTGCCTCTGTTTTCATTTACTTTAAATTTTTTTTTTTAATTCCTGCCTTGATTTCCTTGTTTATTCAAAAGTCATTCAGGAGAAAGTTATTAAATTTTCTTGTAATTGTGTGGTTCTGAGATTTCTTTTTGGCATTGATTTCTATTTTTGTTTCACTATGGTCTAAGAGTATGGTTGGTAGAATCTTGATTATTTTAAATTTATCGAAACTTGCTTTAAGGCCAAGCATGTGATCAATCTTGGACTCTATGTATAGATGAGAAGAATGTATATTCTTTGGTTGGTGGGTGGAGTATTCTGTAGATGTCCACTAGGTCCAATTGGTCAAGTGTCAAGTTTAAGTCCTGAATTTCCTTGTTAGAGTTGGCCCCAATGATCAGTCTAATGCTATCGGTGGGGTGTTAAAGACCCTGACTATTGTGTGACTGCCTAAGAGTTTTTGTTAAGTCTAGAAGTAGTTCTTTTATGAATCTGGGTGCTCCCACAGTGGGTACTTATATATTTAGAATAGCTAAGTCTTCTTGTTGAATCAAATGCTTTATCATTATATAATGCCCTTTTCATCCTTTTTTACTGTTGTTTTAAAGTCTATTTTAGATGATATAAAAAATAGTGACCTCTGCTCTTTTTTGTTTTCTATTTGCATAATAAATATTTATCCTTCCCTTTACTTTCAGCATGTGGGTGTCATTACATGTGAGAAGGGTCTCTTGAAAACAGTAAATGGAAGTATTGTTTTTTTATCCAACTTGCCACTCTGTGTCTTTGAAGTGGAATATTTAGGTCATGTGCATTCAAGTTTAATATTAACATGTGAGGTTTGAATCTTATTGTGAATTTGTTAGCTGGTGCCTTTGCAATTTCTACTGTGCGGTTGCTTTATTGGGTCTGTGGGATATGTACTTGTGTGTGCTTTTTGTAACAGGTATTATATTTTTATGTCATTGTATATACACTTCCTTAGGAATTTACTAAGGCTGGTCTAGTGTTAATAAATTATTGCTTTTTTGTCTGGAAGATGTTTTATTTCTTCTTTGCTTGTAAGCCTTAGGTTGACAGAATATTAAATTCTTGATTGGAATTTATTTTCTTTAAGAATTCTAAAAACAGGCCCACAGTCTCTTCTGGCTTACAAGGATTCTGGTGAGAAGACTGCTGTTAGCCTGATGAGGTTCCTTTTTCTCCTTAGCTGCCTTTAAGATTTTTTATTTAGTGTTGACATTGGGCAACCTGGTGACTATGTGCCTTGGTAATGTTCATTTTGTATAGTATTTCACAAGTGTTCTCTGGATTTCTTGTATCTAGATAGCTACTTCTCTAGCAAAATTACAGAAGTTTTCTTGAATTACTCTCTCAAATAGATTTTCCAGATTGTTTTCTTTTTCCTTCTCCCAGGAATGCTGGTAATTCATAAGTTTGGTCTCTTTACATACTCCCATATTTCTCAACGATTTTGTTCATTTTTTTAGAAAATTCTTTTTGCTTTATTTTTTTCTCACTGGATTAATTCAAAAGATCATTCTTCAAGCTCTTAAATTATTTGTTCTGCTTGGTGCAGTCTATTAATAAAACTTTCTATTATATTTTGAAATTCTGTAAGTGAGTTTTTGTTTGTTTGTTTTTTTTTTTTTTTTTTTTTTTTTTTTTTTTTTTTTTTTTTT
>NC_045448.1:35077521-35110244 GCF_002776525.5 Piliocolobus tephrosceles | reverse complement strand
TTTTTTAATCTGTCGTTTCTAAGTTTCTATTTTGTTTTGGAACCATTGCTGGAGAGCTAGTGCAATCCTTTGGTGATGTTACTATATTCCGATTTTCCATGGTGCCAGAATTCTTGTGCTTGTTCTTTCTTATCTCAAGGCTTTGGGAGTTACAATTTTTGTGTGGGTAGAATTTTTTTTCTTTCTTTCCCTGAAATATTTTTGCCCTATTCTTTTCCCCCCTCCCTAGGGAATGTGACTACAAAATGATGTGTGGAGTCATGTGGCTTTAATTCTATAACCCTATGCACTTATTTTGGCAGGGTTTTTATTGCACCATCCAGTTTAACACACAAGCCCATGGATGGTACCTACAGGTAAGAGGCAGTCATGGCCAATGTACTGGGTGTGTATTTGACTCTTGTTTCCTTGCAGAAGCTCTCTATTGCCTCAGCCAATGGTCTAATTCATGGAAAGCACAGTTGATCTGATCTCCTTGTTCAGCCCCAGGTGGTGGGAACCATGAAGGGTGGGGCCCACACCAGGAAGATCCATCTACAGGTACACTGATGGCAGGAACCAGTACCAATGTCAAGGGAGAATCCAGTGGGCAGCCACCGTGTGCCCAGTGGTTTTCCTGGGCATGAGTCTTGGAAACCTCCTGAGCCCCAAATTATCTGCATGGAGATGAATGGCATCCTAAACTCCTAAGTTAGAAGAGTGCATGCTCCAGGTGCCTGGATATCTGACTGGGCATGGAGCACAGAATGACTCCTTGCACCAAGATCTTTGCACAGTATGGTTGGTACAACTCAGGCTGCTGAATTAGACAAGCAGGTGCTCTAAATTCATGGAGATCTGTCTGGGAGTGAAGCAGAGCTCTCTGCACTGGAATTTCTGCATAGGACGGGAGGGGCGGATTAGGCTGCTTATCTAGGTGAGCAACATTCTGAATACCTGGGTATTTGCCTGGTCATGGACCACAGATGGATCCTTTGTACCAAGATCTCTGCACAGGAGGGTTGGGGTGACTCTTTCTGCTGGACCAAACAAGTGAGTTCCCTGAATGCCTGGAGATCTACCTGGGCACAGAGTGGAGAGGAATCTGCTGCACCACAATCTATGTTGAGAAAGTGTGGGACAGCTCAGGCTGCTGAACCAGGTGAACCAGTGTTCCAAAAGCTCCATTTCTGCCTGAAGGTGAAGCAGAGAGGACCTCATTGCACCATAGTCTCAAGAGAGCAGGGTGGGGCATTCAGCAATGGCACATGCAGGTCAGTTCCAGGTCACCAAGACTGCAGCTGTAGTAGCTCTTCTCTCACCTCAGGATTGTGATGGAGGAGAGTACAATTATAGTGCCTACTGTTGAGGCACTTTTCACAGTTTTGGACATGGAAGCCCCTACTGTGCTCCACAGCAGGCATGCCAATCTCTAGACTAAAAATAAAATGTCTGAGCACCCAGGCTACTGGATCACCAAAGAATGACTGACTTTGTATATGCCAGATTACAAATGGTATCTGGTTTTCAGTCCCAGGTCTGGAAAATGTCTCCAGCTTTTCCTGGTGTCTTTCCGTCACAGTATCTGCAAGCCTATCCTCAAGTAGTACATACTAATCATGTGGCTATTTGGGCTTGAAATTTCCCAGCTTTCTACTTGACCACCTATATGTTACTTGGCTAATTCAACAACCCTTCATGCTAAAGATTCTCAATAAATTAGGTATTGATGGGATGTATCTCAAAATAATAAGAGCTATTTATGATAGACCCACAGCCAATATCATACTGAATGGGAAAAAAACTGGAAGCATTCCCCTTGAAAACTGGCACAAGACAGGGATGCCTTCTCTCACCACTCCTATTCAACACAGTGTTGGAAGTTCTGGCCAGGGCAATCAGGCAGAAGAAAGCAATGAAGGGTATTCAATTAGGAAAAGAGGAAGTCAAATTGTCTCTGTTTGCAGATGACATGATTGTATATTTAGAAAACCCTGTTGTCTCAGTCCAAAATCTCCTTAAGCTGATAAGCAACTTCAGCAAAGTCTGAGGATACAAAAATCAATGTGCAGAAATCACAAGCATTCTTATATACCAATAACAGACAAACAGAGCGTCAAATCATGAGTGAACTCCCATTCACAATTGCTTCAAAGAGAATAAAATACCTAGGAACCCAATTTACAAGGAATGTGAAGAAACTCTTCAAGGAGAACTACAAACCACTGCTCAACGAAATGAAAGATGACACAAACAGATGGAGGAACATTCCATGCTCACGGAGAGGAAGAATCAATATTGTGAAAATGGCCATACTGCCCAAGGTAATTTATAGACTCAGTGCCATCCCCATCAAGCTACCAAGGACTTTCTTCACAGAATTGGAGAAAAAAAAACTACCTTAAAGTTCATATGGAAGCAAAAAAGAGCCCACATTGCCAAGTCAATCCTAAGCCAAAAGAACAAAGCTGTAGGCATCACTCTACCTGACTTCAAACTATACTACAAGGCTACAGTAACCAAAACAGCATGGTACTGGTACCAAAACAGAGATATAGACCAACAGAACAGAACAGAGCCCTCAGTTATGACTATTTACTATGTATCCATTAGTCATCTATTGTTGTAATCGTGGTTCTTCATCCTCCTGGGATGAAGTTCTGTTTTCTAATGACTCTAGAGACCATCACTATTTAATAGAGTATGTATCCTCATTCTGACTTTTATTTTGCTTTTTGCTTGTTTTAGGTATAAAACGTAGAAACTGGAATAATTTGCATAATATGGGCAAAAATCACTGCATAAAACACAATTCACGCTAATCATAACAGATATTTTTTTCTTACTTTGCAATTAGGTATTAATTTTCTGTTATTTTTCTGCACATATGTGGAAGACATTCTATGTAACTTATTAAAGAGTGAACGTTAGAGTTGTAGACTGTTAGGGCAAAAGGGACCTCAGATATTTATTATTTTTCAGGTAAGAAAACTAAAGCACACAGAGGTAAAATAAATAAAGGAATAAATAAATAGTAGTCAAATCAATATTAGATTCAGTCTGAAATTCAGTCCTCTAGATTTTCAGACTATTTAGTATCATTTTGTTTTGGTTTGGTTTACTTGCTTTAAGAAAAGAAATGGTTATTTTAAGAAATCAAGCACAACTAGAGCTTTTTAAATCATGTTATAGTAACATTGATTACAGGCTTTTAATATTTGTCTCTCTGTTATAACTACACAATGATGACTGCATACAAATATTAATTCCAGTCACCTAGAGATGCCATTCATTTAGTGAGATGTAATATACTCCCTCACAGGTGGCCATCTGAGAGTATTAACTGTCATATATAATTTTGCCTAACTTCAGTGTGTACCATTCCTTTTCTATAAAGCACTTATCCTACCCTACTTGTGATTATCCTCCTCTAGTTCATAAAAGCCATTTAGCTCTTATCAGAGGAACTAATTTTTATTCATCTTTATTTCATCTTCCTTGGATGAGATGAGTTCTGATATTTGACTGATAGCTATTTTTAATATTAAGGTGATACATTAATGTCGTAATTTTCCAGTAATTAGAGGTACCAATGTTATTCAAAATAATTTTAATATCATGAACGTATTTTTAATATCCTGAAAAATGTTAGTTTGAATAGCTTCTACTTTCTCTTTGATTTGGCAGTTGATGCCAAATTTTCTCCAAGTTATTTTTATCAGTTCACTTAACAATACCGCAGTCTCATTAATGGATTCTCTTTTCTTATATGACATGCCTGTCTTTGCAAAATTTTCTAGACCGCTATAAATAATCATTTGTAAGAAGTACTGTTTCTATATAGAGCATATGCAGTATGCTTACTTAAGAAAACCATATTCAACTTATATATAGTAATCACATAATAGATATGTACTTAAGTTACTATGGTTACTGTATAGGACACTTTTAAAATGACTATTTTAAGTGTCCTTTAATGAATATTTTGTAGTGTGCTTGATTGAGTCAATCAGAATTTCCAGAAATTCTATAGTGTGTGAATAAATGCAGATCCGCATATGTTGACATATAAAAATGTACCTAAATAAGATAAAATTAATTTTAAAGTCATAGCTAAATGTGAATTCGTGTGATAAGAATCCAAATTATGAATTTAGCTTTTCATTCCTAACATTCAAGTATGATAATTGATGTCTTATTATAAAATAGCCATTTCTTTTTATGAGATAAACACCAGACTACAGTGTTTAGACTGGCAGAAATAGAAATATTTTTGACTGCTGAGTTTGTAACAAATTTGTTTTATTTGGTTTTAAGTACATAAATCTACTAGTAAGGTGGAGCATCCATGAAGATTCTGGAAAAGCTTAAAGTAGGGGATGACAACTATAATTTTTTTCTTTTTACTTTTTAATTAAAAATAATTATTCTTCATAATGGAAAAATAATTGTATATATCTATGTGATAAAATGTGATGTGGCACTATGCTGGCACTATATTTCCTGTCCAGTCTGCAGAACAATGAAGCAAAGAAACTTCCTCTCTTTATAACTTATCCAGTCTCAAGTCTTTCTTTATAACAACACAAATGGACCAACCCAAGGTCTTTATTCATAGATTTTTTTCTTGCTAGACTAATGCCCAAAAAGTTTTCTCTAGGTTTTCTAGTATTACAAAGCTGTTAGGTCTTAAATTTAAATTGTTAATCCATCTTGTGTTAGTTTTTGTATGTAATGACAGATAGGGGTCCAGTTTCATTCTTTTACATATGGCAATCAAATTTTCCCAGCATCACTTGTTAAAAGACTGTCATTTCCCCAGTTCCTGTGATTTTGTCAAAGATCAGTTGGCTGTAAATATGTGAGTTTATTTCTGTATGCTGTTACATTGATCTATTTGTGTTTATGTAATAACATACTGTTTTGCTTACTACAGACTTGTAGCATAATTTGAAGTCAGGTAATATGATGCTCCTAGCTTTGTGGTTTTTGCTCAGGGTTTATTGGGCTATTCAGAATCTTTTTTGTTTCCATATAGGTTGTAGGGTGTTTTTTTGTTTAAGTTTTCTGAAAAGGAACTTACATTTTGATAAGAATTGCATAGAATTTTTAGATTGCTATGGGAAGTGTGGTTTTTTTAATGATATTGTTTTGTCCAATTCATGAGCATGGTATGTTTTTCCATTGGTTTGTGTCATTTACAATTTCTTGTATCATTGTTTTATAGTTTTCCTTGTAGAGATCTTTCACTTCCTTGGTGAAACATATTCTTAGGTATTTTTTTGTAACTACTGTAAACGGGATAAACATTGATTTGATTCTGTGCTGTATTGTTATTTGTGTATAAAATGCTACTGGTTTTTGCATATTGATTTTGTATTCTGAAACTTTACTGAATTCACTTGTTATATCTAACAGTTTTTTTGTGAAGTCTGTAGGTTTTTCTAGATACAGCATCATATTAGCAGTGAGTAGAGATAATTTGATGCTCTCTTTTCCAGCTCTTGGAAAAGAGATGCCTTTTATTTCCATCTCTTGCCTGATTGCTCTGAATATAATTACCAGTACTACATTATTATTATTATTATTATTATTATTGTATAAGCCACACAATCAGTGGAAATTTGTATTTCCATAGATTTTTGAAAAATGGTTGGTGTTTGGTCACATATGGATAAATTCTTTAGTGGTGATTCTGAGATTTTGGTGCACCAATCAGGTGTATATTGCATCACCTGTGCAATAGACACTGTACCTTATTTGTAGTCTTTTATCCCTCACCCCTTCCCCCACTTTCACCTGAGTTCCCAGAGTTCACTGTATTATTCTTATGCTTTCGTATCCTCATAACTTAGTTCCTACTTGTAAGTGAGAGCATACAATGTTGGGTTTTCCATTCCTAAGTTACTTCACTTGGAATCATGGTCTTCAATTCTTTTCAGGTTTCTGGGAATGCTATTATTTCTTTCCTTCTTATAGCTGAGTAGTATTTCATTATACACACACACATATATACATACATATATACACACACATATATGTGTGTGTGTGTGTATATATATACACACACATATATATACACACACAGCACAATTTCTTTACCCATTCATTGATTGATGGGCATTTGCGCTGGTTTCATATTTTTGCAACTGCAAATTTTGCTGCTATAAACATGTGTGTGCAAGTATCTTTTTTGTATAACAATTTATTTTCCTCTGGGTAGATACCCAGAAGTGGGATTGCTGGATCAACGGTAGTTCTACTTCTAGTACTTTAAGAATTCTCCACACTGTTTATGATAGTGATTGTACTCGTTTACATTCCCATCAGTAGTGTAAAAGTGTTCCCTTTTCACCACATCCGTGCCAACATCTATTATTTTTCTGATTTTTTGATTATGGCCATTCTTGTAGGAGTAAGATGGTATCACCTTGTGGTTTTGATTTGTATTGCCCTGATCATTAGTGATGTTCAGCATTTTTTCCTATGTTTGTTGGTCATTTGTGTATCTTCTTTGGAGAATTGTCCCTTCAGGTCCTTAGCTCACTTTTTGGTGGATTTTTTTTTTTTTTTTTTTTTTTCTGGTTTGAGTTCCCTGTAAATTCTGGATGCTAGTCCTTTGTTGGATGTATAGATTACGATGATTTTCCTGCAGTCTGTGGGTTCTCTGTTTACTCTACTGATTGTTTCTTTTGTTGTGCAGACGTTTTTAAATTTAATTAGGTCCCATCTGTTTATCTTTGTTTTTGTTGCATTTGCTTTTGGGTTCTTAGGCATGAAGTCTTTTCCTAAGCCAATGTCTAGAAGGGTTATTCTGATGATGTTATCTTCTCGAATGTTTATGATTTCAGGTCTTAAATTTCATCAACTAGGCACAAAGTCATCAGTTTATCTAAAGTTAAGATAAAGAAAAGTATCTTAAGAGCTGTGAAGCGAAAGCACCAAGTAACCCATAAAGGAAAAACCTATCAGATTAACAGCAGATTTCTCAGCTGAAGATAGAAGAGATTGAAGCCCTAACTTCAGTCTCCTTAAACAAAATGATTATCAGCCAAGAAGTTTGCATCCAGTGAAACTAAACTTCATAAATGAAGGAAAGATATAATCTTTTTCAGACAAACAAATGTTGGGAGAATTCACCATTACCAAGCCAACTAAAAGAATTGCTAAAAGGAACTCTAAATCTTGAAATAAATCCTCAAAGTACACCAAAATAGAACTTCCTTAAGGCATAAATCTCACACACCTATAAAAAATGTGATAAATATATAAAAAGGTATTAAGGCAACAAATAGCATGACGAATAGAATAGTGCCTGACTTCTCAATACTAACATTGAATGTAAATGGCCTAAATGCCCCACTTAAAAGATAAAGAATGGCAGAATGGATAAGAATTCACCAATCAAGTATCTGCTGTTTTCAAAATAATCACTTAACACATAAGGACTCACATAAACTTAAGGTAAAGGGGTGGAAAAAGACATTCCATGCAAATTGAAACCAAAAGCAAGCAGGAGTAGCTATTCTGAAATCATACAAAAAAAGAAAAAACACTTTAAAGCAATGGCAGTTAAAATAGAAAAAGAGGGAATAATGATATGAGGATTTGTTCAACAGGAAAATATCACAATCCTAAATATATATGCACCTCACACCGGAGCTCCCAAATTTATAAAACAATTACAACTAAACCTAAGAAATGAGATAGACAGCAACACAATAATAGTAGGAGAGTTTAGTATTCCATTCATCAAGACAGAAAGTCAACAAAGAAACAATAATTTAAGCTATACCTTAGAAGAAAAATGGACTTCCCAGTTATTTACTGAACATTACCCAGCAACTGCAGAATATACATCCTATTCATCAGCACATGGAACATTCTCCAGGATAGACCATATGATAGGGCACAAAACAAGTCTGAACAAATTTAAGAAAACTGAAAGTATATCAAGTACTCTCTCAAACCACAGTGGAATAAAATTGAAAATGAACTCCAAAAGGAGCCCTCAAAATGATGCAAATATATGGAAGTTAAATAACCTGCTCCTGAATGATCATTGGGTCAACAATGAAATAAAGATGAAATTTTTAAAAATTCTATAAACTGTATGATAATGGTGACATAACCTATTAAAACCTCTGGGATACAGCAAAGGTGGTGCTAAGAGGAAAGTTCACAGCCTTAAATGCCTACATCAAAAAGTCTGAAAGAGGACAGCTAGACAATGTAACTTCACACCTCAAGAAACTCAAGGAACAAGAACAAACCAAATCCAAACCCATCAGAAATTAAAACAAAAAACAATACAAAAAATAAAGCAATAAGCTGGTTATTTGAAACGATAAATAAAATTGATAGGCCATTAGCAAGGTAAACCAAAAAAAGAAGAGAAGTTCCAAAAACCTCAATTACAAGTGAAATGGGAGATATTACAACAGATACCACAGAAATACAAAAGATCATTCATGGCTTATTATGAACACCTTTATGCATATAAACTATAAAACCTAGAGGGGATGGATAAATTCCTGAAAATATACAACCCTCTAACCAGGAAGAAATAGAAACTCTGAAAAGACCAATAACAAGGAGCAAGATTAAAAATGTTAATTTAAAAATAGCTAGCAAAACCAAGTCCAGGACCAGACAGATTCACAGCTTAATTATAGCATACATTCAAAAAATAATTGGTACCAATTCTGTTGACACTATTCCACAAGATAGAGAGGGGGAATCTTCCCTAAATTATCCTATGAAGCCAGTATCACGCTAATAGTGAAACCAGAATCACCCTAATAGCAAAACCAGAAAAGGACATAACAAATAAAAGAAAACTACAGAAGAATATTCCTGATGAATATAGATGCAAAAAGTCCTTAACAAAATATTAACTGACCAAATCCAACAGCATATTAAAACCACATCCGCGATGAGCAAGTGGGTTTCGTAGCAGAGATACAGGGATAGTTTAACACATGCAAGTCAATAAGTGTGATGCACCACATAAACAGAATTAAAACCAAAAATCATTTGATCACCTCAGTAGATGCAGAAACAACATTTAACAGAATCCAGCATCCGTTTATGATTAAAACCCTTGGCAAAATTGGCATAGAAGGGACATACCTTAATGTAATAAAAGCCATCTATTACAAACCCACAGCCAACATAATACTAAATAGGGAAAAGTAGAAGCATTCCCCTTCAGAACTGGAACAAGACAAGGATGCCCACTTTAACTTTTGTTCAACATAGTACTGGAAGTCCTAGCCAGAGCAATCAGACAAGAGAAAAAAATAAAGAGCATTCAAATCAATAAAGAGGAAGTCAAACTCTTGCTGTTTGCTGATGATGTGATGGTATAACTAGAAAACCTTAAAAACACCTCCAAAAAGCTCCTAGAACTGATAAAGGAATACAGCATCGTTTCAGGATACAAAATTAATGTATGCAATCAGTCGCTCTGTTATACACCAGTAGCAACCAAGATAAGAATCAAATAAAGAATTCAATCCCTTTCATAACAGCTGCAAAAAATAAAATAAAATACTTAGAAATAGATCTAACCAAGGAGGTGAAAGACCTCTATAAGGAATACTACAAACCCTGATGAAAGAAATCATAGATACCACAAACAAATGAAAACACATCCTACGCTCCTGTATGAGTACAATCAATATCATGAAAATGGCCATACTTTCCGGCTGGGGATGGCAGCTCACGTCTGTAATCCCAGCAGTTTGGGAGGCTGAGGCAGGTGGATCACCTGAGGTCAGGAGTTTGAGACCAGCCTGGCAAACAGTAAAACCCTGTCTCTACGAAAAATACAAAAATTAGCCAGGTGCAGTGGCACATGCCTGTAATCCCAGCTACCCAGGAGACCGAGGCAGGAAAATTGCTGGAACCTGGGAGGCAGAAGCTGCAGTGAGCTGAAATCTGGCTACTGCACTCCAGTGGGTGACAGTAAGACTCCATCTCAAAAAAAAAAAAGCATACTTCTAAAATCAATCTGCAGGCTCAATGCAATTTCCATCAAAACACCATCATCATTCTTCACAGAACTAGAAAAAGCAATCCTAAAATTCATATGGAACCCAAAAAAGCCCACATAGTCAAAGCAAGTCTAAGCAAAAAGAATAAATCTGAAGGCATCACATTACCTGACTTTAAACTATAATATAAGGCTACAGTCACCAAAACAGCATGGTACTGGTTTAAACATAGGCACACAGACCAAGAAAACAGAATAGAAAACCCAGAAATAAAGCCAAATACTTAAAGCCAACTGATCTTTTGTTTTGACAAAACAAACAAAAGCATAAAGTGGAGAATGGATACCCTATCCAACAAATGGTACTCAGATAATTAGCAAGCCACGGTAGAAGAATGAAACTGGATCCATATCTCTCACTTTATACAAAATCAGCTCAAGATGGATCACGGATCAGTACTACATTAAATAGAAGTGATTAAAGTGGGTATTTTTGTCTTGTTCTAATTTTGAAAGAGAAAGCTTTCAAATGTTTCTTTTTCAGTATGATGTTGACAGTGGGTTTGGCATATATGGCTTTTATTATTTTAAAAAATACTCCGTTGATATTTTTTGTGTAGGGAGTTTTTATCATGAAGAGATGCTGAATTTTATCAAATGCTGTATGTACATCTTTTGAGATGATCATATGGCTTTTGTCTTTAATAATGTTTATATGATGTGTCACATTTACTGATTTGAATATGCTGAAATATTCTTGCATCCCTGGTATAAGCCCACTTGATCATGTTAGGCTATCTTTTTGATGTGCTGTTGGATTTGGTTTGCTAGAATTTTCTTGAGGATTTTTGTGTCTGTGTTAATCAGGGATACTATTCTATAGTTTTCTTTTTTGTGTTTTTATCTAGTTTAGGTATCAGAATAATAGAGCAAGTTAAGACTTCCCTCTGCCTCGATTTTTTGAAACAGTTTCAGGAACTTTTTTTTTATTAAGTGTGGTAGATTTTGGCAGTAGATCCATCTGGTCTTGTGGTTTTCTTTGCTAATTCAATCTAACTACTTATTATTAGTCTTTTTGATATTTTTAATTTCTTTCTCATTCAGTCACAGTAGATTGTTTCCAGGAATTCATCCATTCTCTCCAGGTTTTTTAGTTTGTAAGCCTATCATCTTTTATAATAGTATCTAATAATCTTTTGTATTTCTGTTTTATGATTTGTAGTGTCTCCTTTTTTATTTTAATTTTTTAAACTCGTATCCTTTCTATTCTTTTCTTGGTTAGGCTAGCTAGTGGTTTGTTCATATGTTTATCATTTTGTAAAAACAACTTTTCATTTCAATGATTCTTTGTAACTATTTGTCTTCATCTCATTTAGTTCTGGTGTGTTCTTTGTTATTTTTTCTGCTGCTAATTTTGTGTTTGGTTTGTTCTTGCATTTCTAGCTTCTTGAGGTGTCAGGTTATTTGTAATATTTCTATCTTTTTGATGTAGGTATTTCATGCTATAATCTTCCTTCTTAGCACTATTTTGGTGTGTCACACAGGTTTTTGTAGTTTATGTTTCCATTTACACTTGTTTCACAATTTTTAAAATTTGTATTAATTTGTTGACCCAATTCTTCAGGAGTATGTTATTTAATTTTCATATATATGTATAGTTTCTGAAGTTCCTCTTGGTATTTATTTCTAGTTTTACTCCATTGCAGTCTGAAAGATATTTCACAAAATTCTGATTATTAAAATGTCATTGAGACTTAGGTTTTGTAACCTAATATATTGTCTATCATGGAGAATGTTCCATGTATGAAAAGAATAATGTACATGATACAGTTGTTGGGTAGAATGTTTTGTAAATATTTGTTCAGTCCACTTGATCTAAAGTCCAATTTAAGTTCATTGTTCCTCATTTGATTTTTTTGCCTTGATGATCTATCTAACATGTGATTGGGATGCTAAAGTGCACCACTCTTATTATATATGTTTTAAATCTAATATTATATGCTTTATATATCTAGGTGCTCTAGTGTGAGGTGTATATAGGTTTAGAATTGTTATATCTTCTTGCTAAATTGATCCCTATATCATAAGTAATGACTGTCTTTGTTTAATTTTACTGTTTGATATAAAGTCTGTTTAACTTACATATGTATAGATATATGTTATCTATATATGTATAGATGTATGCTATCTTTACATATATGTTATATGTAGATATATAAAAATATATACATATATACTATATATACAAGTCTATAGATTGTATATATCTATGCATACATAAATTATAGATATGAATATAGCTATATAAGTTATACATAAGCCCAGGGACCTGAGAACCCACCAACATATCCAGCCCACCACTGCTACTACTAGAACTTGAAAAAACCACCTGTAGGCCTAAGACCTCCAGGATTCACTAACAACAGTGCCACTGTCAGCTGCTCCTGATCTAAGAATAGGAACACTCAACCCACAACTGTCACCACTGGGGCCCAGAGACTGACACACCTGGTGTCCTAGTTCCAAGCAAAACTTCATAATTGCTTCTATTAATAGAAGTAATCAGTGGTGCTTCTAAGCCACCAAGGAAATCACAGATACTAGTGACCCCATTTACTGTGAAAGAATTCACATAGAGATCACACTACCACAGGCAACCAAACTCAAAGCTAAAGCTTTGAAAAAACATATGTACAGATTCAGGAAAAAAATCTTCCCCTATGAAAGTAGTTTCAACAAATTGGAAGAAGTAACTGTTACACCAGATATGCAGATATCAATATAAAAACATATACTAGAAAACATGAAAAAAAGAGAAAATACTTCACCACCAAGAGACCATGACATTTGTCCAGCAACAGATCTCAACACAAAACAAATCCTTGAAATGCCAGGTAAATGATTCAAAATATGGATTTTAAAGAAGCTCAGCAAAAGGCAAGGTAAGTTAAAACCAATTTATAAAATTAGAAAATCAATTTAGAGTATTAATGAGAAATTTGCCAGGGGTATTGATATGCTGGGAAAAAAAAACCCAGAAATTCTAGAACTGAAAAATTTATTGAAGTAAATACAAAGCACATTTGAAGCTTTAGTAATAAACTAGACCTAGCAGAAGAAAGAATCTCAGAACTCAATGACCAATCTTTTAAAATAATCCAGGTAGAAAAAAATAAAAAGAAAACTAGAACAAAAAAGAAGGAACAAAGAGTTTGAGATATTATGGACTACCTAAAGCCACTAAACTTATGAATTATCAGTATTCCAAAGAGGGAAGAGAGATAAAATAGTTTAGAAAGCCTATTTAAGGCAATAATTGATGAAAACTTCCCCAGTTTAGCAAAGGAGTTAGAAATTCAGATATACATTATAAGTAATCCCCATGAAAAGATATTACAAAAAGTACTTCACTATGGCATAATATAATCAGAATGTGTAATGTTAAAGTTAAAAAATAGTTTTAAAAATAACAAGGAAAACTTCATTAGACTGACAGAGAACTTATCAGCAAATACTTAGAAGCCAGAAGAGAATGGAATGGTACTTCTTTTTTTTTCCCCTTTTCTTCTTCTCTTTTTTTTTTTTTTTTTTGAGACGGAATCTTGCTCTGTCGTCCAGGCTGGAGTGCAGTGGCACAATCTCGGCTCACTGCAACCTCCATCTGCCGGGTTCATGCCATTCTCCTGCCTCAGCCTCCCAAGTAGCTGGGACTACAGGTGCCTGCCCACCGCCTGGCTAATTTGTTGTATTTTAAGTAGAGATGGGGTTTCACCATGTTAGCCAGGATGGTCTTGATCTTCTGACCTTGTGATCCACCGGCCTTGGCCTCCCAGAGTGCTGGGATTACAGGCGTGAGCCACTGCACCCAGCCAGAATGGTGCTGGGCGGGGCGGGGGTGGGGGTTGGAAACTGTCAGTCAAGAATTTTTTCCAACAAGTAAAATCTTCATAAATGAGTGAAAAATAACAACTTTCTCAGACAAGAAAATGTTGAGAAAATTCATCTCTACTAGACTAGCCCCAGAAGAAATGCCCAAAATCATTTCAAACATGAAAGTGAAAAATGTATATTCATCATCATGAAAACACATGAATGTATAAAACTCACAGGGCTTATAAAATAATGACACAATGTAGAGAGAGAAAGGAATCAAATATCAACACCGCAGATTTTTACCAAACCACAGAGACATAGATAAATAAACAATCAAAGAATTTATTAAAACAACTAGAAAACGATTAACAATAACAGAAAAAAACTGTAGATACCCTTAATAACTTTGGAGGTGAATGGATTAAATGACTCACTTAAAATTTATAGATTGACAGAATGTATTTAAAAAAACGTGATCCAACAATATGCTGCTTACAAAAAACTCCACAAAACCTTTTTGATGTTTCTTCAGTTGACTCTGTTTCTCTCAATTTCTCTCTGTCTTTCTCTCTCTCTCTCTCTTTGTGTGTGTATGTGTGTGTGAAATCCATGACCAAATGGAGTTTACACCAATGATGCAATATTGGTTTAATATCCAAATATTAATCCATGTAGTATGCTAACACTACAGGCTTAAAAGAACATTTTATAGTCATAGCAACTGATGCAGAGTCAGTATTTGACAAAATTCAATCCCAATCATAAGAAAATTACTCATAAAATAAAGAATAGAAAGAAATGTTTTCACCTTGATAAAAAACTTAAACACAACTTACAGCTGATATTATATCTAATAGTTAAAGGATGAATGCTTTTCTCCTAAGATCATGCTTCAGATATGAACATACAGCTTATTAAAGTTAAAACAAAAGAAAAATAAATATACACAAATACTCATCAAAGGAAAACAAGATTGACATCAATATCAGATCAACTAATCTTCAGAGCAAAGCAATTTATTAGCAAACATGTCTACACTCACTACTGCTATTCAACATGATACTGGAAGTTATAAATTTAACAATAAGACAAGAAACAAAAATAAAGTCATACACATCAAAGAAAGTAATACATCTTTCCATACAAGGAGATGGCATGATTGTCTACAGAGAAAATAGCAAGTTATATACTAATAGCAAATAGAACTAATAAGTGTGTTCAGCAAAGTTTCATAATACAAGACTTATATACAAAAGCAATTATATCTCTATTGATGAACACATGGATATCAAAAGAAAAAATAATTTGCAACCACTGATAAACAGTGTTAATGAAGATTTAATTAAATAAAAAGTCATACCATATTCATGGATTGAAAGACTCAGTGTAGTAAATTGTCATTTTTTCTTAAATTGATGTACAAGTTTAACACAGCATTTATCAAAATCCCTGGACAATTTTTGTAAATATAGACATGATTATTCCAAAATTTATGTGGAAATCAAAGGAAGTAATAAAAGTAAACAATTTTATAAAATGATAACATAATCTTATGAATCACTCTTAACACTTTCAAAACAAATACGTACAGTAATCCACAGATCAATGGAACAGAATAGAATAGTCAGAATTAACCCTTCACAAATACACAAATTTGAGTGTTGATGTATTAAAAATAACAGTGCAATAAAGGAAGAATAATCTTTTCAACACATCACGCTGGGAAAAATTGGATATTCATATAAAAAAACAAATGTTTATCTAACCCACATAAATTACAGAACATTTGTTTCAAAATTTATCATAGATTTAAAAGTAAAATGTAACATTTTAAAACTTCCCTAAAAAATCATAGGAAAAAATATTTCAGTCCTGGATCGTCACAAAAAGATGTTACCATGGTACCAAAAGCATCATTCATAAAAATAATATTTCACAACTTGGACTTCATCAGAATTTAAAATTTTGCGTATAACACTTGATTAAGAAGACAAAAATATAAGGTGAAATCTAGGAAAGTAAGAGTTTCTGATCACATATCTGAAAAAGGACTTATTTTAGATTATATAAGAACTCTTAAAACTCAACAATAAGAAAAAAATACAAATATCTCTATTAGAAAGTGGACAGAAGACATGGAGAGATGCTTAACTAAACAGATTATATAGATAACAGGTAAGCACATATAAAAGATATTGAACATCACTAGCCATCAGGAAAATGCAAATAGATACCATTATGAGATATTACTGTATACCTATCCAAAAAGCAAATATAAAATATAATGATAACAAACTCTTACAAGGATGCAAATAAGTTGGATCATTTATATATGACTGGTTGGAATATAAAAACAGTACAATCATTCTGAAGGAAAGTTTCCTGATGTCTTAAAATACTGATCATATACTTACCATATGACCTAGCATTCATAGTTATCTCAAAGAATAAATTATAGCCACAGAAAAACACTGTTACATAATTTATCAAAACAATTTCATTTGTAATAGCCAAAAAAATGGGTTAACTAAAACACACTGCAATAGATAAATGATCAATATATCAAACTATGGTACATCTATGCCATAGATTACTATTCAGCAATACAAAAATATTTATATATCTAAAAATGTGGATAGAACTCAAGGGTATTATTGTGTGCGTAACAAAAAAAGGTCAAAAAGATTGTATAATTCCAGCTGTATAACATCCTTAAATAAGAAAATAGGTATTGAGAATGAATTATTTGTTGCCTGGGTATTGGAAAGGTGGGTAGGTTGGAGTAACATAAGGAAGATAAAATAATTCTGTATTTTGATCACTGTAGTGCTTACATAAATTCATCCATGTGACACACTGACAATGATTTGTACATACACATTGTATGAGTGTCAATCTGTTAGTTTTTTATATTGTACTATAGTTAGCAAAAACGTAATTATTGGGGGAAACATGGTGAAAGGAATATACTATCTTTGCAACTTCCTGTGAATTTACATTATTCCGAATTTAAAAATTTAGCAAAAAGCACAAATTTAGCCAGTTAAATTCAGTGATATGTTTTTAAGTGTCATGAACCGTGGGGTTTCTTCTCAAGTTTCTTAATATATTTTATTTTCACTTGTATTCACTTGCAAATGTTCTTAGTCTTAACCTTTATTTGCAGAGACATACATTTGAAACTATAATTGTTTTACACATCCTATCAAATATTCCCTTCATCTGAAGAGCATCCTGTTGAAGTTCTCTCTTCCTCAATTTTTATTAGACTGATTCCTCTCAGCCTATAACACTTTTGAAGCTTAAGCTTCTCTTCAATGTTTTCCTCCTTACATCAAATATTTTTTCATACCTTTTATTCTTCCATCTAGGTCACTTTCTTATTAATACAATCTATTCTCAAGTGACTTTTAAAAATTGTATTGCGAAAGAAAACTTTAAGGAGGCACGGCATGTGAAGAAATGTTTTTATTCTGCAATAACAATTGATTCAACATTTTGTAGGAATGTAATTAGTCTACATTAATTATATTTATCCTCTCGAATTTGAAGGGCTTCCTCTATTATGTTCTAGTACTTAGAATTGGTGATGAGACGCTTGAACTTTATCTCATTGTTATTCCTTTTGTAAAACACCTGCTTTTTTTTCTTTTTCTTTGGAAATGTTTAGTGCCTTCCTTTTACGATTTATATACTTGAATTTCACTATGACACATAAAGTTCGGTCTTTCCTAATTTATGTGTTTCAGAATTCTTTAGACCATTCTTTTACTGTTTATTTGATATATACACACACACACACACACACATATACACATTCACACACACACACATATATATATTTTACTCTGTGTTCTCTGTTCCCCTTTTCTGTAAGTATTAATTGCATGTTGGCAATACTTCCCATGGCATTGCATTTGTCTTTGAATTGTAGAAAGGGCCTCTTATTTCATCTATTAACCCTTCAATGAATCTAGTCAATATATTAATTTGTATATCATATTGAAAACTTTGTTTGAATAAAACAATTTTGACTTTTTTGTGATGAGGACATTACAAATTTACTCTCAGTAATGTTGAAATGTAGAGTACTCATTTATAGCTATATTCATCATGCTGTGCTATTTTTCTAAAAATATATATTTTTCTACTTAACTGAGGCTTTCTGTGCTTTGACTATCATCTCCCCATTCTCCCAAACCCCTCCTCCAACCCCTCATAATCACTATTCTACTCTAAACTTCTATGACTTCAATTGTTTTAGATTCTATATGTAACTTAGAACATGCAGTGTTTGTCTTTGTCTTTCTATGTTTGTCTTATTTCACTTAGCATAATGTTCTCCAATTCTGTCAATGTTGTCACAAGTGACAAAGGATTTTTCTTTTTAAGTCTAAGTAGTATTCCATTGCATATATATACCATATGTCTTAATCCATTCCTTTATTAATGAACACTTAGCTCAATTTAATAACTTAGCTATTGTGAACAATCCTGCAATGAATATGGGAATGTAGATGTCTCTTTAATATACCAATTTCAAATCTTTCAGGCAAATACCGAGAAGAAGAATTTCTGGTTCATACGGTAATACTATTTTTAGTTTTTTGGGTGACCTTCATATTTGTATTTTTCTAAATTTTCCTATTCAAAAACGTCTTATTTTTGTTTATAGATTCAATACCTAATATCAACCTAAATACCCTTGAAGATAGTGGTTAAATTATTGTTATTGAAATCATCTTTTTTCTAAGACACTGACATTTCTTCCTGGTTTATCTTGTTCTTTCTCTGCAACTATAGATTTTTCTCAAACAATTGGTTAAATATTTAAGATCCACTCATATTTTAGAATGAAGCAGAGATGTCTGTTTCAGAGCTTCCTATATGTGATGTCGTTTGTTTACAGCAAATAGCTGACCATTCCGTCTTTGAATTTAAATTGCCAGTAATTAGAGGGCTGTTTACCTGATGTAGCATTGTTTTAGTTCCTAGGAATGCTATAATAAATTACCACAAATCTGATGGCTTTAACAATAGGAATTTACTCTATAGCAATTCTAGAGACCAGAAATCTGAAGTCAGGGTGTCAGCAGTAACACAGTCCCTTTGAAGGCTTTAAATGAGAATCATTACTGCCTCTTCCAGACTCCAGTACCTACAATCAGTCCTTGACAATACTTAGCTTGATGTCACACAACTGCAACCTCTGCCTCAACCTTCGTATGGCTCTGTCTGTATCTGTCTTCTCCTCTTATTTATGGATTTTTCCTTTGGATTTTTCATTGGATTTAGGGATCACCAGCACAATCCAGGATGATCTTATGGAGAGAATCTTAGCTTAATTAAATTTGAAAGGCCTTTTACTTTTCTACAAATAAGGAAACATTTACAGATTCTGAGTAGACATATCTTTTGGGAGACTGCCATTCAACCCACTACAAACAATATATACTAATCTTCTCAAGATAATTCAGGTAAGTTAAGATAATTTGCTTGAGGTTTAAAAGAAGGAAAAACTCACCTACTGACCTAAGATTTAGTGACAAATATTCTTGCAATCATAATTTAGGAATGAGTCGTTGGAAGTTCATAGAAAGAACTTCAGTATTGATCTCATTCTTTTCAGCCTTGCTCCTCAATATGCTCTCTGTTGCACCTGCCATCCTTGAGGCTGGAGCTCCTCTTGGGCACCGTCATGCTGGCCAATATTCTTGTCCATGCACTCCAGTCAAGGGCACTTCTTAACTGTAGGTTTCATCTGTCATGGTAATGCATCTGTATTTCTCCATCTACTTTCTGTTCCCCAGAAAACATTGAAATCCTGAGGTTTGTCACTAGACTCTCCCATTTTTTTGTTGATGAAGAATAATACTTGCAAAAATAGTAACTATTGTTCATATGAAATTTCAGGAGAGAGAAATAAAAAATGCTTATTCTGTTTATGCTACATCAACTTTCTAAGTCTGTGTCCTCCTGTATAAAATAAAGTTAAAAATCATTTTACATTATTATTAATATATATGAATATGAACTTTCTATTAATATTAAATGCTATATTGCTCATATAAGACTTTATATGATAGGAAGTATTCAATTAAGGTTGGGTATTATAGAAAGTGGATCTCAGCCAAAATATGTGACACATATTCTGCAATGCTAAGAACACTTAAAGAATTAGTAAATTATTTGAAACATTATTAGAAAAAATATGTTCACTTAGACTCAACAGATGTTTCAAAATTGTACCTAATTTAAAAGCAGATATTAATTATGAGAGCATTTGCCACTGAAATATTAAAATGCAAGGATTTTTTGTTTTGAATCTCAATAGAATGTAATGTGATTTCCTGAGACTTGTGAAAATAACATTTGCTATTTCCCATTGCCCACCTTTGGAGGGAATACACATTAATACATAAATATTACTTATGTATTTCTTCTCTTTTAAATTTTGTCATGAATTCATCAGTTTAAAGGGAAATAATTTGTGCGGATCACACAATTTGATACTTAAAAATTCATAACTATGAGCTGAATTTTGAAAGACATCCATAATTTACTTTTATGCTTGAATAAATTACATAATATTTAAGAAATGTTATTTATCATTTTAAAATTAGGCAACTGAATTCCCCCTCAGGAGAAAAGGTTGATTTTCTGTTTACTGAAGTTAATTAAAGTGCAAAGTTGTAATCTTTTCAATCTTTGCTAGACAGGAAGTTACTTTAATTCTGAGTCTATATTAGTCATGCCAGAGTAATGAGAATAATTATTGTCATTTATTGAACTAGTAGTTTTGGGGCATAGGATCTTTGATAAATGATAATGTATTTTGCTTTAGTGTCTGTAGTCCTAGTAATTACTATAGTGCACAAAACATAGTAGGCATTCAATATAAATATTCTATTAAAATCACTTGACTATTATTTAGGTCAACTTCTGAGTCAAGCGAATTGTAGGAAAAATGTGTTCTACATAAACAATAAAACTAAGAACATCTGCCTATATAAAATGTTTCAAAGCTAAGGCAGTAAAATTCTACATAGGACATTACTTAGTTTTAAAATGAATGTAGCAGATATCATTCTCCGTATATTCTTATTTTCTAACTAACAATTATTTACTGAGTATATATTACATGTATATGTATTGAATATATATTATATAAATCTCACAGTACCCAGCAAAATTTACAAAGAGTAAAAGTCATTTTTCACCTACCAAAATAGACTGCTACTTCATTAGCATATTGGGAGCTTTTTTGTTGGAAACAACCTAAGGATCCAGATTTAGGTTTACTATGAAAATACATCTTACATACAGATATTTAGTGACATGGGACATATTTATGATTAGTTCAATTACAAGAGTAGAAAGCCAAACAATACAAATATTATATGAACAATTTTGTTGAAAGAAAAAGAAAAACACAATATGCTCTGAAATGCTAATGGTGGTTGTCCTTGTAAGCAGTATTTGTCTATATTTTAAAATATTTTTATATTTTATTATTTCTGCAATTAATTCATACTACTTTTAAAATCTAATAAAATTGGTGAACGTTATTCAAATAGCTGATTCTAGATTTAATTACTAAGTAAGTACAGATAGGCCAATACAATTAAATTGTTAAGGCTAATAATAGTCATTAGCATTAATTTGGGGAAAAAAGTTGTGTTTTATCTTGTGACACATATTCTGCAATGCTAAGAACACTTACAGAATATGTCTTCAAATACATCATTCTGGTAAGGGTACAATGGCATAGCTTGCTTTCCTACAAATATCTTGATATAGATACACTTTAATAAGACACAAAATGACATTTTTAGTGAACTTTCAAATATTGTTTTATTAGACATGTTTTATCTAATCTATGTAGATAATATTATTGTTTTATTAGAAATGAATATACAAAACAAACATTCTAGTAACACCTGTGACTACTAGCTAAATCACTGATCCCAATATACATATGTTAGTGGTAGGTAGAACTCAAAAAACAACGTATTAGATATAGATTATGAATCTGAAAAGAAATAAGTATCAAGCATTTATGTTGAAAAATCATTACTTTGATGGAAAAAAAGTAATTTTGTAAAGTAATCCTCCAATGTAGGCTCTCTTACACTGGCTATGTCCAAAGTAACATACTGAAAGTATGTGTAAATTCCATCTGTGGTGAAATAACAGGAACTGGACTTAGCCTCCCATTTTAAACTACCAAAACACCATACAAAATATGTAAAACAGCTATATAGTTTATAGTGGAATGAAATGAAAAGGTTAAAAAAATTCTTACTCAATCCAAAAAATGGAATAAAGGAATGAAAACAAGAAACAATAAACAGAGTGTACAAATGTAAGATACATATGCAAGTGGCAGATTGAAATCTGACAATATTATTAATATTATTACATGCAAATGTTATAAATACTCCAAATAAAAAGTGGAGATAAGAAAATTAATAAAAGCAGCCAGGCGCAGTAGCTCACGTCTGTAATCCCAGCACTTTGGGAGGCTGAGATGGGGTCAGGAGATGGAGACCATCCTGGCTAACACGGTGAAACCCCACCTCTACTAAAAGTACAAAAATAAAAAAAAAATTAGCTGGGCGTGGTGGTGGGTGCCTGTAGTCCCAGCTACTGGAGAGGCTGAGGCAGGAGAATGGCGTGAACCTGGGAGGCAGAGCTTTCAGTGAGTGGAGATCGAGCTACTGCACTCCAGCCTTGGTGACTGAGCAAGACTCTATCTCAAAAGAAGAAAAGAAAAGAAAATTAATAAAAGCAATACCCAACAACTGACTGTCTAAAAGGACTCCACTTTAAATTAAGAAAACACATATTGTATAACAATGAAGGCATGGAATTTCTACTGTGCAATAACTTACAAGAAAGTAAAGTTGCTATATTTATATCCAAGAAAGTAGACTTCAAAAAAGGAATATATCTGAGGATAAATAAGGGTATTTCATAATAATAAAGACATGATTTTTTCAAAAGACATAAAAACTCAGTTTTGTATAAAATCATTAATTGAGCTTCAAAATTAAGTAAAATGTGATAAAAGAGAAAAGTAAGTTTAAAAACTCCAAAATTAGAGTTGGAACTTTCCATAATCTTCTACAAGTAGTTGATTTTTAAAAACTGGAGAAAAACTTTTAAGTATATAAAAGCCCTAATCAACACAAAAAAGCAACCTGCCAGAATTAATATTTATTGGACAATTTCACCCCCAAAGACCAAACTACATATCCTTTTCAAGTACACAAGGAGTATTCAGCAAGACAGGCTAAATTCTAAGGCACACAAATGATATATTAAAAATAGCCAACTCATATGACATATGTTATGTGACAACTATAGCAGTAAATTTTAACTCAATAACAGAAAATACCTGAAAAAAATCAGGTATTTGAAATCTATATGCCTAGGGGAATAAATTATAAGAAGAAATATAAAATATTTTGAAGTTAATGAAAATAAAATAATAACATGAGTAATATTTAGACATACCGATAACAGATCTTACAGGAAAACCTAGATCTACAAAATTATATAATGAAAATAAGAAAGCTCTCAAAATAGTCATTTATGTTCATACCTTAAAAATATAAATAAAAGAGCAAATGAGGCCCACAGTTATATAAAAGATGAAATAAAAATCAGAAACATATTAGATAAAATGTTTGTAAACCAAAACGTTTTTAAAGATCAATAAAAATGAGAAACCTAGAGCTAAATTGATCAAGGGAGAATAAAGACACAAATGACTAATATCACAAATGAAAAAGAAGACATCCCAAGATATTCTAAAGATACTAAAAGAAAATATGATTTAACTTTATGCCCATAAACATAGATGAAGTAGAACAATTATTTAAAATATTAAAATTATTAAAATTTACTCAAGAACAAAAGAAAGATAATAAATAATAATTCTGAACTTAATAAATAATTTATAAATAAAATCTTTCCAGAAAACAAATGCCAAGACAAGTCGGCTGCATTGGTAAACTTTATCAAACACTTACAGAAATAATTTCAATCTCATACACTCTATTTCAGAAAATAGAGGAAAAATAATTGTTTGGAACAATTTGCAACACATTTAATAAGACTAACATTCCATAAATATCAATATAAGAGAAAAACATTGATCATAAAAATAAACCCCCCAAAACAATTATATTTTTATGAAGTTGAAACAATTATAGTTATATTAAAATAGTTTTATAGTATCATCTAATATGAACTCAGGATGTAAGTCTAATGAAATATGTGTAGAAATTATACACAGAAGACAATAAAACACTACTGAGAGAAATTAAATAACACTAAATAAATGAGAGACTATACCATGCAGTGATTTCAATTTTCCACAAAATGATCTAGTGTTTCAATGTAAAAATAATTAAATCCCAAACTGTGTGTGTGTGTGCACATGTGTATGTCCCCGTGTAAACTGAGAAGCTAATTCTAAAATACATGTGGCAGTGCAACAAGCTAAGAAAGAAGGGCGATTTGAAGAATCAAAACCTTGGGGAACTTAGACTACCATGTGTTAATACTTACCATAAAACTGTAGTAAGGAAAACAGTAGTGTTGGTACAAGATGGAGAAGTAAGCCAAAGGAACCAAAGCAGTGGTCCAGAAATAAACTTGCACATCTATCAATAGCCGGTTTATTTCAAAAGATATTTTTTCCAATAAATAGTACTTAGTCAATTGGATATTCTTGTGAAATAAATTACTGTTGACTCCTACCTCATACAAAAGAGTAACATTGGTTTGTAGATCTACAAAAGCAGATACCCAAATGGCCAGTAAATAAACAAAAAGGTACTCAACTTCATGTTGCAATGTAAGTATAAACTAAAATTATTATTAGATACATACATACATACCTTTCAAAATGACTAAAACTTATGAGCCATATACCTAATATTAACAGATATATGAAATAATTTGAGCTCTTTTAAACTGTATAAGTTTTCACATGGCTATAAAGATACAGCCTGAGACGGGGTAACTTGTGAAGAAATAACAGGTTTCATTGACTCACAGTTCCATATGGCTGGGAAGGCTTCAGGAAACTTAGAATCATGATGAAGGCTAAGGGAAAGCAAGGCGTAGCTTACATGACAGCAAGGAGGCAGGGGGAAAGGTAAACTGCCACTTTTAAACCATCAGATTTTGTAAGAACTCCCTCACTATCATGAGAACAGTGTGGGAATGACTTCTCTCATGATCCAATCATCTTCCACCACGTTTCTCCCTTGACAGATGAAGATTACAATTTGTGGTGAGATTTGGATGAGGACACAGAGCCAAACCATATCATTCTACCCATGACCCCTCCACAATTTTATTGCTTTTCACATTTCAAAACCATTCATGCCTTCTGAACAGGCCCCCAAAGTCTTAATTCCTTCCGGCATTAACCCAAAAGTACACATCCAAAGTCTCATCTGAGACAAGGCAAGTCACTTATGCCTATGAGCCTGTAAAACAAAACAAAACAAAAAACAAATTAGTTACTTCTAGGATACAGTGGGGGTACAAATATTGGATAAATGTTCCCGTCTTAAAACTCCAACATTTTCTTCTACTCCATGTCTCATGTCCAGAGCTGATGCAAGGGGTGTGCTCCCAGGGCCTTGAGAAGCTCCTCCCCCATGGCTCTGCAGTTTACAGCCCCTGTGGGTGCTTTCATTGAGCATCTGGTATTGAGTGCCTGTGGCTTTTCCAAGTGCATGGTGCAAGCTGTCAGGAGTTCCACTATTCTGAGGTCTGAAAGGTGGTAGCACTGGTTAGTGCCCCAGTGGAGAATCAGTTTGGGGGCTCTGACCCCAAATATTCCCTCTGCATTGCCCTAGTAGAGGTTCTCCATGAGGGCTCCACCACCGCAGGAGACTTCTGGTTGCATATCCAGGTGTTTCCATACATCCTCTGAAATCTAGGTGGAGGCTCCCAAACCTCAACTCTTGTCTTTTGTGTACCTGCAGGCTTAACATCGTGTGAAAGCCACTAGGGCTTGGAGCTTGCACTCTGAAACAATGCCCTGAGCTGTACCTTGGCCTCTTTTAGCCAAGGCTGGAGCTGGAGAGGCTGGGACACAGGACACCAAGGCCCAAAGGCTCAGAGCAGTGGGGCCCTGAGCCCTGGCCATAAAACCAGTTTTCCCTCCCAGGCCTCTGGGCCTGTGATGGAAGGGGCTGTCATTAAGTTCTCTGACATGCTCTGGAGATATTGTTCACATCGTCTTGGCTATTAACATTAGGATCCTCATTACTTTTCAGATTTATGCAACCAGCTTGAATTTCTGCCCAGAAAATGAGATTTTCTTTTCCACTACATGTCAGGCTGCAAATTTTTCCAGTAAGTTCTTTATCTCTATCTTAAACTACCTCAGCCTGGACTTCATTTCATTTTCCATATCACTCTCAGCATTTTGATCAATACCATTCAACAAGTCTTTAGGAAGTTCCAACCTTTCCCATGTCTTCTTGTCTTCTTCTGAGTTCTCCAAACTATTCCAGCTTCTGCCTGTTAGCCATGTCCAAAGTCGCTTCCACATTTTCAGGCTATCTTTATAGCAGTACCCTACTCCTGGTACCAATTTTTTGTATTAGTCCATTTCACACTGCTATAAAGATACTACCTGAGACTGGGTAACTTATAAAAAGAAAAGGTTTAATTGACTAACAGTTCTACATAACTGGGAAGGCCTCAGGAAACTTAGAATCATGACAGTAGGTAAAGGTGAAGCAAAGCATATGTTACATGGCAGCAGGAGCGAGAGAGAGAGAGTGCAGGGAAAACTATCACTTTTAAACCATCAGGTCTCATGAGAACTCCCTCACTATCAGAAGAACAGCATGGGAAAAACTGCCTCCATGAGCCAATCACCTCCCACCAAATCCTTCTGTTGACATGTGGAGATTACAATTTGAGATGCGATTTGGGTGGGGACACAGAGCCAAACCATATTACACTGCTAGTAAAAGTAAAAATTGGTACAAACAAATTAGAAAACCATTTGAAAGTCCAACAATAGTTGGACTTCTGCATTATTGTGGTAGGTATAATGGCCTTCCAAAGATGTTCACACTTTAAATCCCTGAAGTTGTATGTTAGCTAGTAAAAATGATTTTGCAGATTTTGCAATAAACTTCTATTGTCTAAACTGATAAATCTTTAGTAATTATTAAGCTAATAGCAGCATAGAAAACAAATAAAATAATCTATAATCTAGACCAACTGATTATGGTTGTATTTCTACCAGAAATCTATGCATAACACAAATGTTTCTCAAAAGAAAAGTGACCAATTACATTGAGATCTATTTATACAATAGTGAATGCATCGTAATGGAAATAATAGCATGGTCATATCTGATAGTGATAATATTGCAAGAAGGAAAAATAATGTCAAATATTAGAGAATGTGTGATTCATCTATATGACATTTTTAAGAAAGTAAACCAATCACATTAGAGATCAGTAGAGTAGTAGCCTATGTAGAGAAATGTATTTGGCTGAGAACCGGCCACAGACAGGAATTCTAAGGAGCTGGGAATTTTTAATTGACAATAACATTTTTTATGGTTAGTGGCTACAAAATCTATTTACTTTGTATGAATTTTGGAGCTGTGTATTTATTGTTTGTGTGTCTTTACAAATGCATGGTTCAAAAATATGAAACATAGGCCAGGTGTGGTGGCTTATGACTGTAATGCCAATGCTTTGAGAGGCTGAGGCAGGAGGATGTCTTAAGGCCAGGAGTTTGAGAACAGCCAGAGAAACATACCAAGACCCCATCTCTACAAAAAAAATAAAATAAAAATATACCCAGGCATGGTGTTACATGTCTGTAACTCCAGTTACTCAGGAGACTGAGGCTGGAGGGTCACTTGAGTCCAGAAGATTGAAGTTGCAGTGAGCTACAGTTGCACCATTGCACTTCAGCCTGGGCAACAGAGTGAGATTCTAATTCTAAACGATTTGTAGTAATAAAAAGTATTTTAAAAACTTTAAAAATATAAAACATAAAACAAAATAAGCAAGAATATATTTGGAAGGCACATTTTGTATTTTCAAATACTGCCATGGTTAGCACTAGAAGTTGTCTAATACAATACTGGTTAGTGAACTGGTGTAGTACCTTAAACTGTTAACCAGTCCTCTATATGATGAGAGAAAACTTTTTAAAACTTCTGTACCATTCTGACCAAGTAATTTTTTATTAATTGTCTCTAATAACAAAATCAACTTTTATTTTGTATGCTTACTCCTTTGTTTTATTTCATTATCTAATTGATTTAGACTTTATTTTACAAAGATATTTTTCTTTTATAGATAGTTTGAGAGTCACCAGTCCAATAATGTGGGAGAGAATGCACAGTGAACTAAACTCATTTCAATATGCAGTCAAATATGAAAATCCACCTGGAATAACCAGTTTCTTGTTTCACAGTTTTTTTTAGACTTGGCATAATTAATACTTTCTATCAAGGTCAGAATGGAGGCTACTCACTGATGATAAAACCTACGGCATTGCTGGGAACAGTTAATGTAGTCTCATTTTTATGAGGCATTTCAAAAGCTATAGTAAGCATTTTTACATACCACTTTGTAAAGCCTGACTTTTCGTTAGAACAATTTACTGTGTTTCTCAATTAATTTTATTCATTTTCAAGTCTAAAAATTTTTTGTTTGCACTCTTAAAAATGAAGGAGCTGTTACCATGTTGGCTGCATTAGCTGAAAAAGATCACAAACAGTTAAATAACGTCTGTTATATAACTTATCAGGTGATTCTTAAAAAAAAAATCCATTAACGACAGTGACAATAAAATTTATTTTAAAATTTTATCTGTAATTCAAAATAAAGCTTTGGGAGTTTATTTTTTCATATTTAAACATTTATGAATACCATAAATGCTATAGTAAATAAAGTTTAAAAATTTAACATTAACACTATTTTGCAGTGATAATACAAACATAAATTTGGTAGAACACTGACATGATGAACAGTTTTCTTAGTCTTACTAAATTAAAAAACTAAGAATAGAAATGTACTATAGTTTTATTACAGTGCATACTTATTGTTTAACTGTATCTAAGCAAGCTACAAAACCAATAAATATAGAGGCTGTAGCTTTCAAATTTAGAAATTATTTTAAGCGCTTACAATTCTAAGACACTTTTAATGTATCTACATGAAATTGCAAATTTTGTGCAAACAGACAAAAAAAGTAAATATAAATACTTCAGAGTGAAAATATACACTTTTTTCTTTTTGCTGTCTGTTATCAACTTGATTTCAGAAATTATTTGACTGAAGAAGTCTTTTATTAATCAATCTAAATTTCTATAATGTGTTGAATGGATTTTATGAGTCATTTAAATTTTGTCCAAAGTCATTGGTAAATTGTAAATTATTGTATTAGTGAAGTTATTTAATGAACAGAAAGTTAAAACTTTAGATTTAATAAATTGCGATTTTCAAAAATAAAATACAGTAAGATATCTAAATGTATGTTAAAAAACCAAAGGAGTTGAAACAAAATAATGAGAGCAAAGTATAAGAGAGTTAAAATCAAAGAAATGTGACTTGCAAGCTTTCTTCTACTATTGGAGTAGGTGGAAAAGTCTGAGCTTACAAGAATGTCTAGAAGCTAACTATTATAGTACTACAAAAGACACGTGATAGTAAGTGAGGTGGAGATTGGTTTAGAGGTTTCTAGAAGGAAGTTGCCTGTGCATAGCTACTGCTTTTGTGAGTTTATAGCCAAGTGCTGGTGGTGAGTCTACATTGCCTAGGGGTGCCACCTTCAGGTAAACTGGTCCAGCAGTAAGAAGAGCATTTGAACACAGAGGGGAAAAGCAATGAAATTGTTTTTTCTCTTTGTGGAAAAAATTCTCCTTGGGAAATAAAACCTCTAGTTCTCCAAGGCAGTCACAAGAATAGGAACCAGAAATTTCACCAGTAGATTATTTAGGTAGAAGGACATTTGTTTGGAGATATGACTTTCTGTGGTGTTGATTAAAGTCCCATTTCTGTTTACCAGACATAGATTTTTTTTCTCTTAGTGTGAATTAAGACTTTAGTAGGTTCTCTGATACGGTTTGGCTCTGTGTCCCCACCAAAATCTCATCTCGAATTATAATCCCCATAATCCCCATGTGTTGAGGAGGGACTCTGATATGGTTTGGCTCTGTGTCCCCACCAAAATCTCATCTCGAATTATAATCCCCATAATCCCCATGTGTTGAGGAGGGACCTGGTGGGAGGTAATTGTATTATGGGGGCAATTTCCTCCATGCTGCTCTCATGATAGTGAGTTCTCACAAGATCTGATGGTTTTATAAGGGGCTCTTCCCCTTCTCTTGTTTGCGTTCTCTCTCTTGCCTACTACCATGTAAGATGTGCCCCTTCCCCTTCCGCTAGGATTGCAAGTTTCCTGAGTCCTCCCTAGGCATGGGGAACTGTGAATTAATTAAACCTATTAAACCTCTTTGATTTATAAATTCCCCGGTCTCAGGTATGTCTTTATAGCAGTGTGAAAATGGAGTAATATATTGTCCAACTATTCTTCCTAGAATACCAATGGCACAGATCATTAAGCATTAAATCACTGGTTACTGATGGCAGCAGCAGCCCATCTCGTTCAGCTGCTGGGAAGAAACCAGCTTCAGTGGGGAAGGCACGGCTAGAGTTGTATGCTCCACAGGGCTGGCAGGAGCTGGGAACAGGCAGGAGACATTCCCCCTACCAACTTGGAGGAGCAGGAGCCCGGTGCTCCCGGGCATAGCTTCAGTCATCTAGCTGCAGCTCCATACCTGGCCATCCCTGCACTCTTGGGGGCCCAGGAAGGCCCCAAGCCTGGGGGCAGGCTTGGAAGTGCCTGTTTCCACTCCCTGGACACTCACTGCTCCTGGTGCCCACTCCAATTTTGGAGCAAAGTTGAAGCTGAGGCCAGATGCTGTTGTGACCCAGCCAGGTTTGCACTAACATGTTAGTCCCATCCCTCTTTGGCCCCCTCTGAAACTTTTGGCACCAGTGAGCTCAGGGAGGGAGGCCAGAGGGGCTAAGGGCAGCTTGGTGTGGGCCTGCCAGCACTCCTCAGCACAAACAGCCTGGTGACCATGGATGGTATGTTTATGGCAGGAACCAGGCAGGATCCTGAGCAGAAAGGGATGGGTTCAGGTGAAACTTGAAGGTGGCTTCAAGTCAGCAGGTGGCCTGAAGCCTGGGGGCTGGGCTGCCAGTTCTGGGTGGAGTCTACTGCCCAGAGTGAGAATTTATGGTGCTTTTTCTGGATCCACCCATGGCCATCCACAGACCAATCAGGACATACTTCCTCCCTGCTGAGCCCATAAAAACCTTGGACTCAGCCAAACTCACACAGACATCAGGATTAACTGCTTCAGGAAGCAGCTTTCCACCATTGGTCTTCTCTCCACTGACAGCTGGCCACTCATCAGGATGACTGACCTGCAAAAAGGAGCTACCCATTTTGGGTCACCTGAGAGCTGTTCTGTTACTCAATTAAGTGCCTCTCCACCTTGCTCACCCTCCAGTCGTTCATATACATCATTCTTCCTGGATGTGGAACAAGAACATGGGACTTGCCAAATGGTGGGAGTGAAAGAGCTGTAACACAAACAGGGCTGAAACATGCCCTCCACTCACTGTGTTGCAGGTGATGAGAAGGAGAAAAGAGATGCAACCTTTGGGGCAGCCCAGACCTAGGGTCTTCCCGGGCCAGAGCTGTGACACCCTCTTTGGGGCTCTGTGGTTCCTGGTTCCTCCAAGCTTCTAGATGGAACTGAGTTCCCTGGTGCCCACAGTGAAAGCCACTTGCAGTATGCCTTGTACAGCCATAGCCTCGCATGGAACCAGCACCTGTGCCAATGCCTGGCACTGCCCACCCTCCCACATCTGGCTCACCTGGCTGTGAGCAGTGTCTTGACCCTGTGCTCACTCACACACTCCTCACCATTCTGTGCCTGGCTCATCCTGGCCTGTGTGGAATCTAGGCAGGTAGCATGAGCCAGGCATAGCCAGACAGGCCGAGTGGACAGAATGAGCCCAATGGGCTCATACAATGCACAAGCAGAAGGCACATCAGCCACAGAGGTTTCTGACTGGTGAAGAGACATCCTAAGGATCCTGTGACATTACTGCATGAGTAACTAATTAGTTGAAAACTTTGTGCTATGGGAAAGAATTCAGTTGCAAGAAATTAAATTTACAGTAAAAATTTCATTTATAGAAAATGTCTAGAAAAATCAAATCTTTAGAAACAGAAAGTAGATTGATTAGTGGTTGCCTAGAGTTATGTTTTTTGAAGGGTGATGAAAATGTTCTAAAAATAAATCATGATGATGGTGGTTACAATGGTTAATTTTAGGTATCAACTGTACTGGATTAAGAGAATATACAAATGGCTGGAAAAACATTATTTCTAGGCATATATGAGAGGGTGTTTCTGAAAATCTTGGCATTTGAATCAGCGAACTGAGTAAATAAGATCTGCTCTCAATGTAAGCAGGCACCATCCAATGGGATGAAAAGTCCACATACAACGAAAAGGCACAAGAAAGGTGAATTCACTCTGTATTCTAGAGCTGGGGCACCCTTCTTCTTCTGCCTTTGGACATCAGAACTCCAGCCATTTGGACACTGGAACTTGCACCACCACAACCCCTGTGCCCCTCTCACCCCTTGGGTTCTCAGTCCTTAGATCACAGACTGAGAGTTACACCATGGACTTCCCTGGCTTGCTCGCCCCTTCTTTCCCTTTCTTTTTCTTTCTTTCTTCCTTCCTTCCTTCCTTCCTTCCTTCCTTCCTTCCTTCCTTC
>NC_045448.1:34956938-35077421 GCF_002776525.5 Piliocolobus tephrosceles | reverse complement strand
ACAGTAATACATTCTCTGAATACACTAAAATCCACCAAATTTTACACATTAAATTGACAAATTTTATGGTATGTGAACTCTTTTTCACATACCATATGTGAACAAATTTTATGGTATGTGAACTCTTTTGCAATAAATCTCTTTTAAAATGTCTATCAAATAAATTACTTATAAAGAAAAGCCATAAGAAACATCGTTTCAGCTCATGGAACTATACAGCTTTCTTTTTGTGATGGTGTTGATTCAACTCTAAATGCTTTAAAATTTATAAAACTGTATACCAATTTTTGAAAAGTCAATTTTACTACATGATAATATTTAAAATAACATGCAATTAGATATTAAGGAATTCAGCAGAGTTTCCACCTCCTCCCTCTCTCCACTTTAGTGGTTTCAGTTACCCATAGTCAACTGTGGTCCAAAAATGTAAAATGGAAAATTCCAGAAATAAACAACCATGTTTTAAATTGAGTACCATTTTGAGAAGCATGATAAAATCGAATGTCGTCCCAGTTATTCCTGCCCAGGATATAAATCATTAGTTTGTCCAGTGAATTCATGCTGTCTATGCTCCCCATCCAATAGTTACTTACTGGCCATCTCAGTTATCAGATGGACAGATGACAAGAAGAGTAAGTATAGTACAAGATATGTTGATAGAGGCTGCATTTACTTAACTTTTATTAAAGTATATTGTTATGCTTGCTCACTTAACATTATTAGCTATTGTTGTTAATCACTTATCCTACAGTGCATAAAGATTTCAGTACTATCTGTGGTTTCAAGTATCCACTCCAGGGTCCTGAACATAGATCCTGTTAATAAAGGAAGACTATTGTACTCCAAATCACGCTTCCAACTTTTGGTGTCTGTTTTATTTTCATCCATTTATACTTTGAGTCTACTTAGTAATAAGTAGACATAACATAAATTAACAGCAACATAAATTAACCAGAATGTATTTTTTAAATTACAATTTCAGTTTCCCTAACAATACCCTAGAGATAAATATCTGTTATTTTCTTCTACACTTCAAATAATAACACAAATTTTAGATGTCTCATTGGTATCATTTTTAGGCAGATTTTTTTCTCTTTATCTTATGATGTGAAAACCACTAGCTAAAATTTTAATGATACTGGTGATGCACACATTTATAAGATAAATCTACAATCTCTTGTAATACATTTAAGATATATTACCTTTAAGTCCCAGGACTTCACATCAATGTCAGATTGATATTCATAGTGATTCATTTTTTGTTAATTTTACAAGTTTATATCAAGAAATAGTTTTAATGAACTCTAAAACTAATCCTTCTTTTATATTTACACTGCAGTGAATACATATTTTTCAAGGTATTTTTCAATAATAAAACATCAAATTTTGATAATTTAAGTTTTATATAACAAACTGAATATATTACAACTCCTATGTAAATTTCTACCCGATATGTATTTAGAATAGTCAGTTCATATTTGTGTAAAATATTCTCATTTATTCATCTAATGGTTTGATTACATTAAAAAGTAGTTGACTATCTTAGTGTAGCAATTCTAAATTATAAATATAGTTGTAAATTCAACAATACAATCATTTGTGGGGCAATTATCATTTTATGAAACATAATTGCACTACATTATGTAAATCATTAAAATCTTCATTTGTAAAATATGTTATGGTTTGTGATCACAACAACAGTTTATGACGTGGACATTTTCATTATTTTTAACAGCTAAAATTATCCCGCTTAAAATTCTCGCTTATTTTTATTGCAAAGTATCTTTATTATAGAAAATGTTCAGATATAATCAATTTAAATGGCTAATCAGGTGATATATTTTCAGACATTTTAATCTTGCCATTGCCACTGCAATCAAGTCTAGCAAAGTTGTTACTTAGATATATTGTTTCAAGTATTCTTATTTTGGTTATATGGAAGTAGTGCTACACTAAAACCTTAGTTCCTTAGTTCTTACTCTTTTAAAAACACTTCCGATGTCCTAGTCACTTTTACTTTTCATGAAGTGTTTATTCTTTCAACATTTAGGACAATTTTTGTTCTACTGAGTATCTTTTAAGTTCTGTAAGAGTTGATGATGGAAATTTCTCGACTAACTAGATCACCTCCATAATTACTGAATTTAATATAATTGAAGACTTTTTTCTTCTATAAACACATACTACAAATATGGGTTATGAAAGATACACTTTTCTCCTCCTCGCTGAAACAGCTTTATAAATATTGGTGTTTCTTGATCTCTATGCATTCATTATTTCTCACTTTTATGTAGAGAGGGTAGATAATCATTTGATATTCTAGTTATTTTAATATAGATTACAATTCTCTGTACCGAATTTCTGTAAATATTTTATTTGTACTTAAGAATTTTAAATCACAACTATTTACACTATTACATGATAGTGTCAATTGCATAAAACACAATTTATGGAACCATCTATGGAGTTATGTCATCAACCATGATCACTTGAAAATCAAGGTGCTTCCATTTAAACCGCTGATGTTAATTCACAATAAATTTAGAATATTTAACACAAATCTATATTCCATTTTCTTCTTTTGATATCTTACTTTATGCATGCCTGAACCACAGATCAGAATTTTTTTCTGAAAAGGGACACTTAAATATTTTAAGTTTTGTAGTAAATGTCCCTGTCACATATTCTTTTCTGTTTTTAACAACCCTTAAGGTGTAAAGACCATTTTCCTTCAATGGCAATGGAAAAATAATTCATGTGGTTTGGTCCATGGGTAGCATTCTGCCAAACCGTAATCTAAGCAGTGCAATAATAGCCAAATTAATTTTCATTTATCCTATATGCTTAGCATTCAGATATTTCTGAAGTAACTGAAACAGACCTATTACATTAAGAACTATCTACTATGAAGAGTTACCTCATGGTTAAAGTCAAAAATTGAGACATCAATGTATAATATATGTGATATATATGTATATGTGTGTATAAAATATGTATGTGTATATACTAAACACATATATAGATATTAAAATCTACAGTAAGCATATATAGAGCTATGACAACATTTCCATATAACCTATTTATATATTGAGATATGTGGACTATATGAATGAATAGTTTAAGTGGTGGAAATGTTAATGCTAGTACCTAACACCCTGGGTTGTGAATAAAAACACAACAGGATACTAGAATTATATACATGTCAGAGCCATATCTGCAAGTATAAAATATAGGTGTTAATATCTCCTAGAAGGGTCATTTTGAAGATTAGTGGAGATAATGTAGAGAAAAATCACTTAATACTAGACCTTGGACATTGTAGATGTTTAAAAATTATGAATTTTTCTTTCCTTTCCATAAAAATAAAATTAAAATGATTGTACAGATTTAATATCCTATTGAATTGTTTTCATAGGATGTTATATATACATTTTGAACACATTATACTTTATATGCAAATTTATTTGAATCCGAAACCCTTGCAAAAATCCTTCAATTTGTTTCTGGCATTTTTAATCGTGGTCAAATAGCCAATATACTGCTATTATAGGAATAGATAATCTCAGATGCATTACATCAGGCCACCAAATAAAGTATTTGCGCAAGTTTAAATCTATCAATCAATATGAATAGCATTTAATGTACTTATAAATAAATGTGACTATAATAAGAAGTCTGAGACAGTGTGTGCTCCTGAATTAACAGAGTTACTATTTGAGAACAGAAGGATACAATACAGGCATAACACACAAACTTAAGAGAAAGAGGGAAAGGAAAAAGAGGAGGCGGAGAAAAAATGGGAGAGCGATTAGTAAAAGTAAAAATAGTAATGCATAATTATCAAATTTTACATTAATTAATATTCAAATAATGACCCAATCAGAAGTTACACAAAACAAGATGTCTTAGTGAAAGGGGTAGAACTTAATAGAGGCCTTGGGAAAAATAAAAACATGAAAGAGACATTAGCTTGTAAATGAAGGCTGGCAATCATAAAAGGGCAAAGAAAACCTGGTTCAGAGAAGAAAATATGTATGGCAGCAACACCAAATGATGAGTAAAGAAGCCTACCAGGTTTTCAGAAACAGAATTTAGCTGGAAAATCATGGAACATTATTAATAATAGCATCTGTTGTGGTTCTAGAACATAAAGGGTTTGAAGCACTAGCAATAAAAACCCGACGTGTTTCTCCACAGGACCTAGGAAACAATTAGAAAAGAGAAATCAATTTTTTAATGTTCAGCCTGACAGAAATACCTTAGCATAGTGATAGCAATAAAATAAAGCATTTCTGACTTGTTTCTAATTTTAACTGAAATGTACTCAGTGTTTTGTAAATCAGAGCAATATTTGCTTTGGTTTGAGTCAAATACTATTGCGTATTTACGTAGTTTCCTTTCATTCCTGTTAGAAATGGTTTATAATTTTTATCCAATGCCTTCAACATCCAGTGATACGCTTAATATCTTAGGTAATAAATTATGTTGGTTTTTGTCTGAGTTTGAACCTTCCTTGAATTCTCGTAATAAATCCTGTGGGTCACAGTATATTATTTGATAACATAGTATTAGAGTTTCATTACTGATATTGTATTTATACATTTTGTGTCTCAAATTCCAATGTGCTATTTTAAAAGGGCTTACTCAGATATTGGTATAAAAATCATACTGGAATATCAATCAGGATAAGTTAATTTGGTAAGATATTGGTGTAAAAATCATACTGGAGTTTCAATCAGGATAGGCTAATTTGGGAACAGTAATAAACAACATTTAAAATGACAGAGGTTTAATATATCAAAGGTGTATCTAGTACTCTGCTTTGTGTCACATGTACTGTAGGATTCAGACAGATGGAACTTGCTCTATTACGATAGAATTTGAAGTTTCAAAAATATTATGTGAAGATCATTCATGAATATCACTGTCTCCCCTTCTGTTTACCAAGTATTGGCTTATTCAGTTTTCTTTGGCTGAAATACTCTTAGACCCTCCCTAACTGGGCCAATCTAAAAGTCTCATCTAAGAAATAAATCAAGCTTAAATGTGGATCTCTGGTGATATGAAGTAGTTTCTACATTAGGGGGTGAAGCTGGCCTGTGGAAAATAAAATTGTAAGTTCATTGTACTGCACATATGCATTGTATAATAATGAAACAGAAATTATAAGCAGAACAAATATTCACATTTAGAAATGGGGAAAACCACAGACATATGGAGTTCCTACTCAGTAAAATCCCATTTGGTATATATTTTGATGGAACTTCGTTCCAGATTTAGGTAATATTTAATGATTAGACTTGAATTATGCTCCCTAGAAACAGTTCGGTTTTTTGATATTTTTGTTGTTGGTCCTTGCCTTAATGCTCAGGGAGATTCCTCCTTTTCTGTTATCCCTCTCGGCCACATTGAGCATTAAAGTGAACACTGGAAAACATGCTTGAAGGCTGAAAATATTTCTGTTTTCTTCTTGCCCATAAAATTTTGGGAGCCCAAGGTTCATTTTAGACTTTGAGCAGTCACACACTTTTATAAGTCAGTTTCCTGGTTTCTTTGACATTTTAATTATTAATATTTTTATGTCTTACTTAGGAAATTTATGCCAAGCTTATATAAAATATTATCTCCTGGGTTTTTAATAAAAGTTTTACAGTTTTAGTCTTACATTTATTAGGCCTTTGACATATTTTAAACCAATTTTTGTTTATGGTGCAATGTGTGGGATAAAAGTTCATTGTTTGCATGTCGTTTTTAAACTGTTCCAACATCATTTGCTGAATAGGTTATTGAAAGACCTTGGCAATTTAGTAGAAAATCAATCAATGACGATTTGATTGGTCTGCCTGTGGACACTGTTTCCTATTACAAGTGTCTGTATTTCATACAAACACCATCATTTCTTGATTACTGTAGCTCATAATTAGGTCTTCCAAGCCCTGCTACTTTGTTCTTTGAAAGCATATTAAATTAGTTGCAGCAATATTACATTCTTTGAATTTTTGAATTCACCAATCAATTTTGAATCCCAATCTCTCCTCTCAAAATTATGGAGATTTATTGAGTTCATCACGTGGAGAAATAGCACATTAACTCCCATCCATAAGCCCATTATATGTTTCTATTTATTTTAGTCATCTTTATTTTCTCTCTTTTTTTGTTTTTGCAATGTTGAGTGTATAAGTCTTGTAAACCTTCAAAAATATATTACTAAATATTTTATGTTTTTTTTTTTTTTTGCTCCATCTCTTTGTTCCTGGCTTATAAATAAAAATAGAATTAATATGTTCGTGATAATCTAATGCCCTGAGATATTTTAAAAGTCATATTTTTACAGCAAGCTGATTAATATCACACAGAATTTTCTACATAGAAGATTTAGTCTTGCTTCCTGCTTTTAAATTTGTATGCTTTTATTCACTTTTAATCCTTATTCATAGATAAGGTCCATCAGACTTACATTCAATACAGCTGAGAATGGACATAACTCATCAATAGGGACCATGCTAGTTATAGATTATGCAGATTTTAAAACTCAGGTTAAGGACATTCCCTACACAGTAGGGTGAATCTGGTATGCCTTGCCATGGTTTTCCCTATGTTTATTCTGCTTGGAGTTTTCTGAGTTTCTTGAAAGAGTAGATACATAATTCTTATCAATACAAAATAACTTGAGCAATTATATATCCAAAGTTTTTTTGCTTTCACCCACTTCTAGGCCATTCAGAACACAGGTGGTAGACTATCTGATACTGTTGCATAGGTCACTAATCTCAATCATTTATTGTTTATCTCTGTGACTTATTCTAAATTGTTTCTACAGCTATGTCTTTAAATTATCTCTCTTCCTTTTTGCAATGGCTGTTCTACCATTAATCCTATCCAGTATATTTATCATTTTGATAATATAGTTTTTATGTTACAGTGTGATTTGTGTCATTTTAAAACTTTCCTGTAACTTTCATCATGCTCACATATTTCTCTAACTTCTTATAGTACAGATCTTATTGTATAAGAGTTCTTTTATATCCTTGATTGTCGGTTGTTGTTGTTTTGTCCTCTGTAATTCTGGATATCTTTATAACGATTTATTTTTCTACTAGTTATTTGTCAAATAATCCACCTCCTGTGCATGTCTGGGGATTTTTATTGGACGCAAGATTTTATGATTTTTTATAATTCGTTTCTGGATTTTGTTGTATTCCTTTAAATAACTTTTTTGGGGATTTAGTTCTGGCATGCGGTTTTGTTATTTTCAAGTAAGTATGATCATTTCAAGTCGTCCTTCTAATATTTGTAATGGCAAGATCAGAGCAGCATTTAGTGTAGCCTTAATTTATCCCCACTACTAAGGTGATAAATTTCTGATGACTTTACCTAATATGCCTTATACTATGAGGACGTAACTCTCTAGTTTATGAGAGCACAAACTATTCCCTTTTATATGTGTTAGCTCAGGAAATACATCAATCCACTCTCTTGTATTATTTTTTTTCCTGGCCTTAGTTTCCTCTTTGTCATATGCATACTAGTACTCAGCCAAAGACTTAGAAGTGTCTCTCAAAAAAGAGACTTGATAAGACTTTGAGGTGTGATTAGGATTTTATAAGACAGAGAGTACTATACTGTCCCTTATGGAGGTAGCAGCATGATCACAGCCTTATTTTGGGAGAATGCAGGGTGTGTGTGTGTGTGTGTGCATGTGTAAATATTTGAGTCTAGTGAAAGCAAAGATTTCATAGGGGATGGGTACTAAGTAAATTAGTTTTGGCCATGTCAGACATGTAATGCCTTGAATTTTACCTTAAAAATTATAAATTTTATCCAGTTGACACTGAAAACTTAAGGCTTAATGGAGACATGGAGGCATGAGCTATTATTATATCATTATTTTTAAACTCCAGTTAGTAACAATAGTCAGAAATTGATTGAGATTGTAGTAAAGATAAAATATAAGGAGTTTCCTGCAATTTTGTAAAATTTAAGGAAAATTGCACTGTAATGCATTATATAACATTTTATTCTAGCAACCCTAGGAATTAGTGTGAGAAATAATTGCAAAGTTAAAAAAAAAAAGACTATTGCTCTATTTTAGAGGCCATTTTTTCGAACATACATAAGAAAAGAATCTACTTTATGTTTTTCAGTTTAGGTGAAACTCCAGAAAATGAAGTTAAAGTACTACCTTCAAATACAGCTTTAATATTGATAGCTTGTTTGTGTCCTACAACAAAATAAAAATCAGCTTCTAAAGATTCTGTGTTCAATATTTTTGCTTGGCAATATATATATTTTAACCAGCAAATGGAAAGTATTTTTATTCACGAATAAATTGTTACTATCCAACAGATACAAGTTATTGATATCAGGTCCATTTCTGTATCATAAACTTTATTGTTCTGGGCAAACGGTTTGTGACTTTATGGCAACCATCAAATTAGTATCTGTAAGTGCTGATGGCTACACTTTTCCCTTGGTCTCTTTGAAAAATGACATCGGCTCCACTCTATAAACTTAATCATATGAAAATAAAATCTGTGCTTATAAAAAGGACCACACAACAATTGACTTAAATGTAATCCACTTAATTAACTCTCTCATGATTCTATTTACCATGAATTTAATCAATATCAGCATTTTTCTGATAAAAAATGTAATTGCCTATTTTATAAAAAAGCAATAAATAAATGCTTTGGAATTAGACTAGAAAGGACATGACCAGCTGGAAAACTGTAATAATAAAGCAATACTGTAAAAGTAACAGCAGTGACATAATTGACTGTAACCAGGGTATATTCAGCACAATAATTATGCTGGGCGAACTGAACCTACAGTTTCTGATAATTGATGAGTTATTATGCTCAATGCCCTACAGAGACATTGCCTATGAATGCAAAGATTTAAGTGTAATGAATTCATGTCATTAATCTCAGTAAAATAAATACATTTATAAATTACCTTTTTAAAATTTTGATTACTATTTTGCTGTTCAGGTGGAATTAGTCTGATATTTCTCCCACGTGAAAATTTCAGGAATGATCATTTACTTAAAAAAAAATCTTAGATTAAGGCAAGATTTACCACTCATTTATATTTTCCTTAAATACGTAAGATAGATTTTGTTACTGCATAACAAACTCACTATACCAGTTCTGTGGAAAAGAATAAATTTTTAAAAATCAGCCAGGTGGCAACAAATGGTTTGTGAACAGAGCATGTGCCTTTCTGCCAGAATTATAAGTAGTCATGCTGATTCACTGTCAGTCCTCATGCATAGGCTTGGAGAGTGTAATAATTCAAAGGTACACCTAATTTCTTTTTTGGCAACAGTGCCATAAAACTCAACTGTTAGTATGTCTTTCTTGTTAAAATGTCTATTCAAGTCTTTTGCCTATTTTTGAATTGGGTTGCCAATTTTCCTGTTTTGAATTGTAAATGTTCTTTATATACTCTGCATATATGTCATTTATCGGCTATGCAACTAACAAATATTCTACCATTCTGTAGCTTGTATTTTCATTTTATTAATGGTGACTTAAAGTCAAACAATTTTTATTCATGTTTATAAAGGTCAATTTGTCACATTTTCTTTTATAGCTTATAGTTTTGTTGTCACACCTAACAATACTTCGCCTAATTCAAAATCATAACGGTTTTCTTATATATTTTCCACTAGAAATTTTATAGTTTTAGATATTACATGTAGGTTTCTCATCTATCTTAATTGTGTACTATGTGAGTTAAGGATCTAACTCGAAATGGGTGTGTGTGTACATAGTGTGTGTGTGCGTGTGTGTGCATGCATATCCCATTGTTCTTGCACTAGATTTTGAAAATAATATTCGCTTTCTATTGATTTGTCTTGACATCTTTATCAATAATCAATTGACCAGAAATGTAATAGTTTATACTCTCATTCTTAGATTTAGTATCACTTTTATTAGATTTAGTAGCTTTAGATTTAGTAGATTTTATTAGATTTAGATTTAGTAGTTTTAATGGCCTTTTTATTAGGTTGAGATTATTAAATTTAGTAGCCTTCTTTATTTATTTTATTAAGTAGACTTTTTAAATTAGAATTTTATACTTAAAGATAATATTACCTGTGAACAAAGACCAGATTACCTTTTGCTTTCAATTCTAGACATCTTTAATTCTATGTATTGTTCTACTTCACTGGCCAAAACCTCAAGGATAATGTTGAACAGAATTTTCTTGCCTTGTTTTAAGGGGAAAGCATGTAGTCTTTTACCAGTAACATCAGCTTTGGTGTTTTATGGGTGCTCTACATAAAGTTGAAGAAATTACCCTTCACTCTTACTTGTTGACATTTGTTATAAAAATGGATTTTTGACTTTGTCATATGGTTTTCTTGCATCTACTGAGGTGATCACATGGTTTTGTCTTTTGTTACGGTAAGGCAGTGCAATACATTATCTGATTTTAGGATGTTAAAAAACTGTATTCCTGAGATAAATTTTACTTGGCCATAGTGTATAATTATTTTTTGTATATCTCTGAATTTGTGTTGCTACTTATATTATTATGTTTTACATCTGTGTTACTAAGGATGTTCTACTAGAATGTTCTTTTCCTGTAATGTCTTTGATATTAGAGTATTATTGGCTTTATAGAATGAGTTGTGAGTTGTCTATTATTAATGTATTTTTAAAAGAGTATATGATCTAACATTTAAGTCTTTAATCCATCTTGTATTAATTTTTGTATAAGGTGTAAGGAAGGGATCCAGTTTTAGCTTTCTACATATGTCTAGCCAGTTTTAGACCTAAAACCATAAAAACCCTAGAAGAAAACCTAGGCAATACCATTCAGGACATAAGCATGGTTAAGGACTTCATGACTAAAACACCAAAAGCAATGGCAACAAAAGCCAAAATAGAAAAATGTGATCTAATTAAACTAAAGAGCTTTTGCATGACAAAAGAAACTACTACCATCAGAGTGAACAGGCAACCTAAAGAATGGGAGAAAATTTTTGCAATCTACCATCTGACAAAAGGCTAATATCCAGAATCTACAAAGAGCTCAAACAAATGTACAAGAAAAAAACAAACAACCCCATCAAAAAGTGGGCAATGGATATGAACAGACACTTCTCAAAAGAAGACATTGATGCAACCAACAGACCCATGAAAAAATGCTCATCATCACTGGTCATCAGAGAAATGCAAATCAAAACCACAATGAGTTACCATCTCACACCAGTTAGAATGGCAATCATTAAGAATTCAGGAAACAACAGATGCTGGAGAGGGTGTGGAGAAATAGGAATGCTTTTACACTGTTGGTAGGGGTGTAAATTAGTTCAACCATTGTGGAAGATAGTGTGGCGATTCCTCAAGGATCTAGAACCAGAAATATCATTTGACCCAGTAATCCTATTTTTGGGTATATACCCAAAGGATTATAAATCATGATACTATAAAGACACATACACATGTATGTTTATTGCGGCACTATTCACAATAGCAAAGACTTGTAACCAACCCAAATGTCTATCAATGATAGACTGGATTAAGTAAGTGTGGCACAATGGAATACTATGCAATCATAAAAAAGGATGAGTTCATGTCCTTTGCAGGGACATGGATGAAGCTGGAAACCATCATTCTCAGCAAACTATCACAAGGACAGAAAACCAAACACCGCATGTTCTCACTCATAGGTGAGAATTGAACAATGAGATCACCTGGATACAGGGTGGGAAACATCACACACTGGGGCCTGTCAGAGATTGGGGGGCCTAAGGGAGGGATAGCATTAGGAGAAACACCTAAAGTAAATGACAAGTTGATGGGTGCAGCAAACCAACATGGCACATGTATACATATGTATCAAACCTATATGTTGTGCACATGTACCCTAGAACTTAGAGTAATAAAAAAGGAGTGTATGAATATTTGCTCTTTAAATGCTATATGTGTGTGTGTAAAAGCCTCTTTGAATTACAACTGGCTTTTCAGATTTATTTTATAAACGTGCCCTACATGACAGAGTAGAGCATGTTAAAATTATAAATCATCACAACATGGCTGAGGATAAAATAAAATCGAGCATGTTAAAACCTATGATATTATTTTCTAACCATGACTGTAGCCACAATTACCAGGGATTACAGCAGATTTGAACATTGTTATCCAAATCAAGGGTCCCATGATCTTGTTAGTCAAAGAAAAAAAATTATGATAGGGTTTAGGAGGTAGGAGTAAAACAACTCAAAGATAAGATCTAAAGGAGTGATGAAAGGTTGTATCAAATGGTATCTGGAAACCGGATAAACTTAGAATATGAAATAAAAAAGCAAATTATGATGATTTAATATGTTCATATTATGTTTTAGAATGACTACATAAGTTTACTACAGACTGTGCAACAGTATTCTAGTATGGTAAACCTGTAGCATTTAAACATCAGCTACAAGATAATAGGAATGAAAAAAAGAAAGAGCAGTTAAAAAAGCAAACCCTGAGCAATTACAAACAAGGCCTGACCATATTGTGAGCAGCAGTCATCAAAGGGTGTGTGTTTGTGTGTGTGCGTGTGTGTGTGTGTGTGTGCTTATGTATACATAAAATGAGAAGCCATCTGGCCTGAACTTATCTTTTTGATAAGATTTTTAAGTATGGATTTTTGTTTGTTATGGATATATTCAGATTTTATATATCTTTTTGAGCCAGTTTTAGTACTTTCTTTTTAGAAATTTCATTCTTTTTTCCAATGTGCTCACATAAAATTGTTTATCATATTCCTCCTTAATGGCTAATAAGCATATGGAAAGGTCTAAATGTCATTAATCATTTAGGAAAACACAAATTTAATCCACAATGAGATATCTCTGTACACCTACTAGAATAGCTGTATTTAAAAGATGAGAAAATAACAAATGTTGGCTAGAATATGGAGTAATCAGAGAACCTTCATATTCCTCATACATAAGAGTATAAAATGAGACAGCCACTTTGGAAAACAGTTTTACAGTTTCTTATAAAGTTATGGACAAACTTATGCATCATAGAAATTACTCTCTTAGTAATCTACAGAAAATAAACTATATATACACACAAAGTTTCAAAGTGAATGTTAAAATCAGCCTTATTCATCATAGTCAAAACTGGTAATAAGTCAAACACCCATCAACTGGTGGAATAGATAAATAAAAATAAAATTATACATTCCACATACTATTCAATAATACAAAATAAAAACCTACTGATATATACTTTAATATGAATTCATCTCAAAAACATTTTGCTAAGTGAAAGAAGCCAGTTGCAAAAGCCTATAAAACGTGCAATTTTCTTTATATGAAATGACTGAAAAAGGTACATTTATTATGACAGATAGCAAATCAGTGGTTGCCTCTGGCTGGAGAGAGGTTGCGGGGAGGGGGGGGAATTTACCGCAACCAATTTCAAGGGAATTTTAAAGAATAATGAAAATGTCTTAAAGCTTGATTGCTTGACAAGTGGACAACTATATGAATATTCTAAAAGCCATTTATTTAAAAACTTCAGTTTTGTGAATTTTATTGTATTTAAATTTAGCTCAATAAAATTTTGAAAGACACTGAACTGTTAGCTTAAATTCTTATGCTAGAATCATCTTATCTCATTATGTTCAGAAATAAATCAGAAAGAAAAAAGTTTGTCTCCTAACCTCTACCATGAAGCCCTTACTTACGGGCCTCTGACAGATGCTTTGATAGCATACAACCTTTGTTGGAAACCATTTACATGTTCCTTCCCCTAAATCTTGTGGTTGGTCCTGGTAATATGAATCTTAACTCTGCCATGCATTTCTTGGAGGCTGGGCTGTCTTTTTCCCTTCACTCAAAGACATTGATTTTGGGGCCCTTGAAAGGGCAGGATCCTGTTCATCAGAGGTATTTTTATTTAAATTATCTTTCAGGATAGCACTTATTGGCTACTATTTTCTCTAGCCTACAAATTTATAAAGATGCATAGCATTGAAGAAGACAATATATTTGATTTTTAGAATGAATGATGTATTCTGGAAAATTAAACTTTTTAAGGTGATATTGATTAGCATTCACATTAACCTATTGAAAGAACAGTGCAAAAGGGAAATGAAATATCAATGCAAAGCAACTCAGTGTCCAATATGAAAAGATTTCAGCCACACTTTACATCCAGCTATTTAATAAACACCTTTTTACTGTGTAGAAGGGCATAAAAAAATGAGATTAGGTTTGTTGTCTTTTTAAATCTGCAAATTAATTAAAAAGTGAAGAATCTTATTTAGCTAGGTCATATTTCTCACCATCTTAATGGCCCTATTTGATTATATATACTTGTTAAAATAGGCTTAAGCGCCTTTCGTCAGTTTCAAGTTGCCACCTGGGAACATGGTGCTATGGTGGTTTCAATTAGATAATTTAACCAGAAGAAACCTTGAGGAGGATTAGTGTCTCACCAACCAGGTGGAGAAATATTGACATGGATGAGGCCAAGAGAAAGCAGAGTGACAAAGCACCACCATTAATAAATGTGGTCTACAGTATACTAAGGCTTTGTTTATGTGCAGAGTGGCTTGTAATAGGCCATTCATTTTTTCCGTTCTTATTCTCTTTTTAGCTGGCATTTATAGGCTACAAGTCAACCATACTGAAAAACTGTTGCAAAGTGTGTAATAAACATATAATACATCTGTAAAAGGTGATAACGCTTAAATTAGCACAGTCCACATTTTTTTTAATATTCTTGCTTTATCCACCTTTCAGTTACTGTGTGATTCAACCTTTCATAACTCCTTTGGTTCTTATGTCTGAATTATTTTATTCCTGGATTCTAAGCACGATCATAAAATTTTTGATCACCTATATTATCCTACTCTACCTTGGCTGACACAATCATAGGACCCTTGAATTGGATAGCAATGTGGAAATCTACTGAAATCCCTGAAGATTATGGTTGTCGTTAAGGCTAAGGACAAATGTCATTATGTTTTAACATACTGAATTTTATTTGATCCTCGGCAATGTCATGAGGTAGCCAGGACTTGTAATCTTAGCATATTTTACTCTATATTACAAGGAAAGATTATTAAGTAAATCAGAAAAGCCAAGCATAATTCAAAATGAAGTCATTTAAGGGGGCATGGGATTAGGCCAAGATATTTCAATACAATATATTCATTCTTATAGACTAAAATGAGTTTTAAGAATGTACAGAAGGTTATTATGATGCCATGTCTCCACCTTATTATGTCAAATGGGAATAATAATTGCGAAGCAATCAGTATATGTCTTGCACATCTCTTAAATACGTAGGAAAAATCTTTCCTTTTGGCAACCAAAAGATACTTTAAAAATTTAACTGTGCCATATTTTTGGCTAATATCTCTAGTTTCTTATTAAACATGATTAGGAAATTGTTTGGGGGTAAATTTCTAGGGAAATACATTCTAAGTAATATAATTATTCAGGGAATATAATTTATAAAATAATGTGTAAAATCCAAAGAGCAGATAAGAAGGTAAAATATAAGCAGATGCTGCAGATTTGAGGCAATATCAGAAGAGTTTTCAAGTAAAGAATTATTCTAGCAACAAATTCAACATGAAAAGACCGCCTCATGACATAACATCTCAACTGCCAGACTAGCAAAAAAGTACACAAGAAATCTGACACATGGTCCCATGAAAAGTTAACCAAAAAAGGCCCTTCTTATTTACACTGCAGGTTGTACACACTGGCTATATAACAGGAGATTGCTCTGTTAGTATTCCATTGAATTCTCACAATAAATTATTTCAAATAAAAGTAACAGAAAACTAACAGAATTCCAGATAAGCCAGAGATTTCAACCACCGAGAAGTATAAGGATTCAAGTCTCTGAGGTAAAGATACCTTAACCACGGGGACAACTAATTATGATCAGAACAAGAACAGCAACAGATTCAGAAGATGAGCTCCTAACATAAGGTGTCTCAGAATCTCCAAATCTATGGTTTAAAATTATGTCAGAGGCAGGGAGTAGGACAGTGAGTTTAGTCATTAATAGAGGAGAGAAGCCTGGTAGGCAGCAACATCTCCACATCATCCATACTCTGATGAGATAAATGTAGTGGCATTTTCTAAGCACAGATTACAGTAAAGACCAGTTATTTTGTGGCTATGCCATTCTTGACTTCTGATGTAACACAATATAACTCTATAGGTTCACCATATTAAAAACTTGATGCTTTCTATTTCAAGGAATTAACCTCAGTGCATTCATTTCTTGTTTTCTTCTTCTCAGAGAAATTCACTGGCTAATGAAATCAACTTATAGAAATAAAACAGTGTATAGTGGCTTTCAGGTATCAGCAACCACAACAAAGCAGCCTATATCAGATTAAATATTGTGTTACATCAAGTTTTTGAACCTGTAGGTCAGATTAATCCATACCAACACAGACACTTGGCAGGAACTGCAGATCTCTGAGATATTATTTGAGAAAAACCCTTTTAACTAACGTATTCTATTTGAGGTTCAGTAAGCCTCACCTAGTGTATAAATGTGTGGCAAAATCAAAGGAAACAGCTTTACAAGAAAACACATTGAATTAGAATTTCAGAGTTGAGATTTATTGATTTTATATATTTGCTGTTTTTGTTACTTGTTTGGTTTCTTTATGTTTGTTTGCTTTGAATGATGCTTCAGACATGAAAAAAGATTCTACTTCTTGCAGATATTTCATGCTTGGCATCAGAAGAGAAATGAGACAGACTGATTGTGGTCTGTCACAAATGCATTCAAGTAGTTTATCCTTGGAATTTTCAGACCCTAGAGGAACATCATAAACTTGCTTAGTTCTTAATATGGGGTAATGGGAATCAACATCAGATTCTTTAGTCATGGTTAATTTTAAGATAAGTATTTTAAATATTTCTGTGTTGCCTATGTGGAAAACAATGCATATGCATGATATTAAAAATATTATCTTTGTTTTAAAAGTCGGTATTCATATTTATAAGGTATATATACATCAAGCAAGGAATATAATTGTGAAAAATATAAAGTCAAACATAGAATATGTAGTTCTTTCAAGTTGATAAAATAAAACTGAAAAACTAATAATTAAACACATTAGCAAAGGAGAGAAATGACAATAGCAAAGGAGTAATGATACGTATATAACAAAATGGAATTTGGGTAAATATAAATATAAAAACAAATATTGCTAATAAAAACTATAGAACAATTTCTACCAAAATATTATGAGAATATTTCTCACCAATGACATTTGGAATTATTTATTTTCTGCCAGCAGGTAATGAGAGATGTAATATCACATTATATATGTAATTAAGGGTGTAAAGTATTTCTCAGAAATTTCCATCAATAGATAACAAAAGCGCTCAAAGTTATGTCCATTTCATTTTGCACAGTAATTCAGTATGAAGATATCTGTCAAAAAGTTAATGCAGATTTGACAAAAATACAAAGACATTAGTTACAGTATTAAAATTAAAAATTCAAGAAATGAAATCATTTTGACTTCAAATTATAAGCCTTGCTGCAAAGTTGAGGTTTTTCTAGAATGTTTAAAAATGCATGGAAATATAGAGTTAAATGACTAATTCAAGGCATACTGAACTACTTTATATGATCCCAATTATCTAGAAGACAATGTGTGTGTGTGTGTGTGTGTGTGTGTGTGTGTGTGTTTAGTTAAATATACCTACTTTTCTATATGAGATTATGTGGTTATTTTGAAATTTTTACATGTAACAAACATATCCAGACAGAAAGTAAAGAATAATTAAATTTCAGCAAAATTTCAAAAACTAGCAAAGAATCCTCCTTAGGTATAAGCATTCTAATAATCACAATTTGGTTTATTTTATTGCTTTATAAAATGTATTATATAAGTGATATAAATATTATTTTCCCAATGCACTGCTGCATTTGTCATGGTATTCAATTTCTTAAATCTAGTTCTTATTTTATTAATCAGTATTAACCATTCACAAACCAAAATCCAAATATACTTTTGGGAGTTCTAATAGCCTCCAAATCTAAGCTAGCTGATTACACCATGGGTTTGCTTTGTGTCATGTCCTTACTATACGGCAATTTGTCCCTACAAAGCACACAGAAACATGTATGTCTCTACACACACATCCATAAAATATTCAAAATATTGAGTTGAAATTAGGAAACTATTTTTTCTATTTGAGATATTAATTTATTTTCTAGACACACAATGTATCTTTCTAAGACTGTCAATTTCAGTGTTTTACATTCTAAGGAAATAAGATTTTATTGTCTATTTTTGAATGATTTTTTAGATTGGAATAAATTAACATATAATTTTATGCAGTTTATAATTACCTAAAAATGCATTGCTCATCAAATATTAGTAAATCTAATCCTATTCCTATGCTCTAGGAAAAATTGCTATCAAAATTGTTTAGGAATGAATTATTTTGCAATGTAGAGAAGTATTTTAGAACAGATAAATATCATTCCCCAATTTATCTTTTATGTAAATCAAAAATTCATCTTAATTTTGCCTAGTTTTAATTAAACTCTATATCAAACTGTTCTCTGTGCTTAGAATAGTACGTCCTTTCATTTTCCAGATGGCTTATATAAGAATGAGTTAGTTTAGGCTTAATATGCTCTAATATGTAGGTCCTTAATAAATGGTGGCAAACAGTGGTCAAGAAGGTTGGCGCTTCTGCCATTGTCCTATTCAAAGTGAGTCCATCATTTGCTTTCTGCCTTTATATTAAATAGTACCAATTCATGTAATCTTTTAACAAAACTTGATCTTAATGATGTCTAAAAATGTGAAATGACTTTTTTTTTGGTTCTTGCCTCAACTTCCATTTGTAATATTATCTCTGTCCAACTTAGTAATATGATGTTCACTCATCTCTCTTCTAAATAATAGTAAAACTTACATATTTAGATAGCTGGCTGTCATTTTCTTAAAAATTTCAGAATTCTTTCAAATCCATTTGATGCCATAATTCACTATTTATTACAGTGGAAAAGTTGTTTTCTTTATCAGAACCTCAAATCAGATCCAATTTACCTTTTCAACATCACTCTCCTTTCACCTGTTTATCCTATACAGGTAGAGTTATGCCAAACTAGGCCCCCTCAAGTCTTCACTTCTCACATCATATGCTTATTATTTGGGATCCTCAGCTTTTTTGCCTATAGTTAGGGGATAAAATGGCATTTACTTATGGAACTTTTTATCCATGAACACTCATTTATTGTTTCATTCAGTAAATCTACTTTGCATGCCTACTTTGTGACAGGAACACTCCTAGGTGATGAAGAACAGACCATGAAAAGCCCCTGCTGTCATTAGCTTGCATACTGATCTGTATGTGTGTATGTATGTATTACAGGTGGAAGGAAATGTTCTGAGAAACAAATGGAAAAATACAAGCAAAGTTTAGCATTGCTCCTGGCATAAAGGATGTACTCCATAAGTGGATGGACTGTTGTTGTTGCTATCATTATTATCTTCCTCTCTACCTAATTAAAACCTAATCATGCTCTTTATTATTGTCTGTCAAATACTGAGATATTTTATCTTAAAGATTTTTTTTTTTTTTTTTTGAGACGGAGTTTTGCTCTTGTTGCCCAGGCTGGAGTGCAATGGCGCGATCTCGGCTCACCACAGCCTTTGCCTCCCGGGTTCAAGAGATTCTCCCAAGTAGCTAGGATTACAGGCATGCGCCACCAAGCCCGGCTAATTTTGTATTTTTAGTAGAGATGGGGTTTCTCCATGTCGGTGATCCTATACTTTTTATAACCTGGCAGGCATTCAATAAAGTATCTCTAAAATTGAACTCTAAGTTCCCTTTGTGTTCTAAAATATTGTGAGTCCCTGAATGATATTGGGCTAGTGACTTGTGACCTATATTCTGAAAGCAATTTGAGACACCAGAAGTGTTCAAGTAATCAGAGGTTCCTCATTGAATTATGTCAAGCATTTGTTTATTGACAGTTAGGTGGATATTGTTTACTGGTATTCACAGCTTAGATTGTGCCTCATTGTAAAGCCCAAAAGGAATTCAGCAGCTTCCATGAATCAGGATAGCTGTCCTCTGGGAATATAAAGATGTAACAAGTATAAATACCACTAGAAGAGATCGCACCCTACCATTAAGGTAACAAATCTCTAGTTATTATAAAAATTTGGCATGGCATAGCTGATGAATTTGACAGACAGTTATTCTTTAAGCCAGCTTTGAAAGTAAAACGAGATACCATCAATTTTTTTTTCTTTAATGTTTTTAACCTACTGTGGAGCTCTATATTATTCAACAGTCCTTTAAAGAGCTTTCTGTCTTTGCCAAGTCTGCTTTCCTGTAGATTTGATGTTTACTGAACAATCAGCCTGCCTTTATGTCCCTCTGATCATGCTTTCTGTTTGTTCAGGATGTTTTTCCTCTAAAGCTGATAAATAAGAAAATTTGATCTGCCCTAGGACTTACACTTTCCTTAGAGATTAATTTCAGAGCTTTATTTTATTTTGACCCCTGAATAATCCTTAATTCCAATTATCTTCCACATAATGTTTCAAGGAAAGGGTCTGAACCGCTATCTTCCAATAAAATTTCAGACCTAGAATGATTTTGAAAATTTCATTTTCCACATAATTGCCCAATTTTTATATTCAATTATATTCTGGATTCTTAATTTTCCTTTTTTTAAATTTTATTTTATTGTATTAAGTTTCGGGATACATGTGCAGGACATGCAGGTTTGTTACACAGGTAAATGTGTACATGGTGGTTTGATTCACCTATCAACCCATCACCTAGGTATTAAGCCCCACATGCATTAGCTGTTTATCCTGATGCTCTCACTTCCCCAACCCTCCCCACCCGCTATAAGCCCCAGTGTGTGTTGTTCCCCTCCTTGTGTCCATGTGTTGTCATTGTTCAGCTCCCAGTAGATTTTCTTCTAGGGCTTTTATATTTTAGGTTTTACATTTAAGCTTTAATCCATCTTGAGTTAATTTTTATATAAGGTATAAGGAAAGAGTCCAGATTCAATTTTCTGCATATGGCTAGCCAGTTTTCCCAGCACCATTTATTTAACAGGGAATCCTTTCCCCATTGCTTGTTTTTGTCTTGTTGGTCAAAGATCAGATGGTTGCAGATGTGCAGTCATATTTCTGAGATCTTTATTCTCTTCCATTTGTCTGTGTGTTCTGTTTTTGTACCAGTACCATGTTGTTTTGGTTACTGTAGCCTTTTAGTATAGTTTGAAGTCAGATAGCATGATGTTTCCAGGTTTGTTCTTTTTCCTTAAGATTGTTGTAGCTATACAGGCTCTTTTTTGGTTCCATATAAATTTTATTTTATTTTTTTTCTAATTCTTTGAAGAATGTCAATGGTAGTTTAGTGGGAATAACATTGAATCTATACATTGCTTTGGGCAGTATGACCATTTTCACCATATTGATTCTTTCTATCCATGAGCATGGAATATTTTTCCATTTGTTTATGTTCTCTCTTATTTCCTTGAGCAGTGGTCTGTAGTTATCTTTGAAGAGGTCATTCACTTCCATTGTTAGCTGTATTTCTAGGTATTTTATTCTCTATGTAGCAATTGTGAATGGGAGTTTATTCATGATTTGGCTCTCTGCTTGTCTATTGTTGGTGTATAGGAATGCTTGTGGGTTTTTTGTTTGTTAGTTTGCATAGTGATTTTGAATCCTGAGACTTCTCCGAAGTCACTTATCAGCTTAAGAAGCTGTTGGGCTGAGATGATGGAGTTTTCTGGATATAGGATTATGTCATCTGCAAACAGAGATAGTTTGACTTCCTCTCTTCTTATTTGAACACTATTTCTTTCCCTTGCCTGATTGCCCTGGCCAAAACTTCCAATACTATGTTGAGTAGGAGTGGTGAGAGAGGACATCCTTGTCTTGTGCCAGGTTTCAAGGGAAATGCTTCCAGTTTTTGCCCATTCAGTATGATATTGGCTATGGGTTTATCATAAATGGCTCTTATTATTTTGAGGTATGTTCCATCAATACCTAGTTTATCGAGAGTTTTTAACATGAAGGGATATTAAATTTTATCAAAGGTCTTTTCTGTGTCTATTAGGATAATCATTTGTTTTTTGTCTTTAGTTCTGTTTATATGATGAATTACATTTATCAATTTGCATATATCAAACCAGTCTTTCATTCCAGGGATGAAGCCTACTTATCATGGTGGATGAGCTATTTGATGTATTTTATTGTGTACCTCTGGTAGAATTCAGCTGTAAATCCATCTGGTCCTGGACTTTTTTTGGTTGGTAGGCTGTTTATTAAGGCCTCAGTTTCTTATCATGAATGTGTGAATTTGATCCTGTCATCATGATGCTAGCTGGCTATTCAGAGCCAATAGGAGCAACCATGGCCCAGGTAACACAGTGTCAAGAATGTTCCTGAGAAAGTGCACGCATGGCAGTCACAGCATGGTTTGGTTTCATATATTTTAGGAAGGCAAGAATTACAGGTAAAAATACTGGTTTGCTCCCAAAAGGTGGGGTATCTTGAAAGGGGAGAAAGGCTGAGAAAGAAAGAAAATTTAGTTTAAATAATCACTTACTCATATTCTTGTTGCAAGATAAATTATTCTGAAATTTTCTCTTAATTAACTGCACTCATTTGTAAACATATTTTGGCATATTAAACTAGCAAATTCTCAAACATGTTTATTTACTAAATTGAATAGCAACAATTTTTCCCCTTTAGAAACATATTTTATTATGTGAGTTATTATTTTTTCTCATGCTCTCAGCTTCAGGTTTTTTGAATTTCTTAAATTTTGAAACACTATCTTGTTTCAAATCCCTGTTTTATTTCTTCCTGAAACACATGCCTACATTCTTCAATAAGCTCAGTCACATTGATAATTGAGCTCTCTAACATTATTTACACTAGGAAGTTCTCAAGCTGGCTGTTTGGACTGGTTAGCTCCCACGTTATATGTAACTATCCTCACTCTTGCAATTATTTCAAAGTTTTGTTTTCCCGCCAAACTGAAAGCCTCATAAGGGACAGGATCAAGCCGTTTTTGTTGTTGTTGTCTTTTTTTCAAAACTGTCTTTGTTTTTTTGATTGTATGATTAGGATCATTTTATGCTTTGACTTCCATTGGTTGGACTCTATTATTAACAATCAATGATTACCTAAGAATTTAAATTAAATAATAGATTCCCAAAATCCTCACTTCACCGTGCTTATACTCAATCTGGAAAGCAGATAATAAGCCATGGGCATTTTTTTTCCTGTGCTGCAATTTTTTCCTCTTTATTTTCTCCCGTTTCTTTTCTATGACCTTTGTCAATTTTGAAAGAACACCTACTGCTTCTCAAAGACAATAGGAAGTGTAGGAAGTCAACTTAGTGAGGGGAACATGGCCAACCTAATTATAGATGAGTTACAAGAAAATTTCAACACTTAATATTTGTGTGACATTGGGCAAGTTTCTTAACCTTTCAAAACTTCTAGAATATTAAATGGGAAGGTTAATCTCTGTTTTATAAGAGGAAGTAGAAATTAACACACTCAATAATCGGTTTTAGAAACAAGAAGGAAAGACAGGAAAGAAATGTCCATTATCAAATGGAATGCAAAGTTTCAAAATAATAATTCATCCATTAATAATTAGTTATTTGTACTGTTAGACATTATTTTTTCAGAGCAAATTAAAATACTGTATTTGAAATTGTGAAATTGAAAAGGAGAAAAGAAAGACATTTGTTAATGCTTAAGAAATAAATTTACCACCTGGTTTTTTATTTTTTTATTCTTTGCCTTGAAAGATAAGTCCATCTATTAAAGAGAAAGGTTACTTTCTTTTATAATTTTTAAATTGTAAAAATCCCTAGTGATAATACTTTACTTATTTCACCTTTACCTTGTTATTGCCAGCTGACCTGTTTTGATCTATTTATTTTAATGGATAATGTATATCATGAAACAACTTTACTTTAATCATGGGTATTTAACCTTCATGATTGCTTATTAAATTTACTCAGAATTTATAACCCTATCAACATTAAACTGGCTATCTGATAACTAGTTAACATTAATAAATCATTTCATTTGGTTACTTCTATATCATACTATTTAGTTAATACAAATTTAATACATGATTGTTTTCTTCCGTGAAGAAACAATCACTGCTTTCACTTCAGTTCAGCCCAGCAGCTCAAGTATTGATCTTATCTCACTTCACAGTGAATATTTTTCAGAGATAAGAATATAATCTTTTGCTCATTTTTGCTTCTCTTTGGGAAAGACATTTTATATTTCATTTCTGCATCATATATAAACATATGATTTTAGCAAAACTCTTCATGTCTGAGCTAAATTAAGCTATATTTTTGGTCGTGCTAATTCCTTAGAAATCTTATAATAAGGAAAAGCATTGACGAAGCAAGTCATGTTTACATGTTTACATACATGAACACACATATTTATTTACATGCTCAATGCTATTACTAATGTTCTAGAAAGTTTTTCAGTGTTCCTTGAAAATCATTTGAGTTGATCAAAAGTTTAAGCAGGCCTTTCAAAGAAAGGCAAAAAGCAACTCTTTTCATGATAAATACTTTTCTCCCTCAATAGTGACAGAGAATTTTCTCTTGGTTGTATAATCAGTGTTGACATCAGAAATAATGCTATATGTGTATAGCTTATATAGATACATTATCTGGGTAGAAAAGTATCTGGTGAGTAGCCCTAATCTCAACATTGTAACACTTATTTAGCAATTTCATTTATTTAGAGTTTCATCTATTACTTAGTAATAGATTTTTAAAAAAGGACAATCATCAACTGATCAACAATGGCTAATGTTTGACAAACGGCACATATAATATTTGTTGCTCTTGATTATAAATAAAATCATGCATTGTACTTAGAAATAGATTTCTTAGAACAAATAAGTTAACTTTAAGTTTGTAATTTCTTTAAAAAATTAAAAATAGTATGGAAATAATTTTCATCCTTTTTTCTACTTCAGTCAAATATATGTAGATAAACCATCATAATTCCATTATTTTATTCAAAACAGGAATATTAATTTTATTTTATAATTCTCTAAATTCTCATATCAGGAAAATGCTTGGGTTTTTGACCTTCACTTTTTTTGGTCACCAAATATTATATATAATTACTATATGTCACACACTGTGCTAAACACTGAACTTAATACGTATATTTACTTATCAATTTCATACACATACTTTCCTATGGGAAAAAAAGCAGAGGAAATAGCATCACCAACAAAAATATGTGAAATCCTTCAATAAAAACTGGAAAATCTCCAATTTTTAAAAGACTAATTTTGCTTTCTATATTTTGTTTGCTTAAAATGTGGAACCAGCCCAAATACCCATCAATCAAAATATGTATAAAGAAAGTGTAGTATATAGATGATGGAATACATCTCAGCCATAAAAAGGAATAAATTAATGGCATTTTCAGCAACCTGAATGGGTTTGGAGACTATTATTCTAAATGAAGTAACACAGGAATGAAAAAAATTAACATCATATGTTCTCATTCAAAAGTGGGATCAAAATTGCAAGGATGCAAGACGCAAAGGCATAAAGAATAATACAGTGGACCTTGGGGACTTGGTGGGGAAAGAATGAGAAGGTGATGAGGAATAAAAGACTACAAATTGGGTTCTGTGTATACTGCTTGGGTGATGGGGGCAGCAAATCAACACTAAAGAACTTACTCATTTGACAAAATATGACCTGTTCCCCCAAAACCTATGGAAATTATAAAAAATGAAAAAATATAAAATATATATATTTTGTTTGCTGTCTTTGCTTTATTATCATTGGCTATTTATTTGCATAACAAGACTATTGATGAGTTCAAGAAAAGAGGCTAGAATGGTAAATCTAGAATCTCTAAATTTAATACAGAACAGAAAAATAGAATTTCTCTCACTATTGAAGAGATATTATACAAAATTCTGTAAGGACCTGTATAAGTCACTAAGCAAATCATCTGTCCACATTGCTATTTTTATTTTACCTACTTATACACACAATAGGATGGATGCTTCTACTTACTGCGTAAAGTTGAGGATTATGTGTTTGCAGGAATGAATTAATGCTTATATTTTCTCAGTTCATTTCAAATTAATGTGGTGTGGAATGGTCAGAAGAGATTTCACTCTCTCTCTGATGGTTGTCCTCCTGTTCAATGAGTTCTGTTAAATGATCCCTGTAAGAGACATCCTTCATTCCTGGCTCACAAAAATTGAATTTTGAATAGCATTGTTTTTAGTGTACAGAATTCAACAGATGGTACCAAATAGCCAATATTTTAAACAACTTCCTGAGGGTAGATCTCCAGCTGAGCATCCCTATCACCCTCATTATCATCTACTTTCACTGTGTTCACTCGTTGTAAAATTATCATATGAGCAGCATTCACGTTTCCCTAGAAGAAGATGTAACTGTGCATATTAGCAAATCTGGAGCTTAAGTATGAGTTTAATATTGGCCTCTCTTTTTCTTGTGTTGTCTTTAAACAATGTCATTTTTAAAGATGAGTGTTTTCCATTTTACATTCAAAGGGTGACTACTTACTGTTTTGCAACTCAACTCAGCAAAGAAAAAATTGTAGGTAGCAATTTTTTTAAGCTATCAACTGAATCTTTGACAGGCACCCTCATCTTTGTTGTCAGGTTGAAACATTCTGTTCTTGAACAGAGGAAAAACATTCTTCACACAGTGCTTACGAGTTTCTGAAGTCTTTATTGGTACTCTGCACACCTTCACACCTCCATGAGAAGAAAACAGTAGATTTATATTAGAAACTGTATTGAAAAATGTCTACTTCATACACACTCAAAGGACTTTCTGGTTGTTTTATTACTATGCCAGAATACCTTCATGTAACTGAAATAACTTGGACTAAGCAAGGTAGACACTTTTGTAAATTTGTGGGAGGCTACCTTGAAAAAGATGATGGGAAAATAAGTAGACTATATTCTGCTGTTGTTATTCATGTTAGAACTTTCACGTAGTAAGTTACTACTAAGTAGGAGTAAATATCCAAGCAGCAATAAAAGATGAGCACCTTCCATATATCTATAACCAGTAATTCTATACCTACAATTCAAGTAGAAGGTCAATAGGACCAAATACATAGACATTCACTTTCTATATAAAATGTGTTGAAAAAAATCTAGTAAACAACATTTTGAGCCATATTAAATAAAATGTTTTAAATAATAGTAAAACTAGAGATAACTTTAAATAGGAAACGCTGATTTGAAAACTTACAGAAGATGTTAGTATTTATTAAAATTAATATGAATAGTCACATTTAGTTAAATATATTCAAAGGTACCGCCCATTGCCGTACCTAAGTTCTGAGTCGTCGTCTTAGTTTTAGACTCTGGGAAGAAGATAGCAATAGCAGACTTTGCTTAGGTATGTGCCCATATTTCTTACTGAACTACTTGCTGGTATGAGAAGGAATGCCCTAAAATAAGTACAGATAGTCTTATAAACACACGACCAAACATCACATACACATAGCTAGTCTCCAACACATACATAAGGCATCATTCTCTAAATAAGTAAATCAAATCAATTTTATTTGTTTATTACTATAGACCTGGGTCTACAACAACAGAGGAGATATACTGGGAAGGACTTCAGGGGCTGCTGACTATAGACCTGAGTTGTCAAGTTTTGATGGTCTGAATCTATTGTGTTTGCTAAATAAAAAGAGAACTTTATGTTGCAATTTAATACCATTCAAATCATACTACATTATCTTTGCTTCAAATGTTCTTTTTGCTTAAAGAAAATAAATGATAAATGTATCTGGTTACGGATGTCTGCTGAACTCTTTCTATTTTATCTTTTGGAAGAGAGAAAAACCTAACAGGCCGGGCCTGGGTCCAGCAGTGAAGCATGGAAAGATTGTTCTTGGTGAGCACCTCCATCTGTTGCTAGATCAACCTCCTAATCTTTCCCAGGCCTTTTCTCGTGCCAATGTATTGGATCAAGATAATATTTCAATAACAGGAAGCAGAAATGATTTCAGGAGAGAGAAAGTAGGGCATATTGATCATTTAAATATTTAGGAAGTAAAGCTCAAGCAACAGAAATTATAAAGTTACTAAAAACCCCATTCCAAGTAATAATAATAGCAAATGATTCCATATAGCTTATTACTTGCCAGGCAGTATTCCAACTGCTTTACATATATTAAATCATGTAATACTTAGGACTACTCTGTGATAGGGCTCTTATTTTAATCTCCATGGTATAACTGAGAGAAAAAGCAGAGTAGTTAAATAACGAATGCATAGAATGCATGGGAGAATTGAACCCAGGCAAGCTGGACCAGAGCTCTAGTCTTATATTGTGTTTTCTCCCACATTTAGCGGCCTGGTCAGTATCAATGTAAGCATCACAATGAAGGAAAACATGACCACATAAATAATTAACAACAGGGAGGCTGATTTCCTTTTGAGAAGAAAAATTTTTTAAAACCTGAAGAATTGAGAGCATAAATAGAAACAAACCCATGTAATCATATAAGTACAGTGCCTGCCACAAAGTTAACACTATCTGTTGAATCAATAGTGAAAGAAAAAATAATTGTTGAGACAGTATCTTAGAATCCAGTCACAGTTTTCTCTCTCATCTCCAAGTATGATACTCTTACCCTCTAAGAACCAACTTTACAAAGCAAATCTTCAGAGAACTGCACACTTGTATGTCTAGAGACTAGGGTATAGGGCAGCACAGAAATCAGTTCCCAGTAGTTCTTTCCACTTATATCCAATGTGAGAAAGCCTTTTAAATGGTCCAGTTTCAAGGCACGATAAATCTAAGCACCAGTAACAAACTGCACGTCTCGTGCTCCTAGAAGGTCATGATAAGTGAACAGAATGTAGAGGAGGGGTCAACCCATGAAAGGGAAGAGAGTTTGATTATTGGGAAATTGAAACTTAAGTGGGGAAGGGAATGGGGTATAACCTTATAAGGGGGATAATTAAATTTAAGTGACTTCTGGGAAGATTGTAACCCCATAGTATTTGACCAATGAGGAAGTGGGGAAGGGACTTGCATGCTAGGAGGTAAATTACCTGCTGTGATTACCCAGGGCATGCCTGCCTACCAGACACCGGATCTTGCAAGACCACTATTAAGTCTCACTTTTGCTGTTCTTGGTGCTTCTAAGTCCATTCTATGGGCTTGGATGGGTGAGCGTGTTTCTCACATCCATTAATATTCCTACTATATATAGTAGAACCTGCTATCTATACATATTTCCCTGGGATCTCTAGATGTCCAGTACTATCCTGTTATATTAGCTTTTCAAAACCATTCAGTGAAGTGTCTACCACACCACTACCATGTGCCCTGTCCTACTCTGGTGATGACAATAGAGTTTTGAATAAAATAGATAGAATTCTACCCTTGCACCTTTTCTTCTACTGGGGAGATACAGACGATTAAAGAAGGAGGGACGGAAGGAAGGAAGAGAGGAAGGAAGGAAGGAAGGAAGGAAGGAAGGAAGGAAGGAAGGAAGGAAGGAAGGAAGGAAGGAAGGAAGGAAAAGGAGTGGTGGGGGGAGCGGAGGGGAGAAAGAGATTAAAATTTTGATGCCGGCAGGGTACTATGAATGAGATATTTCAGTTAATAGAGAGTATAAAGTGCTGGGAGCCTGCTTTAGGCAGGCTAGAGACTTTCCCAAAGAGATAATATTGAATTTCAGTCCTGATTTCCAGAGATAGTCAACTAATGATCTTCAAGAAGAGACTTTCAACAAGAAGCAGCACTTGCCAAGGCCTTTTATACTGAGTAATGTTTTTAGATTCCCTAGCATATTTAGAAGATTTGCTCTGATGGGGAATTTCTGACTAATAAGTCCAGTCTTCTGAAGAAGTAATCTAGAAAACTGGCTTTCTCAGCCTCCTCTACATCTAGATACAAGCAGGAGGCCAAGACTTCACCAACCCCAGGCAAATGCACTCGAAGCTTTGGCTCAGAGGTACTCACAATGTGTACATGTATCAAAATATCACACAGTACCCCATTAATGTATATTACAATTTGTCAATTAAAAATAAAATTTACAAAAAGAAGTGCTCAAGATAGTGATGATCCTGGGGTCATCATTTTGCATCCAGGTTTATGCCTAAATTGTCCAGCTTGGAGGACAGCATTAGTTGCCACGTGGAGTTTCTGCTATACAAGTAACATCAGCGCTAGCCTCAGTGGCTGCTGGAGTTTGGTCCAATTTCTGGTAGCAGCACAAATGGCAACATCAGTTATGATTTTCTCCTTATATCAGTTCTCTGGCACACATTTCAGTATTATTTTTCAAGACTTAGATTCAATCCTATTTCTCCAGTTTTTCTGACAATCTGTGAGCCCAACGTCATTTTCTGTTTAATTACCAAGAGTTAGATTCCACTGCTTATTATTAAAAACCGTCAATGATAGAGGTTGGATGGGTTTCAGGAACAAAATCAATGTCATTGTGGCTCCTGGTTTCTCTCTAGCCAGATTATCCATCCTAGTTCTGTCTTTTCCTATAAATATTTATAATCTGACTTACATTTTCATTTTTTCTCCTCATTCCCCCAAGACTAGTATCTTCTAAGTGTAATCCAGATAGATGTTAAGAAAACAAAATTTAAGGAGACCTCCTACCAAATATCATTCAAGGTTTTTTTTTTTTTTTAATTTCCCAGATATGAAAAAAAAAAAAAAAACAAAAAAAACCTGCATTACCTCTGTACTGGCCTCTGTTGGCCTCATTCTTCCTTAACCCATTTCCTATTTAGAAAAAAAAAATGCAGCTCAATGCGGGTGCTTATTCAATTTTACATAAACACACTCTTTGAGGTTGAAGCAAATCTGACCGACTTTCAATGTGAAAATAAAATATAAACACTGTTATTGGGGTTATTTCTAAACAGAACTTGTCTCTAATCCTAATGTAAGAGAAATGTATATGATTAGAATTAGAGATAAGAGTATTCTTGGGGCAAATGGGAAATGGGTTAAGTTATGCCTTTTATCCATGTTTCCATCTTTGGTAGAAAGAATAGAGGTTCATCAATGTTAATTTCTCTTCTATATACCCTAAGTGACCCAGCTCTTTCTTTTTCTGAAGTGCGCTGTTCACCCCTATGAGCCCCTCAACTGACAGATCCAAGATCTAAAGAGTGGCCTCAAAGCAGCTTCATTCCTCTAAACATTACCTAAACTCAGAAATGTTTGATTTAGTATGTTTTTTTAGAAAAATTAATAAAAATGCATTGTATTCATTTGTTTGAACTACTTGCCATTGATATTTATTCACCACAGAGGAAAATAACAACTATTTTTAGAAATATCTGTACAGAATTAAATTCATTGAATTTTTCATTGGAATGTAATTCTAAATGCAGTTCCATGTTGCTTATCTAGCAAAACCATAGGCTCAAATGTTTAAAAATACTTTAATGGACAGCAACTTTTGGAACTGTGTCAGGGACAGAATTTAGACAGAGATTGACTTTTATAGAATGCTTAAACCAGTTATTTTCAAACTTTTTGGCAGTGACCCACAGTAGAATGCATTTGATTTTATAACTCAGTATAGGCAGAACTTTAAACACGTATACAAATATATAATACAGACACACAGGACACTTAAAAAGGGTTTCATAAATACATTCTTATGGAATTAATGTGATATTTTCTATTATTTTCATTTAGAAAAATAATTGTCATTGCCTATTACATTTATTCAGAACCCGTTAGTGTGGTCATGACCTGCAATCTGAACAAAGCTACTTTAAACTCTGGTTCTGGCATGGTATGTGTTAGGTCTATTTTCAGATTGGCTAAGAAACCAAATCTTCCCATAATTTCTCTAGGAAACAAAAAGTTTTCCAAGTTCTAAAATCAATTTGCAAACAATTTCCTGAACTCAGTTCATTCATAAATAATGATCCGGCTATGCTTTCTTCAAAGCGTCAATTTTTTTAACCAGCACATATTCTTAGTTTTACATCACTCACACTTGGAGAATAACTCAAAACAGAAGCTTTAAACTACTCTGTTCAGTGTCACACTAAGGTTAAATAATTGTATATGTCTCTGTTCACAAAATGGTTTTTCTGGAGTATAAAAATCAAAGAAAGTAAAATCTAACATCTGTGGATACACTGCAGGAAATAAAGGAACACGGTAGGAAGACATTTTTAGAAGTGATGATTTATTTTCAAATAGCAATTTGAATCACTCTTAATGACATTTTTGCAATAATTTGCACGTATTCTTAGCAGCAAAGGAGTGACAAAGAGAGTTAACAAAACATCTATTCTTATCTAGACAATATTCTTCAGTAAGTCTGGTGAAATGCTCATTAAAAGTCTCACATGTTTAGAGACCACAGTGCATTAATAGGAATTCAATTAAATACTTACAGCTTTTGTCATTTAAAGTAAGTTAACCAGATGGCATGAAATTCTCCAAAAGAGATTTTAAACAAACAATGTAGATTTAATTAATATGCACCAGTTAACTCATTAAATATATAACAACTAGCTCATTAAACTTAAGGTAAATACTTATTTGAGATGAATTATCTAATTTTCACATTTACCTTCCTTTTGCTTGACTGGTCATGTTATAAATGGTAACGTTTAAAAGCTAAGACATTTTAAAGTACAAATATTTTGTGTTTCTCATAATTCTTTCACCAATGCTAAAAGGGAAACTGACATTATTTTCACAGAAAATGCAGAATTGAATTACTACATAGTAACAATAGCAACAACCAAACGATTTTAATTTTTATTTAAACTTAGACATATCAATTCACATGCGCTACTTTAGAAGCAAATAATGAACGTTTCTCATCCATTGTTAGTACCTTTACATAGATTACACAGTAATATTCTCAGTAAATTTTAAATATCTAACTTTTCCACTTTATGCCTCTGTGTCACTTATATTAAAATGGAGTTTTGTACCTTTGAACAAAGAATTACTATTCTTTATCTAGTGAGATCATCATTCCTGTCCTTTGATTAAAATGACCAGGAAAGGGAGACAGTGTAGGGGAATCCAGGCCTAGCCAGACATATTGCCCAGGGAAGTATGACAGGTTAACAGGAGACACACTTTGTAGCCAGTGTGTTAGATATCCATGAATATAGGCTGCTTGTTTTCACAAGTCTTAAGATTTTAAGTACTTTATATTTTATAGATTCAAACTAATGAAATATTTGGACCCAGTTGCTTTGAAGTGTCTTACAGTTGGGGCTCATTAGAGTTACAAAAATCCACTCCATATCTATGGATCTAATCCTTTTCTTAGGACATACCCTAGTAAAGGATTCCTACTATGAGTTTTCCATTTATATTAATTCATCGTACAAGTAAATTCCTATTTTCAGCTTCACAGTGTATATTAAATGATTAATTTCATTTATAACATTTTCTTCTACCCTTGTTAACACATACACACACATGCACACACATTTTATAATATAAACTTCTTTAAAATAAAAAAGTGAAAACAACACCATTATAGACAATCCCAGTTCTAAGAGACTTAAAACTAGTTTTTATTCTGAATATAATATCAATCATTAAATAATGCAATCACAAATATATAAATAAAGCATAGTATCAAAGCTCTCTACAATTAGATTAAGAGTTACATTAGGTTTAAGATGCATGGGGTGTCAATAGTAGCATTTTCTAACATTTTGGATAAAAATAATAAAAAAAGATTATACATTTTGACAGTGCTATTGTAAAGGTTATGTAATCATGTGTTAATTGTATGCAACCATCTGCCCATCTTTTCAAGCTTTTTGCAGGCAGCAATTCTCCAACCACTAGCTTCCTATGTTGCCACACCAAAACCCTCCCATTTTTTGATCTATACAAGACTTTCGATTCTTAGATCCTATCACATTTTCATTGGTATTACCCACCTCTGGTGTCTTCTCTCATCTTCTTAACCATATTAAAGTTCATGGTCATTATTATACTCACCCTTTATATACATTTTATATTTGTTTATATCACCCTCATTTTTGTATCATCCTGGCAAATAAATAAATAAATAAATACTTAAATCCAGCACTTCTACTTATTACTTGTTCAATACAGGCAGTTGAATGTGGCCAGAGTGTGTGAGGATTCAGTCATTGTTTGAGTTCTCTTTATCTATATTCTCTCACTTGGTCATCCATCTATGCTTATAAATTAGTACCATTAATATGTCAACAACTTTCAAACTTGTATCTTCATCACAGATCTTTTTGCCTAACTCCACTAAATTCATATAACAATTTCCCAGTTAAGATCTCCACTTTGATGCCTAGTAGATATCAGAAACTTAACATGTCTAAACACTAAGTCATGATTTTTCCCTTATAAACCTACTCTAGCCATAGCTTTTCTTATCTAGACAGACAAAAATTCTATTCTTCCATTGCAGAGGTCACAAACTTTGGAGTCATCTTTGTCTGCACACACCAGAACAATCCATCCAGAAATCATTGTGTCTCATTTTTAAAATATATTCAGAATCTGACACCCATTCACTCCCTTCCCTGAAACCAAGGTACAAAATACTATGCTCTCTCATTTTGTGTTCAAACAGTGGCCTTTAACTGAACTCACTGTTCCTACCTTTTAATCCCTGGAGTTAGCTCTCAATTTCTCCTCTTTAAACCTTTCAATGTTCCCCATTTCGCTCTAAGTGAAACCCAAATTCCTTAAAATGGCCTACAAGTCATATTACTCTTCTAACCTCATTTCCCATTACTCTCTGTTTGCTCATTCTGCTCATTCAGCAGTCTTAGTGGTATCACATTTCTTGAACATTCAAGCATTATTTCTGATATACTCTTTTCCCTAATATATGCATGGCTAAAGAACTCACCTAGTTTAGGTCTTTGCCCAAATATCATTCCATATTTGCTCAAATGTTACCACATACATTTTGGATGTCTAACATGCACTGTTTTTCCTTACTTTCAGCTCCATATAACATATCATAAAATTTGTTTATTTGTTGTATTTATTTTTTAGATGAAGTCTTGCTCTATCGCCCAGGCTGGAGAACAGTGGTGCAATCTCAGCTTACTGCAACCTCCACCTCCCTGGTTCAAGCTAGTATCTTGCCTCAGCCTCCCAAGTAGCTTGGATTACAGGCAAATACCACCACACCTGGCTAATTTTTGTACTTTTTAGTAGAAATGGGATTTTACCATGTTGGCCTTGAACTCCTGACCTCAAATAAACCATCCGCCTCAGCCTCCCAAATTGCTGGGATTACAGGCATGAGCTACCGCACCCTGCCTGTTGCATATCGTATTCATTTTCTATGTCCCTTTACCAGAATATCAATTGCATGAATTAGGTTTTTTTTTATTCACTTAGGATAGATTCTTAGCCCTTAAACTATGTATGACATATTGTAGACATTCAGTAAATGTTTGCTTAATGAATAAAGGACTACATGCATATTTTTAAAAAATCAAATACTACAGAAACTGTTCGTAAAAATTCTTAAAGGGAAAACAACATTATCCACTTCTTGCCCCACCCATTTTATTCCTGGTTTCATTTGCAAATACAATTATGTGTTCTTCTAGTAGTTAAAATCATGTCACAAAAAAATACCAATAGTATATTTACATATCCATTATAAATGCTATGCATTAGCTACTTATTATAGAAGAAAAGAATTTAATTTTACTTATACTCTCCACAGTTTCAGTTTTTTCCTGTATTCTATTTGTTGAATGTTGAAGCATAAACTTTAGAGTTTAAATACAATTTTACATTATATATTTAAATCTCAACTTTTGTCCAAATTTCTATAGTATATCAAATTACTACTATATAAGGTTTCATTTTCATCACTTCTCCGCTTCCACCACCCAAAGTTCATGAGCTATATTTTTCATTTGACATTGTCAAGGTTATAATATGTACATACTCATTTGCAATCATAAGTATGCCACCTGTGCTTTGCCTATAAGGTAATTGCAGACGTTGAAACCGAAGTCTAAAACTTAATAATCCAATGTTTGTTTACAGCAGCATGGCAGTCTAGATACTAGCAAAGATATTCCCCTGGAAGTAAATAGAATCCTTCATTACATGTCTTTTTCTACATCGCGCTGAGTCAAAATAAAGTGAATGATTCTTCATTGCCCAAAATGATGTAAGGTAGGAAATTAAAGTGGAAAGTTAAAATTGGAAGGCTGGAAGTTATGTAAATAACGAGCTGGCTTTCACCCCTGGATAAGTCTTGCCCGTCACTGGAGTCTTTAGACTTCTCTTTTGATGGCTGCCTGAGGCACAGGGATAAAATTAAGCCTGTAGCCAATATAAAATGAAATGTCTAAACAAGAAATCCCCATATAAAACTAGGTTAAAACAAAAGGTCAAACTCTCAATATCAAGGTATACAAGAACTAATTTTCCTCTGCACAGGAGTCATCAAACAGACTTGCTTGATTAATGTCATGTGACAATTCTTAAACAGAATCTCACTTGCATATAGATTTGTGCTTAGAAGTTTGCACTAATTGTATGACCGTGAAAACCTCAAATCTAACATTAGTATAAAGTATTCACGAGTGATCATTGCTGCAGTGTTGAAAGAAGCCAACTCAAATCCTTTCTGGAAGAACCTACTTTCATCTCTAGTGTCTAGCTAGGATAAGAGGAAAAAGCAGGGAATTGAGATCAGGTAAGATTATTCAGAGCACCTCTACCATACTTACTTACCTGAGTGGTAGGTACATGAGTCCTCACAGAGAGAAACCTTTATACTAGGCATAGAAGTTTTACAATATCGTGAATGAATAATTAATTATTTTTAATCAAAACTAATGCATGGCATTTATACTGTTAAGAATGAAATATTAATAAGAGCTAATATTTCTGGAATGTGCCATGTGATCTTCATGTTGTGATAACACTTTTTATGAAGTATTTATTTTAAAATATCTGACAACAATCTTTTATAATAAGCATACTATTTTACAGATTATAGAGAAATAAAACACTTGCCTAAGGCCACACAAGTAGTTTATGGTAGAGTCAGGATTTTTATCTTTATTATGACTTAGTAAGAATGAGATATGTAATGGAATTATGTTTTCTCCTGCCTGGGTCCAGTGTCAAAATACCTGCTCTATTCAAGAATAATGTTAATGGTGGTGATGTCAAATGAATTATCTTTCCTGAAGCTCTCTTACTTGTTCTAAAACTTTTAGTGGGCTTCAGGTTTTGATTTGTACTTTTCACATTTGATTTCAATTTTCAAGCATTTTACGTGATAAAAATGATTGCCACTAACGAATTTTTAAAAAATACAGAGATTGAAAATGTCTTCAAGGTAAGGTGGGTGCAAAATTTTGGAGTGTGGGCAGGAAAATGGAATGGAAGTGGTGCCTTCTCTTGAGCCCATGTTGCTGTGGGTGTTTTGCTGTTTTTCTTTAGTTTTGTTTCACTTTAGCATCAGTAAGAATATCAATTCTTTATCCACTATTACTGTCTTACTCTCATCTTCTGATTCCAGAATCAGCTAACCTAAATATAGAATTGCTACAAGAAACAGGTGTGTTAGCAAGTTATCTTGGTAATAAAATTGCTTTGGAAAATAACATCACGAATACAATCAGAGTAGGCAATGTTCTTCTGCTCATTATCCCATGTCATGGACTTAATTTTTATATCATTAGCCTCTTAGTCATCTTTATGTTATTAAGCATATTAATGTCCCACAGCTAAAATGCAAAGCCCCTTATCCTTTTTCTATTATCAAGTAACTCCATAAAATTTAAGTCTCCCACAGTCCTAAAAATGTTTTACTCATATAATTGGGGTCATTTTGCTATGTCATTAAAACATTCTTAGAGGCAAAAGTCATATCAGCAAGAATTCTTTAAGCACCATATTGATATTTGAGGTGTTCAAATAAGCAGAAGCCCTAAACACCTCTCTTTAGTTCACAATCTGTAAGTATGAAAAGAAGGCATGTTGATATAATATAATACAGTTCCATAGGACAGTAAATCAAAAATCAGTTAGGATTTTAATAAGTCTGGTGGTTTTAAAACTTGTCTGAAGATTCTTAGACACCCTTTATAGCAAAATTAGGAGGTTACTATTCCTTCTCTTCAATGTGATCCAGTTTTAATGACTTCCTTTTAATGAACAGAATGTGGCAGGTGTGACGCTGCATGAGGCTAACTCTTTAGAGGTAGTACATGTATCCTGTTTCTCACTTCCTGCACAGGTGCATTTTGAGCCCTGAGCTGCTAGGTAAAAGTGTGGCTACCCTGAAGCCACTGTAATGGAGACATGTGAAGAAAACACCTAGAAACAGAAAGCGATGACCAATGAGCAGCAGTTATTCCAAAGGCGACTTGTGTGTGACTTCCTTGCTCAACTCAAGACCTGTGAGTGTATGAGCTTTCAGATAATTCTATGCCAGCTCCAATTCTACTGCAGCATCATGAGATACATTAGGGAGAACCACTGAGCTGAGTTCCGTCAAAGTCTGGAACCATGAGAGAGAATAATAAAGTGATTATTGTTGTTTTAAACTGCTAAATTTGGTAATTTGTTCTGCCACAAGAGATAATCAATTATTCAACTCAGCAATTACAGACACTCAGGAAACAGCATAGTAATTATGGGCAAAACATATCTAGTATCATAAAGCACAGATAGTTTCAATATAGATGCCTTATTTCACTTGTTTTCTATATGTAGTAATGATAAACAACATTGATTCAGAATGTCTGATAATTTGAACTTCTGAGAATAATTAGTAATCTATTAACTCTATCTATAATACATTTTAGGAGATTTATAATTTGATTATAACACTTCTGCTCTGAAGCATTTTAGGATATTTTGGGTCATTCAGATACATATTGCTGTACTATCCATTTAAAAGGCTCATGTGATTTGTCTCCAATATATATCCAAAGGATAGATAGAGTATACTTGTGTATCTGACTGTAAGGAACAGAAACACATGCTGTAGCAACTCAATTAACAATGCTGAGTTAATAAGAAATCAATGAAATTATTTGCACTCTTCAATTCTTAAAGTATTTCAGCGGTTTGCCAGATGCTATTATATACACTGTCTTATCTAATTCTTGCAATAACTCTATGAGACAGGTACTATTATTCCCAATTTGTATTTTAATAAATGAAATCTCAAAGAACTTAAACATTAAACCCAAATTGACATAGGTAGTAAATTGCAAACCAATACTCTAAACCAGAGCTCCTGATCCTCAACCCAGCATTCTCTCCAATATATCAAAATCATCTCTCCTAATCCCTTTTTAAAAATTCAGTAGATATGCCAGAAGTCGTTGTTTAAAACAAATACAATGAAGTCTATGATGCTCTGTGTGTGTAATATTTATGTACATAAATATGTATATGTAGTACATGTGTGTAATATACAGTATATAATTCTATAGTCATGCATCCCATAATAATGTTTTAGTCAATGGCGAACCATGTATATGATGGTGGTTCTACAAGATTGTAATGGAGTAAAAAAATTTATATCACCTAAAGACATCATAGGTATCACGGTATTTAGCAAAAAGCACTACTCATGTGTTTGTGGTGATGTTTATATAAACAAATCTACTTATCTGCCAATATATAAAATTGTAGCACATACAAGTATATATAGTACATAATATTGTATAATGATAATAAACAACTATGTTACTGGTTTATGTATTTATTATACTGTACTTTTCAGTGTTATGTTAGAGTGTATTCCTTCTACCAATATAGAAAAAAGTTAACTGTGAAACAGCCTCAGGCTGGTCCTTTAGGAGGTATTCCAGAAGGTTATTATCACAGTAGATGACAGCTCCATGCATGCATGTTATTGTCCCTGAAGACCTTCCAGTGGGACAAGATATAGAGGCAGTAAGCCTTTAAAAGAAACAATAAAATATAATCAAAAGAAATAATTAAAAGAGGAAGCAATTAAAAAGGGAAAAATAGATGTAGGAAATGAAAAAGAAGAAAAGAGGGTCCTGGAAGTACAATTTGTCCATGCAGACCTGCTCTGTAAACAGCTTGTGACAAGTGGCTTCTATTTCAGAGGACTGATGGCTCAGGGATGGGCTTCTGGGAGCCAAGGGATCTGCCAAAGTTTGCTATCATGACAGAGCTGTTTCTTCTCCACAGCCCAGCAGTTATGTCACCTAAGCAGCTTGCCACAGTCTCTCACAGCTTCAACTACTATGTCTGAGGCTCCAGGTCCAAGAATCTCCACTTTTACTTAAAAACAAGCTTATGGGGAAAAAGATATAGAGCATTTCTTTATTTTACCAAACCTAAGGACTTTTCAAAATACCCAAAGTATTTTTTCAAAATGTTACTTTCTGAAAGTAATACTATGGAACCTAAACTGAAAAATAAGCTTATCAGAGGGATTTTTCCTTTTTTCCCCCAAACCACACAAGCTCTCCCACAGTTTGGACACCAGTATATGTAATATAATTATATATAATATAATATATAATAATAATACAATAGTGTTGATAGTATATTATGTTATATAATAATATTAATTATATTAATATTATTACATATTATAATATTAATGTTATAATTATGTGGTTATAGAATTATAATATTAATATTAATATTATATAATTATATGATATAATTATAATAGTAATATTGGAAAAGTTTTTTGTTTATTTTCACAATGGCTGACTAGAGATATCAGACACTAGTTTTCCTTAGGAAAAGGGACTTGACATTTTGTCAAAGGGTAAGTGGCAGCCATCTCCTCGGCTTTGCTTACCCCTGCAGTAGACTACTGGTGTCCAAACTGTGGGAGAGCTCTTCTATCCCCACAAAACCAAACACTGGGAGTAGTGATTTGGTGACTTCTTGAGGACATCACACCAGACCACATGCATAGATTCATTGACCCTTCCCACAGACCTGAGCTGGAGTGTACCAGTGGAATAGTGTTTCCTGCACAGAGAACCTCAACCCTTGTGTCTCCACATTACCAGAATCCCCGTAAATATTTCCCAGCACCCAGTCAGATTGTGGCAGTCACACAGGTTTGGCTGAGCACAGGGAAGCTGCAGGGTTCCCAGTGATCTAGCCCTTGGGGAGTGCAGCTCCTCAAGGAAGGGAAATTGCAGCACCCAAAGGGGGCAACCTTTTGGACGAAGGAGAAAAAAGCAGGCAGTTTTCTGTGTCTGAGAGCTCCCAAAATACATTGTAGTCCCATCCTCAAGGGGAAAATTAAATCCATCCAAAGAAGTGCATTTTAAAATAGTAAGAAGAGACACCTTAGCCACAAGAAAAAGAAGCAGAGAGACAATTGTGGAAGTATGAAAAAATAGTGTTACAACATCTTCAAAAGCCTCACACTAACTCTCTGGCAATGGATCCCAACAAAAGTAAAATCTTTGAAATAGTAGATAAAGATCCAAAATATTGATTTTAGAGAAACTCAGTGAGACCTAGGTGAAATTTGAAAACTAATACAAAGAAGCCAGAAAAATAATTCAGGTCATGAGTGAAAAGTTTACCAAAGAGACAGATGAAAAACAACAGCACTTTGGGACATTAAAAATTTATTGAAGGAATTAAAAACACAGTTGAAAACATTAATAAAATACAATTGAAAACATTGTCTATTTAATAATAGACTATTAATTAATAGTCTATTAGATCAAGCCAAAGGAAGATTCTCAGAGCTTAAACATAGGTCCTTCAAATTAAACCAGTCAGACAAAAATAAAGAAAAAATGTTAATATATAAACAGAGCCTTCAAGAAGTATGAAAATATGTAAAGTGATCAAACCTATGATTCATATGTATTTCTGAGGGAGAAAAAAAAGTAAAACTTTGGAAGTTATTTGAAGTAATAATTGAAGAAAACTTCCTTTGTCTAGAGAGCCAGACAACCAGTATGAGAAACTCGGAGAACTCCAGGAAGCACATTAAAAAAAGGACTTCACCAAGACATATATTCCCCGGACTATCTAAAGTTAACATGAAGCAAAAATTATAAAACCAGCAAGAGTAAAGCATCTAATTACCTGTAGAGAATATTCCATTAGAGAGACATCTTATTTCTCTGCAAAAATATTACAAACCAAGAGAGATTGGGGTTTATTTGCAGTTAAAAAAAATAAAAATACAATAAAATTTAAAAACCTATTAACAACAAATTTTGTTATACAAATAATATATTTTCCAGACAAGCAAACGCTACTGGATTCCATCACAGCTGGACCAGCCATACAAGAAATGTTTAAGGGAGTTCTAAACATGAAAATGAAAGGTAGAGACTGGCCATCATAAAAACAAACAAAAGTATGAAACTCATGAGTTTTATAAAACAATTACACAATTGAGACTACAAAATAGGCAAAAATTAAGAGGAACATAACCTCACATATCAATACTAAATTTGAATATAAACGAATTAAATGCTCCACTTAAATGGTACAGATATTCAGAATGGATTTGAAAAAACAGGATTCAACCATATACTGCTTACAGGAAATTCACCTATCTGTAAAAGGCACAAACTCAATGTAAAAGGGTCAAAAAAGATATTCCATGCAAACAGAAAACAAAAGCAAGCAGGAGTAACTAACTATACTTTTATAAGGAAAAACAGTCTTCAAATCAATAACACTTACAAAAGACAAAAGAACATTAGTATATAATAATAAATGGCCAATTCAACAAAAAGATATAACAATACTAAATATATATACATCTAACACCAGAACACCCAGATTCATAAAACAAGTACTACTAGACCTAAGAAAAGAGAGAGAGAGCAACACAAGAAAATGGGAGAACTTCAAAACCTCACTGATAGCACTACACAGATCATCAGGAGAGAAAATCAACAAAGAAATCTTAGACTTAAATTGGACTTTACACCAAACAGATATTTACAGAGCATTCTACCTCAAAACTGCAGAATATAAATTATTCTTATTAATGAAATAGAACATTTTCCAAGATAGCCTACGCTATGTTTTGACCGTGTCGTCACCCAAATCTCACCTTGAATTGTAATAATCCCCACGTGTCAGGGTGAGCCAGGTGGAGATAATTGAATCATGAGGCAGTTTCACCCATACTGTTCTCGTAGTAGTGAATAAGTCTCATGAGATCTGATGGTTTTATAAAGGGTGGTTATTCTGTACAAGCTCTCTTGCCTACCACCATGTAAGACATCCCATTGCTCTTCCTTTGCCTTCTGCCATGATTGTGAGGCCTCCCCAGCTATGTGAAACTGAGTCTATTAATCCTCTTTCTTTTATGAATTATCCAGTCTTTACTAGTAGTATGTCTTTTTTAGCAGTGTGAGAACAGACTAATATAGATTGTATGTTAGACCACAAAAAGTCTCACTAACTTTTTTAACAATCAAAATTGTATCAAGTATTTTTTTGGACCAGATTGGAATAAAACTAGGAATTAATTCCAAGAGGAACTCTTAAAATTATAAGAATATATGAAAATTAAATAACCTGCTCCTGAGTGATCTTTGGGTCAACAATAAAATTAAAACAAAAGTTTAAAAAATTATCCAAATGGAAAGAAAATAGAGACAAACACATCAACATCCCTGGAATATAGCAAAAGCAACGCTAAACAGGAACTTCATAGCATTAAATGCATACATAAATAATATAGAATGATTACAAACTAGAAACCTAATATTGTATCTCAAAGAACTAGAGAAACAAGAACATACCAACCCCCAAGAAAATAAATAACTAAAATCAGAGCAGAACTAAATGAAATAGTGACCAAAAAAAATACTAAGGACCAATTAAATGCAAACTTGGTTCTTTGAAAACATAAATAAAATTGGCATCCTGTTGGCTAGACTAACAAAGAAAAGCAGAGAGAAGATTCAATAAGCATAATCAGATATGAAAAAGGAGACCTTGCAACTGATACCAAAGAAATACAAAATATCATCAGAGACTGCTATAAACATCTCTATGCTCACAAAATAGAAAACCTAGAGGAAATAGATAAATTAATGGGAGACCTACAATATCCCAGGATTGAACCAGGAAGAAATAGAAATCTTAAACAACCCGATAATGAGCAGTAAGATTGAATCAGTAATTTAAAAATCGCCCAAGAAAAAGTCCAAGACCAGATGGATTTACATCTGATTTCTATGAGACATACAAAGAAAAACTGGTACCAATCCAAGCAAAATTCTCTCAAAAACTTCAGGAGGAGGAAATCTTCGCTAACTCATTCTATAAGGCCTGTATCATCCTGATACCAAAGCCAGGAAAGGACACAGCAAACAAAAACTACAGACCAATATCCCTGATGAACATAGATCCAAAAATCTTCAACGAAATACTAGTAAACTGAATCCAGCAGCAAATCAAAAAGATAATACACCATAATCATGTCAGTTTTATTCCAGGGATTCAAGGATGGGTCAACATATACAAATCAATATATGTGAATCACCACATAAAGAGAATTAAAAATAAAAATCCTACGATATCTCAATAAATACAGAGAAAACATTGGATACAACTCAACATCCCTTCATTATTAAAAAAAAAAAAAAAACCTTCACCAAACTAGGTGTAGAATAAACATCTCTTAAAATAATGAAGGTCATATATGACAAACTGACTGATAATCTCATATTGAATGAGGAAAACTTGAAAACATCTCCTCTAAGAACCAGAACAAGACAAAGATGCCCACATTCATCACTCTGATTCAATGTAATACTGGAAATAACTAGCCAGAGAAATTAAGCAAGAGAAAGAAATGAAAGGTATCCACATTGGAAAAGAGGAAGTCAAATTATCTTGGTTTGCTATTGATACGATCTTATAGCTAGGAAATTCTAAAGACTCTCCCAAAAGACTCCTGCATTTCATAAATAAATTCAGTAAGGCTTCAGGATACAAAATCATTCTACAAAATTTTTTATACACCAATAATGACCAAGCCTAAAAAAAAAAATCAATAACTCAAGTATATTTACAATAGCTACAATAAAATAAAATAACTAGGAATACACTCAATCAAGGAGGTAAAAGATCTCTCGAAGGAAAAGAACAAAATACTTATGAAAGAAGTCATAGGTGACAGAAACAAATAGAAAACACCCAATGCTTATGGATTGGAAGAATTAATATCATAAAATGATCATACTACTCAATGTAATCTAAAATCCCATGCAATTCTTATCAATATTCCATTGTCATTTTTCACAGAATTAGAAAAAAAAAAATCCTAAAATTCACATGGAACTGCAAAAGACACCTAATAACCAAAACAATTCTAATCAAAAATAACAAAGCTAGAGGCAGCATGTTACCTTACTTCAAATTATACTACAAGGCTATAGTAATCAAAGCAGCATGGTACTGGTACAAAAATAGATCAATGGAAGATAATAGAGAACTCAGAAATAAAGCCATATATCTACAATCAACTGATTTTTGACAAAGGTAACAAAAACATTCACTGGGGAAAGGATACCCTATTCAATAAATGGTGCTGGGAAAAATGGATAGACATATGCAGAACAATGAAAGTAGATCCCTATCTCTCATTGTATACAAAAATTAACTCAAGATGGATTAAAGACTTAAATATAAGACATTAAACTATAAAAATTCTAGAACAAAATATTTGAAAAACTTTTTAGGACATGGAACTAGACAAAGAATTTATGATTAAGATCTCAAAAGCTAATGCAACAAAAACAAAAAGAGTCAAACGGAACTTAATTAAATTAAAAAGCTTCTGCCAGAAAAACTAATAATCAACAAATAGACAACCTACACAATGAGAGAAAATATTTGCAAATTTCTGCATGTATAGACAAAGAACTAATATCCAGAATCTACCAGGAACTCAAACTTGATAAGGAAAATAATGACACAACAAATAATTTTCTTAAAAAATCAGAAAAAGACATGAAAAGACAGTTTTCAAAATACATACAAATAGCCAACAAACATGAAAAAATGCTCAACATCACTAACCATCAAAGAACTGCAAATTAAAATCACAATGAGAGATCATCTCATACTAGCCAGAATGGCTATTACTAAAAAACAAACAAACAAACAAACAACACAGATGTTGGTGAGGATGCGCAAAAAAAAAAAAAAAAAAAAAAAGACAACACTTACACACTCTGGTGGGATTTCATACAAACCCTATGGAAAACAGTACAGAGATATCTCAAAGAACAAAAAATTACCATTAATCCAGCAGTCCCATAACTTGGTATCTACTCAAAGGAAAAGAAACTGATATTTCAAAAAGATACTTGCACTCTCATGTTTATCACAGCACTATTCACAATAGCAAAAACACAGAATCAACCTAGTATCCATAAATGGTGGCTAGATTAAGAAAATGTGGTATATATACTCCATGGAATACTATGCAGTGATAAAAAGGAACAAAATCATGTCATTTGGAGCAACATGGATGAAGCTGGAGGGCATTCTCCTGAGTGAATTAATGCAGAAACAGAAAATCAAATATTGCATGTTCTCATGTATAATTGAGAACTAAACAGTGCGTCCACATGGGCATAGAGAATGGAATAACAGACATTATAGATTTAGAATGGTGGGATGGTGGAAGGGGATAAGGGATAATAAATCACCTAATGGGTACAATGTACACTACTAAAATAATGGTTACACTAAAAACTCAGACTTCACCACTACACGATAATACCCATGTAAGAAAACTGCTTTTGTACCCTCTAAATGCGTAATTTAAAAATAAACATTAAAAAATAAAGATTGAAAGAGGCTTCAAAATTCATGCAAAATCTTGCCTCCCAGACACTCCATCTGTCTTTTATTCCAGAATTACTTGAGTAAACATGCTTCAGTTCTCATCACTCGTCATAGATATCCCCCCCAGTCTAGAGGGTGGTCAGGGTACCTGGAATGCCTGCTTTGCCTTAGCATGACTCTTAGTCTTCATATCACCCTTTTTCCCGCTGTCAATTTGACCTCATAAATATACCTCCGGAATCTGTTCTCTCTCCACCACTTTGTCATCTCTTGTGGAGGGGTGCTATCTACAGTCTCTGTCCTTCCAGTCTCGTTTTCGTCCAATCATTTTAAAATCTGATTTCTGATTATTTCACTCAGCTGCTTAAATCCCATCCTCGGCCTTGAGTAGCCTCCAGTGTGAAGTTCAAACCTCATAGCCTCTGAGGTCTTTCCCAGCTGGCCCATCTCTCACTCCCTCTAGCCAGTCATACCTCTGACTACTTTCCTGGCAGGCCATGCATTTCTAGTCCTCTCCACCTGTGCATGTCCTGTCTCCTCCCCATTCTTCTCTGCCAATCTAATTTCTGTCCTCCCCATTTGGAGCCTGAACCTCCACATTGAGGCCAGTGCTCATTTTCTGTGGTCCCATTGCACCTTCTAGCAGAATCCTTAAACTGCACATGGCAAGTTGCTGGGAGGTTCACTTTCTTTGGCCCCCATTAGACTTCTAGCTCACATATTATGGGACTCACTGCAGTCAGCAAACATGAACAGCTGCAAATAAGTTCCTCACTGTATATCTTCACCTCAGTAACACCTGCCACCTTCCTCTCTATTCTGAGTAAGAAACATCTTCCTAAAATTAATCTTCCACCTGGATTTTGGATTCTCATAACCGTATTTCAAATGTAATTTATACTTCACATGATCATTCTTTTCCCTCTGTCTCAGACTGTTCCAAATTTTCTTCGGGTCCTTTCTCAGTGTCCCTTGCCTGACCCCGCTGTTCCTTCTTATTCCCTCAGGTTTAGAAAATGAGTAGCACTACTCACCCCATTCCCCCATTTTATAGTGCTTTTTCTCTTACCCAGAATGTATTGTCCCCCAAAACATTCATATACTTACTTTTTTATCCTGTAATACACTTAAATTAGTTTCAAAATTACGACTAACAATAAAGTTACTAGTGAAACGAGATTTCTTACTGTTCTTTTTGTCCTTAAAATATATATTCACAAATATGCACAGAGTAGTGTGTTCAAAAGTTACTTGAAATTATTCTTTTCTTTGTCTGATTATGGCTATTCATTTGAGACAAAATTACGTTCCCTTACTTCTGTTCAGTTACAGGGCTTGTTTTTCCCCTTAAAACTTAATGTTATTTGTTAAATACGTTAAACATTTACTTTGTTCAAAATTGAGAAATACATAAAGAGGGAGCATTAGAAAAGCCCAGCCCTGTCCTTTCCACGTCATCCTCCTCCACTCCTGGTAGTTATCCATTTTCAAAAGATTTTGATATATCTTTCTGGTATTTCATTTGCAATCTAAGCAAATACGTAATATATAAATTCTTATTTTTCATTATTTCTTATACAAAATACTTTACATACTCTTCTATAATTTGTTTTTCACTTAACAAAATATCTCAGAAAAAAATTCTTTTCTGTCTACTCATGTTTCCAACAGGTGAGTCTGCAGCTATCCAGAGAAAGTTCTTTCTCTTCTTGAAGGAAATAATTTAAACAAGAAATACAAGCAAGGTTCAAAGCAGAAGGGATAATTTATTTTAAGCAAAGCAAGAGTTTGTAAGACAAAGTAGAGTACACTTGGAAGAGGGCCAAGCGAATGACTTGAAAAATCAAGGGCCCCATTTGCTTCTTAATTTAGAGTTTTTATAGCTCCTAGCTTTTCCCTGGCTTTCTGTTTCCTCCCTTTGCTCTTCCCCTGGGTGGGCCATTGCTTAATTATTGCATGGGCGATGGTTTGCCAGTACTTGGGAAAGGCTGCATGTGCAACGTGTTTACTGAAGTTGTGTGTTTGCTTACTTGGGAAAGTCCTTCCTTACTGATTGAGTTCCCCCAGAAGAAGGTTATATACCGGTTAAATTCCACCATCTTGCCCTTTACTGAGCATGCTCGAAATCTTACCATGATTACGGCTTGGTAATGCCAGGTGTTTTCTGTCTGTTGCAAGATTTCTCTCACAGCACCAGTCATAGCCCCTTACCATCTCAGAAGGATAGTTTTATGCCCCCTTGTCCTTAACTCAATGACACCTAGACAGCGCCAGGGTCCCTCCCATGTCCCGCTCATTATTTAGGAGGAGAGATTTATAGTTACCTCACCATGGCTTGACAAATGCCTAGCATGCCTGGGATCTTATATTATTATTAAATATAAGCATGCCTTATATTATCATTAAATAATAATATAAATATATTATTTATATTTAATAATATAATGTGTAATATATTATATAATATAAATAATATATTATGTATAAATAAAAATATAAATATAATTCATAAATTGCTCTTTAAAAAGGAGAAATAAAGGTCAGATACAGTGGCTCATGCCTGTAATCCTAGCACTTTGGGAGCCCAAGGCCAGTGGATTGCCTGAGGTCAGGAGTTCAAGACAAGCCTGCTCTGCTCAAGCCTAACATCCTACTCTTACACTCACAGAGACCTTTCTCATACATTTTTTTTTTTCTGATTCACAGAACTACACAGTATGGGTATCGTTTATTTAAACTGGTTTGCTATTGGTAGACATTTATATTTTTTCTCAATCTTTCACTATTACAAATAATGCTGCAATGAATAACTATTTTATGTGTTGCTTTGTGTTTGCAGAAGTGTATCTTCTGGATGGATTTATTGAAGTTCGATTGCTGGATCAAAAGGTAAACACGTATGTAATTTTGTTACATGTTTTACATGTGTATGTATTTAAATTTGTTAGGTATTCTTTCCTTAGGGTTTAAAGGATTTTGCATTCTCACCAGCAATGTATGAAATTGCCCATTTATCCACAGCCTTGCTAACAAAATGTGTTGTCAATATGATAAATGAGAAATGGTATCTGAATGTAGTTTTAATTTCTCACTGTGAGATTGGTTTTTCCATGTTTTTAAAGACCATTACCCTTGCTTTCTCTTTGAACTTCTTGCCCAACCCATTCCTGTTTTTTGTACATTTTTTTCTGTTGGTTTTTTGTCTTTTTATTTCTTCCTTTTTTTTTTCCTTGAGACGGAATCTCACCCTGCCACCCAGGCTGGAGTGCAGTTGTGCAATCTCAGCTCACGGCAACCTCCGCCTCCCAGGTTCAAGCAATTCTCCTGCCTCAGCCTCCCGAGTAGCTGGGATACGGGCACCCTCCATCACACCCAGATAATTTTTGTATTTTTAGTAGAGACAGGGTTTCACCATGTTGACCAGGCTGGTCTTGAACTCCTGACCTCAGGCAATCCACCAGCCTCGGGCTCCCAAAGTGCTAGGATTACAGGCATAAGCCACTGTGCCTGGCCTTTATTTCTCCTTTTTAAAGAGCAATTTATGAATTAGAGAGATTAGCCCTTTATGAAGTAAATTGTGTATATTTCCTCCCAATATGTGGTTTGTTTTCTATTTTACTTACTTTTTTGTTTTTATCATAAAGATATCCCTTTTTATATTATTAAGTACAATAGTCTGATTTACCAATCTTATTTTTAATTGGATTGGGATTTTGAGTCATAGTTTAAGTATTTCCCATTTCTGAATTATAGAAGAATTCACCATCTTTTCTTCCAATACTTGGATACTTTCATTTTTACATTTGAATATCTGATCAGTTTAGAATTACCCTGGTGTATGGTATGAAGTATTGAACTTGATAATCTTTTTCAAATGGTATCTATTTTACACAGCCCCATTATTAAAAATTCCCCCTTCTGCCCAGTTAGTTGAGATGTCATCTTTACCATATTCAAAATGTCCAAATGCACTTGGTCTATATTGTGACTTTTTATTTTATTATTCGACTAGCCCGTTCATCAATGCATGCTCAGTACCACTGCTTCACACAAAGAAGTCTCACAGACTGTGTTAATAACAGTATGAATATTACTCTCTTATTGTTCTTCTCTTTCAGGGTTTACTTAATTACTCTGAATTGTTCATTTTTTTCATATACAATTTAATTAAATATCAAATCCCAGAGTAAAATAAACTTTAATCAACATTAAATTTATATATTAACTTGGGAAAAATGACATCTTTATGATGTTGAATAGTCTAAGTAAGAGTAAGCAATGCCTCTTCATTTGTTCAAGATTTGATCAAAATTTTCAGGGATCTTTGAAAATATAAACAAATAATGGCAACATTTTTAACTGATTAGCTATAAATTTTAGCACTTGATGCTTCATACATATTGATTCAAGAACAGACATAAATATCAAAAATCATATTAAAATATGGCAAAACTTGTGAATTCTCCAGGTTATGATCACTGAATAATTTCAGTTTCTTCATTTGTACCGAATATATGTGAACAGATGTGACTATTTTTACTGCAACAGCTATTACATCTACTGCAGGACCAGATGGATTATAATCATGTGTTGTTTAATAACCAGGGTATATTCTGAGAAATGTGTCATTAGGCACTTTAATCATTGTGTGACCATCATAGATTGTTGTAACTCAAATCTAGATGATATGGCCTACTATGCACCTTGGCTATATGGTATAGCCTATTCCTCATGGGATACAAACCTGTACAGTATGTTACTGTATTGAGTACTGCAGTCAGTTGTAACACAATGGTATTTCTGTATCTAAACACAGAAAAGGCACAGAAATATATGGTATTTTAATTGTATGGGACTTTCATGGTATATGCATTTCATCACTGAAACATCATTATATAGCTAATTACTATATTACACATATGAGAGGAAAAAATGAGGATATGAGACAGATTTACAAAAAAAAAAGCAAAGTATAGGTGTAGAAAAGCAAACTATAAAAACTCAAACTTCTGCACTTCTTTTCATTTTAGCTAATATGCAATGCTGGAAAAAATATATCTTGCTCCTTTATCAGATAACATTTCACTTAACACTTCTGAAAGGCAATTTTCAAAAAATTCCAGTTTTTCTTCAAAGTTTTAGAGAGCTGTCTTAAAGAAGGCATCCAGAAAGTGAAAACTCAGGCTCTACACAATAGGATATTTTTAAAAGGAAGAGAATTATCTGACATGGAATTGGGTTCACTCAATTTCTTCGTACTTATTTCCCTCCCAGAATTCTATTTCCTTCCTTTGTTTCTCAGGAGTGGAAGCCCAGGGATTTTATCAGAACAAAAAAAAAAAAAATGTTATTTCAGTTTTTAAAAAACACAGACAGCAACAAATGACATGTGTATGTTTTAATTTGTTTTTGAAAATTTCAGCTGGAATTCACTGTTAATAAGTTTCTATGTATTTTAGATCTGTAGCTGTACTGAAGAGTGTAAACTATTTTTATGTCTCTACATTTGTAGTACAAATTTTACTAGCTGCCAACTCAAAACAATGTTCAAGAACCATATTGCAAACACAATCATTTCACCCTTGATTTTTTAACTTTTTCTCAACATCCTACCAGGGTTTTATTTGGCATAAAAAAAGTACTATCTGGAATCCAGAGGTAGCGAACACATTAAAACACCTCCCTGACATGCTCAGTTTACAGCCTCCACATTAACTGCAGAAAAACATGGTTGCATGGTGCAGATGAAAACTTCATCAATGGCCTGTCTACCTGGAGGAACAGTTGGGCGAATCCTGAAATTATCATTATGTCCTTAATGCTTTAATGTATTTATCCTACAGGCTATTGATTCCACCATAATTATACAAAGCATGGTTCTATGGTAATTTCTACTGAATTATATGATACAGAGACAACCACAGGATCAAGAGGGTATTAAAAGAATCTACTGCAATAGATAGATATAAATCAATTCTGCATTGAAAACGCATAATAAAAACATTACTTCTCGTAATGTCTACATTTTAATAAATAATAAAGTATCTGAAAATTCTTTGTTCTTCAAAGAAATACAGCTTTGGCTTGTTTCTTAGAAATTCTGCATTAATAATAGCCATTTTGACTGGTGCAAGATGATATCTCATTGTGGTTTTGATTTGCATTTCTCTAATGGTTAGTGATATTAGGCAACACTTACACACTGCTGGTGGGAATGTAAACTAGTCAAGCCATTGTGGAAATTAGTTTGGTGATTTCTCAAACAACTTAAAATAGAATTATCATTTGACCCAGCAATTTCATTATTGGATATAGACCTAAAGGAATAGAAATCATTCCACCATAAAGACACATGCATGTGAATGTTCACTGAAGCATTATTCACAATAGTAAAGACATGGTGTCAACCTGAATACCCGACAATGGTGGACTACATAAAGAAAATGTGGTACATATACACCATGGAATACTAGGCAGCCATCAAAAAGAATGAATGGAGTAGGAGGCCATTTTTCTAAGCAAACTAACACAGGAACAGAAAACCAAACACCACATGTTCTCACTTATAAGTGGGAGCTAAATGTTGAATACATATGTGCCCAAAGAAGGGAACAACAGACACTGGGGCTTAGCTGAGGGTGGAGGGTGGGAGAAGTATTAGGATCAAATAACTAACTATTAGGTACTATGCTTTTTACCTGGGTAATGAAATAATTTGTACACCAAGCTATGGCGACACACAATTTATCTATATAGCAAACCTGCACATGTACCCCTGAATCTAAAATAAAAGTTTAAAAAGATTTTTGCATTAAAATTTAAAATTCTAAAAAAGATTGTTAAAAGATGATTATTACTTTTTTAAAAAGTCCCCAAAGTTAATTTTAAGTAGCCAATTCAACATGCACGTAAGTATTTTTAATTAAAAATAAAACTCTATTGCATATGAGTTCTCAAAGGGAGATGTTACCAAACTTATTTTGCCCTTTCAAAACTTCTACCTGTAGAAAAATACCTTTTCTGATAAATTCATAGGATCAAAAAATGAGTGATCTTTTTAATATGTATTTTGTGAGACAATACTTTTAGTCCCATGAAGTTAGGGAGAAAAATAAACATAGTGAAATAAATATAGAAATTTGTTGGTGCTCCTTAGATATTTGAAGTATGTAAACACATGTATTGAAATAGATTTTAAAAGTGGACACATTCAAAGATAGTTTAATATGCCTTTTATATTCCAGATTCAATGGTTATATTAATTAGGAGAAATTAAAATATATGATAATGATATTTTCCAAGGTCATTTTCTCTGATGTCTATAAACATGAAGTGATCCCCCAAACCAAAGCAAAAATATATCAATATACTGTATTATAAATGAAACTGAAATATCGTGAATTAAATCCATTCCATTGACTTTAAGTTATGAAATTAAATGGCACTCTCATTTCTAAAGTTTCTTTTTATTTATAATTGACACATAGTAATTGTACATATTTATAGGGCATAGTCTGAGGTTTCAATACAAGTATATATTCTATAATTATCCAACTAGGTTAATTAGCACATCCATCACTTTAAACTTGTTTCATTTCTTTGTGAAGATAACATTCAAAATCTTCTAGCTATCTTGAAATATGCAGTACATTAATATTGGCTATAGTCACCCTATTGTGTAATGGAACATCAGAAGTTTTTCTTTCTGTCTAACTATAACTTTGTACCTGTTGACCAGCCTCTCCCTATTACCCCTTTCCTCCTGGTCTCCATGGGTTCTGGTAACACTATTCTGTTCTCTACTATGAAATCAACCTTTTAAGGTTCCACAAATGAGTAAAAACAGGTATAATAATACTTAGTCTTCATAAGGCCCAAAGTTTGGGATCAAAGTCAGAACCTCTTGATTAGTAGTACGTAGTAGTGTAGTAACAGCATTAGAAATAATAATAGCAAATTTTGTGTAGTGCTCTAAAATTCACAAATTGCTTCTGAATATATTATTTTATTATGGTATTATAAATGTATTTAAGATATAATATAATCCATGGTGTTCTCATAGTATTTCTAATACTATGAGGACCTTTGTATATCTTCTTTTGAGCAGGAAAATGAGTAAGGTCTGGTCTGGTCTTCTAGCTCATGAGGTAAGCTGTAGAACTCCATGAATAATTGTTATGAATGAGATGACACAGCCTCAAAAAGAATTATGGCTGAAAGACAATGAACAGATATGCATGTCTGGTATATATCCTACAAACAGGTAGCACATGTGATACAATAAAATTGTTATGCTAGCATCTGATTTTAGTAGGTATTTCTTAAGTGCATACTTTCATCTGTTAAAGTGTAAGGCAGACGTTCAGTTCTTGAGTCCTTAAATTATCCCAATTAAAAAATATCATGACAGGTAGTATCATATTCATGTCCTCAAAGAAATAAAACAACTGTATCCATCAATCCATCCATCCAACGTCTCAGAAAAAAACTGTGAAAAGCCTGCCACACACAACTGTTGACTTCAGTCACTTGGTAGGCATTTACCCAGTAATCACAACCAAGTAGAATTTAGCAAGAGTGTTTTACTATTTGTGACAAGTAAGGAGAATACTGGGGATCGTTTCCAAAACATTATACTGGGGATCGTTTCCAAACATTTCCAAAACATTCCCCCAAATAAAGGTGAAGGCAGGGCTTTTATTGTTCTTGATAGCTAAGTCACTGTACATAAAAGTGGGGCAAAGGCAGAGCAAGAGCATTTGCCAATCATGTTTCTTCATACATAACATGTATGTATGTATGTTATGTATGACATACATAACATTTTTTATATGGCAGATAAGCTTCTCCTCAGGTGGAGATTTAGGTATGGTTATGTGGAGAGTTCACCAAAGTTCATCTTTAACTCAGGCATCTCTGGTTCCAGCCATTTTTGTTTTGCTGTAGCTAGACTTCTTGTGGTCAGGACTTCCTGGAACCTTTTGAAACAATGCAAACTCAAGGCACAATGTTTACAAGCGGGTTTGTTACTGTTTCGTAGTGTGCACCTGAAGAGCCGGGACCTTGGGTCACAAGCCCAGTACCGTATCAACTTCCCCAACCATGGTAGATTTAGCCTCACCATGGAGTTTGTGACAACTTCCAACCCTTCTTTGATGTTATCCAACGCCTTCATATGTCAAACATGTTATTTTTAAATAAGAATATCTTGTTCTATTGTCCAGGATAAAATTGGTTTTTATTAGCTTGTTTGTTTTGAGACAGAGTCTCGTTCTGTCGCACAGGCTGGAGTGCAGTGGCGCGATCTGGGCTTACTGCAAGCCCCGCCTCCTGGGTTCACGCCATTCTCCTGCCTCAGCCTCCCCAGTAACTGGGGCTACAGGCATCTGCCACCACGCCCGGCTAATTTTTTGTATTTTTAGTAGAGACGGAGTTTCCCCATGTTGCCCAGAATAGTCTCGATCCGGACCTCGTGAACCACCCGCCTTGGCCTCGGAAAGTGCTGGGATTACAGGCGTGAGCTACTGCACCCTGCCAGAAACTGGTGTCAAACATCCACTGTTGCACTATGTTTACCCACGTTTACTTAAAAAAATAAATAACCTAAGCAAAAAAGAATAAAGAGAGTGTTATAAAACTGTAAAACTTCTATAAAAGTTTGACTAATTTTACTCCCTACAGTCTTAATGCAGACCTAATTTTTGTTACCACAGCAACTAAAAAAGAGCTCTGTCAATTGAACAATATTCTATAAAAGAAAGGGGATGAGGAAGAGTTTTTTAAAATAAAAACTGAAAAACAATTTAACTTTTTTAAAAAATACATTTTTATCATTTTTTCAGACAAAGTCTCATTTTGTCTTCCAGGTTGTGGCACAGTGCAGTCTAGAACTCTCGGGTTCAAGGGATCTTCCTGCCTCAGTTTCCTCCACAACACCCCATTCCCCAACGCACACCTATACCCAGTGGCTGGCACTGTAGGCATAGCCACCATGCCCCCGCTGCTATTTTTTTTTTTTTTTTTTTGGTCTGGCTGTGTTGCCCAGGCTGGTCTGAAACTCCTGGTCTAAGCAATCCTCCCACCTCTGCCTCCCAAAGTGCTGGTATTACAAGCATGAGCCTCCCCACCCAGTCAAAAATTTAACTTTCAAGAAAGACGTTCTCAGCCACTGATTTAAAATATCCTATAGTGAGAGAAGAGTTATTTCACAGTATACTTAAAATAATTTCATTTTAAATCAGAAACCTCGGTATATTCTGAGCTAACTGAACATGTTTACTTTTTTCTAGTTATTTGTTTATGTAATTCGATGTACTGCATGTCTTAGATACTTAGTTATTTAGTTTAATGTGTTCATTTATCAATTTCAGAAAGAAAAACAATAATAGAATTTAATGATCATGGTTTCCTGCTTGAGGAAAAACCAGTCAATTTTATCTGTGCAAGACAACTGCCTTTCAAAAGTCTCTCTTCACTCAAAAGTTATTTCAATCAGTTGGGAACAAGAGTATTCTATTAGGTTAAACCAATCCCTATAAGCGGTAATAAATCAGTAGGAAATATCAACAATTTTGTCAGAGCTATTAAGAAACAGAAGGCAACCCAACATTCAAGATAATTGATTGCTTTGTTAAATATTATGTCTAAAACAGGTTAGGAGACGATGACTTTGGTGGAAAGTTGCAAACAAAATGGTTGCATGGTGTTTTAGATAAAGGCTTAGAAGCAAATACTTGGATCAACTGAGAGCAATAAACCCACACATTGACACACAGTAATCTCTACACTGTGGAAACCACCAGTGCCAAATATGGGAAGGAAAGAGTAGCAATCAGAGGAGAGTATTATGGACTGGAAGGAAGGAGAAGCAGAACTCAGAGAAGAAAAGCATCCATTCTCTTTATGGACCGTCCTAAGGCCAAACACACAAAACTGTCCTTGCTATTAAGATGTTTCTATGTCTACACTTTAATTGTCCATAGTACATAAAGTTAAAAACCCACTCTAAAATTTAAAACACTATTCTTTAATCTCTCTCATATTTTGCCTGTATCTAGCATATACTTATGGCTCAGTAAATAATTGCTTAGTTAATTCAAAAAATGAATCAGTCTATGTAAGATCTTCCTTGCAAAGAGATAAAGGAGTTATGTTTTGCTGTGTCCTTTGCTTCAGTTGAAGAAAGAGTGAGGAAAGTGAACACGAGATAACTTTTCAGATACCCCTCTGAGGATCCTGAATTCCAAACTCTGAGTACCCAAGATTTATAATATATCTCCTGCCTACTACCAGAAAGTTTCCTAATTAGAGAAATGTGTGGAGGTTTAAGTAGATTGAGAGTGTGAATAAATTCTGCAAGTCTTCTGATTTTGCAAAAGTTCTCACATATACATATCTATATACACACCCATACATATATGCATACACTCTTGCACACATTAGCTGAATTATAAATTAATTAAAAATTTTAAATTAAATGTATTTTAATTTTGATATAATTGAAGTAATACTTAAGGCATACAATTTTATAAGAAACACTCATCAAATCATGATAATTAAGAAAATGAACATATATATTTTACCAAAAAGTTTTCTGCTACCTTTTTATATTCCCTGCCTATTGCGCCTGTCTTCTTTTCATCTCAAACAACACTTGGTTTCCGTCACATAGATACATAGATTAATTTGTATCTTTGAATGTTATGTGAATATTATGTACCATATACAAGCATACCCCATTTTATTGCACTTTATTGTGAATCACAGATACTGTGTTTTTACAAATTGAACATTTGTAGCAAGCCCGTGTGTCAAGCAAGTCTATCAGCACTATTTTCCAATAGCATGTGCTCACTTCTTGCCTCTGTGTGTCATATTTTGGTAGTTCTTACCAATTTCAAACTTTTTTATATTATTATACCTGTTTTGGTGATCTTTGATCAGTAATATTTGATGTTACCATTGTAATTGATTTAGGACACTACAAACCGTCCCATATAAGACAGCAAACATAATCAATGAATGTTGTATGTGTTCTGACTGATCCATTGACCAGCTGTTCTCTTATCTCTCTCCCTCTCCTCGGGCCTTCCTATTCCTTGAGACACAACAGTATCGAAATGAGGCCAATTAATAACCTTACAATGGCCTGCCTCTAAGGATTCAAGTGAAAGGAGGAGTCACACCGCTTGTGCTTCAAATCAACAGCCAAAAAAAATGATTAAGGCTAGTGAGGAAGACGTGTTTTAACCCAAGATAGGCTGAAAGCAAGGCCCCTTGCATCAAACTCTTAAGGAAGTTGTGAATGCAAAGGAGAAGTTCTTGAAGAAAATTAAAATCCTACTCCAGGGAACACACAAATAATAGAAAGTGAAACAGCCTTGCTGCTGATGTGGAGTAAGTTTGAGTGGTCTGGATAGATCAAACCAGCCACAACATTTTCCTAAACTGAAACCTAATCCAAATCAGTGCCTTCAAGTCTGCGAAGGATGAGAGAGGTGAAAAAGCTGCAGAAGAAAAATTGGAATCTAGCAGAGATTCTTTCATGAGGCTTATGGGAAAAAAGCCATCTTTATAACATAAAAATACAAGGTGAAGCAGCAAGTGCTGATGGAGAAGCTGTAGCAAGTTAACCAGAAGATTGACCTAAGATAATTGATGAATATGGCTACACTAAACCACAGATTTTCAGTGTACATGAAACAGCTTTCTGTTGGAAGAAGATGCCTTCTAGGACTTTAGTAGCCAGGGAGGAGAAGTCAATGCCTGGCTTCAAAGATTCAAAGAACAGGCTGACTCTCTTGTTAGGCACTAATGTAGCTGATGACTTTAAATTGAAGCCAGTGCTTATTTGTCATTCCAAAAATCCTAGGGTCTTTAAGAATTATGCCAGATCTTCTCTACCTCTACTCTATAAATAAAGCAACAAAGCCTGAATGGCAGCACATTTGTTCACAGCATGATTTACTGAGTATTCTAAGCCCACTGTTGAGACCTACTGCTCAGAACAAAAGATTCCTTTCAAAGTATTATGGTTTATTGGCAATGCACTTGGTAACCCAAGAGCTCTGATGGAGATATACAAGGAGATTAACGCTGTTCTCATGCATATTAGCAAATTTTCCATTCTTCAGCCCACGGATCAAGGAGTAATTTTGACTTTCAAATCTCACTATTTAAGATATACTTTGATTAAGGTTATCCTTAACATAGTAATTCCTCTAATGAATCTGGGAAAAGTAAACAGAAAACCTGAAAAATGTTCATCATTCTAGAAAGGATTCAACATTCATAATCATGGAATGAGGTCGACATATCAACATTAACAGGAATTTGAAAGAAGTCAATTCCAATCCTTCTGCCAACTTTGAGGGATTAAAGACCTCAGTGGAGGAGGTAACTGCAGAATGTGGTGGAAGTAGCAAGAGATCTAGAATTAGAAGTGGAGCCTGAAATGTGACTGAATTGCTGCAATCTCATGATCAAACCTTAACCAATGAGGAGTTACTTATATATGAATAAAGAAAATGGTTTCTTGAGATAAGATCTATTCCATCTACTTCTGATGAACATACTGTGAACATTGTTGAAATGACAAAAAAAGGCTTGAGAATATAACCTAAAGTTAGTTGAAAAACCAGTGGAAATATTTGAGAAGATTGACTCCAATTTTGAAAGAAGTTCTACTGAAAGTACAATGTCATCAAGCAGCATCATATACTACAGAGAAATCTTTTGTGAAAGGAAGAGGCGATCAATGTGACAAACTTTGTTGTTATGTTATTACTATTTTAATAATTGCCACAGTCACTCCAACCTTTAGCAATCACCACCCTGATCAGCAGCAGCCATCAACATGAAGTCAAGACCTTCCACCATCACAATGATTATGACTTACTTAAGGCTCAGATGACCATTAGAATTTTAAGACTAAAATATTTTAATTATGTACCTAGTTTTTATGAACATATTGCTATTGTGCATAGTGTAAATGTACCTTTTATAAGCAGTAGAAAACCAAAAATGTGTGTGACTTGCTTTACGGTGATACCCACTTTATTACAGTGGTTTGGAACCAAACCTGAAATATCACCAAGTTGTATCTATTCTGTAATCCTTATTATATCTTATATCAGGAAAATAATTTTGAGATTTATTCATGCTGTCATGAGCATCAATATTAGTTTATTTCTTTATCTTGTTAGTATTTAATTGTATATATATATATATACTACGACTTGTTTATTCACTTACCTGTTGGTGAAATTTGGGTTCTTTGTAGTTTTGAGTTTTCAGTAATAAAGCTCCTATGAATAAATATTCATTTACAAGTTTTTGTATTGGCGTATGCTTTAATTTCTTTTGGGCAAATACCTAGGAATGGAATGGTTATGTCATAGGGTCGATATATGAATAACTTTAGAAGAAACTATTACGCTGGGTTTTTTCATTTTATATTCCAATCAGCAGTGTATTAAAGTTCCAGGGGATCCTTACTGACACTCAGTGTGATTAGTATTTTTAATTTTAAAAATTCTATTGGTGTGGTGTGTACTAGTATTTAATTATAGGTTTAATTTGCATTTCTCTAATGATTAATGATGCTAAATGTTTTCTCATTTGCTTATTTGCTATCCAAAATTTTTTGTTCCTGAAGTGTCTATTAAATTTTTGTGTATTTTTATTGGATTGTGTTTTCTAATTGAGTTTAATGTTTTAAATAGTTTAAGTTAGAGTCTTTTATCAGATATGTGATTTTCAAATACTTTTTCCCAGTCTATGATTTGTCTTCACATTCTCCTAACAATTTATTTTACACAGCAAAGGCTCTTAATTTTGACAAAATGTGTTATATCAATACCTAATTTTAAAATCTAAGGTATTCAGTTTATATTTTCTAACTACATTATAAAAAGACTTTAGGATTCGTTAAAGCCAGTCATTATACTTTCCAAATCCATAGTATTTTTGTTTAATATTCTAGTTCTAACTTGAATTTTAAATTACTTTTGTTTTAAAGTATAACTGTAGCCACCTGACCCTAGAGAACAGACTCTGATACTCGAAGAATCATGCAAGAGGCTTACTAGGAGTCACTTTTGGAAATAACTCCTTTTAGAGAGCAAGAGAACAGGATTGGGCAGAGGGAGGCAGTGAACTCTCATGAAATTGCTAGTCACATTGTCGTTAGCTAGTCACTTAGCTAGCTCTGAATATAGTATAGCTTTTAGACACAGCCCCAACAGAGGCAAATGGGTCAAGTCTGATCTCCCTATAACAACCAGTCATTGGATGCAGACTTCTCCTGGGTAAAGGGTATAACCTTGAGCAAGACAGCATTTTTCATCAACAACCATCACTCTCAGCCATTGGAGGATGAGTGATTAGGAAGATTCAGGCAATGCACCCATAGCATCCACTTGAGGCCTCTCTACTCAGGACCACTTATTTTAAATAAATAGTAAGTTTTATCTGCAAAAACCTCCTCTAAGACCAGTCCACTGCAACTTGTCTCAAAGCCACAACTGATACTCATCATCTTCTTCCTATATGATCTACTCTAGAGTCCCTTCCCCCTTAGCTAGGATTTCTGCTGCTCTAGGAATCTTAGCATGAAATAACCCAGACACTTAAGAGTGAAGATTCTGAATCTGTGGTCAGCAAGCTCTTCCCAGGCCATCACTACTGTATCTATTCATTTATTGTCATGGTTAGGAAAGGGCCAAGGGACTCTCTAGTGTATCCAGCAACCAAATAACTGTTGACTGAACGCATTTTTTCCTGCCACAAGGAGGTAAGAGTCTTAAACCCTCCTGATAGTCAGGGTCAATGACCATGCTTGCTGAACTTTTGAAATAGGAAGACTGAAGTGACAGCCACACTTTAAATTATAGCAGCCACCATTTAAAGAAGACTCTGTTTCTCCTGGCAGAAGAATTCCCTTTCTGGAAAACAGAAACTTTAGACCAGCAGAGCCTAGAGTGGCAGAGAGAGAATTCAAACATTCTCCAAACGTGTCACTAGGAATGATTGCAAATGAGTCTATTCCTTTTGCTACCAAACCCATGTATTTTATATATTGCCTAAAGAACCATATAGTGATTATATATTTTGGGTATATTCTATGTCCTGGAGGATAGTGTCCCATTTTCATAGAATATCATGTTCAAGTTTATGACTCAGCTGAGTCTTCAAAATATGGCTCCTTCATTCTACCAGGTTGTCTTCTTCAAGTCGTGTGCTATGGGATAGAGACAGTAATTGTTATGGTAATGTATTCATTCCTGTGGGTCCTTTGTTTTAAAATGAGTCTTTTGGTCTCTGGATGCTCTTCAGAAGTGGTCCTGTGCTAAGGTCCTGTGCACAGTGAAGACTGACTCATATCTGTAATTTGAGTTGATTAAAGATTAATCACTTCCTTTTCCATAATGAAATGGATCCAAAGTAATTTAACCTCTAAAATGTGGCTAATTGGTCTCCTTGATGGATGATATTGTACCTGTACCTGAAGATCAACATTTGTCTCCATTGTGGGTATGCACTACATTTTGCAAAACCAGTAGTTAGATTGGTCTTAGTGACTAGAAGCCATCTATGTTGGACTCATGCACAGCCTCCATGTTTTTTAGAATGATTACTTCACTCATTAGTCCATGTGCCTACACTAAAATTATTAATGATAAAAGCTGGATGATTTGGCTTTCTTGTGCCCTTTGGGTCTTTATTTATTTATAGCAGTGTAATTTAAATTCTTGCTCAGTCCTGGCAGGACCACTTTCATATTATAAGGGATAGCTTCCAGGTCTTCTACATTGAAGATTTAATGGATCTGACAGAATCTCGCATCATAAGCATTTCTGGTTATATGGTCATTTGATATTCTTCAGCAAGGTGTTCTGTCTCTAGAAGGACATGAATAGTGTACCAGGAGCTGTTTTTTTGAATTATGTGTAATTTTGTTACAGTTGAAAGGACCTTGCCACAATCTTTTTCAGTAGAATAAGCTGCCTGTTGTTTCTGATTCTTGGGCATATAATTATCTTTATGCACTGAATATTGTTTTAAAAGTACTGAGTTAATATCTTAGGCCAAAGATGATGCTAAGAAATGCCTGCATTTGCATAGATCTGGGGTACTTCAGGATTATTGTGTTCAAATTTTAGGAATTGTGATCAATAGGTTAAAAAGTGGTATTTAAACTGCAGATATGGATGTTCTGCATAAGTGTGGCCTTAATCTTACTCAGGGTATACCTTTCATGGTCCAAAACTATGATTTAATAAAGTCTCTTACATTTTACATACCACTCCTCAACACACACACACACACACACACACACACACACAAACATTCCAGCCTTTTAGCAACTTTATCTGTTAATATCAAATGCTAACAAGACAGAAGTGTCTCAGACACTGTAGTAATCATTTCACTTTATATGTACATTAAAACATCATGTTGCATACTCTATTTATCTTCTATCTATCATCTATCTATTATCTATCTATCTGTCTGTCTATCTATCTATCTATCTATCTATCTATCTATCTATCTATCTATCTATCTATCTGTCATCCTGTCTGTCTATCTATATTTAATGTTCTAAAAGCCTAGGTCACATCTTTGCATTTCTGTCCTCTTCCTAATCATAGCCGTTAATTTTCATTATTGTATTAGACCTTTATGCTTTTATAGAAGTTTTCTAAACTATGTTTTGACAAGATTCTTCTTTTCTTTTGTCTTCAGTTAAGAGAGTTGATCTGAATTACCAAGACTTATTAATAGAAGCAAAAGCATTGCCCCTTGTTTTCAAATTCTCAAAAACTTTTCTTATCATTGTTATCATTATCATTCCTCTACTATACTGTCTCTGAAATTTCTGTTAATAGTATGTATGACATTTTTATTGTATTTTCCATTTGTAAACTTTCTTCCTAATTTCTTTTTTTTATAATTTCTTCAACTCTGCCTTCCAGTTTACCAGTTCTTTTTCAGCTCTGCCTAATCTGCAATTAAAAATCCATTGAGTATTTTTCAAATTCAGATGGCTAAATTTTATTACTGTAGTTCTACTTTTACTAACATACACAATATAATTCTCCTTTTACTGCTATTGCTATATCTTCCTTCACCTCATTAACCATTTAAATGTGCGTAATTTATAGTATCTTTTCATTTGTGTTATTGTGTGAGGTAATTTTTTCTTTGATTTTATCTGCTGAATTACTCTTGAGATTGTATTTTGTAGTGGCACTTTAACAATTTTACTGCCGGTTTATGTTCATTGGCAATTGTGCCCCCCTCCTTGGGAATTACATGATTCAAGAATGTATGTCTTTATTAATTTCTCCAACAAATATTTGTTTTGTTACTGTTGTGTGCTAAGAACTCTGATGTCTCCTGGGGATAGTGCACAGAATAGAAAACAAAAACAAAAACAAAAACAAAAACATTGAACTGCTGGGGTTGTAGAAGTGTACGTAACCAAACAAAACCCCAAAAAATTTTGTGCTTGCCTTTTACACTTCTTCAAGTGTTTCATTGATCCTGGATAAGATTTCAGGCTTTTTCATTGGCTTCATGTATTTTATTCTTGATGATAGTTTAAATTTTTATCTCACCTTATGCATGGTGTGAGATTTCTGTAATGTTTGTGTCATTCAGTCTTTCAGCAATTTCAAAACAGAAAGTTTAAAGTTTAAAAAGCAGACCATTTTAGACACCTAACCAAGCAAATGTTTTTATGTCTTCTCTGAAACTTAAATTTTCACTTTTAATTTTACATTCTAATTCTACCTCTGTTCTCTAAATAATATAAACATTCTTCATGACACTTAGAGGACTTTGAATACATTATTAACTTTTCTATTTAATCATTTTCCCATTAAGTTTAAAAGTCTTCCTCACCTTGAGTCATTTCCTTACCAATTTACTCTTGAATGATTGGCAATTTATTTTTCCTCCCATATTTTCAAACCCACAACTGAACTCAGGAGTCTAGAACTGATATAAACTCTTTAAAATGCTGTAGAGCTAATATATTTCTAGATCTTGGCCCTACATTTCCATCAACTTACTGTAAGATTTAATTGGATAAAAGTAAAATAAATATCTAAATATTGCATTATATCATATGTGGAATTTCAAAAAGTAAAATAAAAGCCAAATGAAAGAAAATAAAACTGGTTATTCAAGAGTGGGTTGGAGAAAGATATGCAGAGCTGTAGTTCAAAGTGTACAAAGTAGCAGAAATTTAAATGAACTAGTCTGCAGATCTAATGCACAACATGAAGACTATAGTTAAAAACAGTGTATTTTATTCAGTATTTTTTCTAAATGAGTAGATTGTAGCTGCTTGCTATAATAAACTACCTGAGACTGGATAATTTATGAGGAAAACAGGTTTAATTGACTCATAGTTCTATGGACTGGAAGCCTAAGGAAACTTACAATCATGGCGGAAAGGGAAGCAAGCACATCTTTACCATGGCATAGCAGGAGAGAGAGAGCAAGAAGGGGGAAGTGCCACACACTTTTAAACCATCAAATCTCCTGAGAACTCACTCATTAACATGAGAACAGCAAGGGGGAAATCCACCCCCATGATCCAGTCATCTCCCACCAGCCATCTCCCTTGGCACATGGGGATTACAATTTGAGTTGAAATTTTTGTGGGGAGAAACTATATCACTGCTCTTTTCAAACAACAACAACAACCAAAATGGGTTAAGTGTAAAATGATGGACATGTTAATTTGCTTCAATATAGTAACAACTTTACCATATGTTGTGTACCTTAAAAATACACAATAAAACTTATTTCAAAATTAACAGAAAAAGGGAGCTTAAAACATTTCATTAATAGTTATTTTGTACTGATTACATGTTAAAATTATAATATTCTTGATATATTGGGCTAAATAAATGTAATTTTTGATACACCTAATTAAATAAGTAGAAAAAATATTTTATTAGTTTTTAAAACAGTTGCATTCAAGTTATGACTGAAAATATCTTTGATCAACTAAATTATACCAGTTCATGTTTCTCTATTATAACCTGTGTCACTTATCTTTGAAACTGTACATCTTCAATTAATTCTTTTTAACTCATATACAGCATTTTACATTTACTTCTCTAAACTTTTTCTTACATTTGCAGGTAATATCTCTATATTGACTGTCAAAGTGCAGAATATTTTGAATCATTATTTTTAGAAACCAATATTTGATCAAATCCCTGTCCTAAGTATTGTGCTATCTTCTATATTTTCCAACACCTTATTCATAATATAGATACAACAGTTTTAGAGTATACACCATGAAGATGCCCTATCTTTTCTTAATAGTTACAGGTTTGGCAAATGACCTACTACATATTTTAAGTGTAGCTGTAAAACCAATTAAAATTCTACCTATAATATTTTCTAGTCCACAATTTTTCATTTAAGCCATGAGTAAATAATGAAATATCTTTCCAAATATAATCATGAAATGTGTATATATAAGCCCACACAACTATCCAAAAAATTACATCGAAAAAAGAAACACAATTGATTTAAGTGACTCCTTTGTTTTTCATATTTTCTTCTTGTATATTATTTATTGAGTTAGTTATACTTTTTTTGAGATGGGGTATCGTGTTGCCTAGGCTGAACTGCAGTGGTGTGATCATGGTTCATCCCATCTGGGACCTCCTTGGTTCAAGCAATCCTCCCATCTCAGCCTCTTGAGTAGCTAGGACTACAGGCCTGCATCATCATACCTGACTAAAATTTTTTGATTACTTGTAGAGATGAAGTCTGGTCTTTAACTCCTCCCGCCTTGGTTTCTTAAAGTGCTGGGATTACAAGTATGAACCTCTATGCCTGGCCTCTTCTTGTGTGCATGTGTATGTGTGTCTGTATATATATATATATATTTTTTTTTTGTCTTTCTTTCTTTTTTTTTTTTTTTTTTTGAGACGGAGTCTCACTCTGTCACCAAGCTGGAGTGCAATGGCGTGATCTCGGCTCACTGCAATCTCCATCTCCCAGGTTCAAGCGATTCCCTTGCCTCAGCCTCCCAAGTAACTGGGAATACAGGCACACAGCATCACACACAATTTTTTGTATTTTAGTAGAGACAGGGTTTCACCATGTTGGCCAGGATGGTCTCGATCTCTTGACTTTGTGATCCGCCCGCGTCCACCTCCTAAAGTGCTGGGATAACAGGCGTGAGCCACCGCACCCGGCCTTCTTGAATATTTTTTAAATGCTCACATAAACAAACAATTTCAAAATATATGTTAACTCGTTTTGCGAGACCCAAATTTGGTGTTTTTGTTAACATTGCTGATTAGTGCTACTAAATTTGCTAATCCAACCATCCAATAATGTAAATGTTTTCTATATATTTTCATTAAAATTCGTTGAAATAGCATGGTCAGTAACTTGTACGTCATCTCTCGTATCTAATTGTGCACTTCCAAAATAGAAGGATTTTCTTTTTTTTTTGGTTCATCATTATGATTTTGCTCTTAGTATGGCAACTGGAATGTACTGTGCACTCAGTGTATGTTTAAATATGTGTTTTTTGTAAGACAAAAGTTCTAGGACTTTTTAAAAAGTAACAGAACTGGGTTTGTGGTTTTGAAACTCACATTTTTTTTGCTATCACTTAGCCTAATGTTTTCTAACATTTTCCTTTTTCTATATTTATTGATGTTTACCAGCTGTGTTTTGAAATTATTTCTACTAACTGTTCAAAACCAAGGCATACAATACAAGTAGAATTTAAAAAATTAATATTTCATTGGATTATTTGTAGGAAAGAGGCCATTAGAGATTTAATATAAATCTTTAAGATTTTTTTCAGGTAATTAAAAATAAGCAATAAAAAATGTAGTGATCAGAATCCTCAGTTAATGACTTCCTCTATGAGTCCACTAAGGCCATGCATGATTTTTATTTTAGTCATGTTAACTTTACTTTGTTATCCTCTTCATCTCCAGTATAATTTCTTTATTACTCCTATTTTTGGGTATTAGATGCTAATCTTCTTTTTAAAAAATTTCCTGAACATTTAACTTTGAAGCTGATACTTGTTTATATTATTTATTCTCTTTTTCCAGTCCAGGCCATTCCTTCTGTTGTAGAAGAAAAGCCATTTAGATGTAAGGATGTCTTTTACTTTGTATGACCTCTTTGTATTTATTTCAACTATTCCAAATAGGACACTATCATTTCCTTGTCCTTCTTGCTTTTAACAAGGCAAATAAAACTTATTGACATAATGGAAGTTGAGGGTAAGCCCTATACATTCTTGGCTTTATTGTTTCTTACATCATTTCTAAACTTTTATTTAAAGATATTAAAACAGTACACCCTGTTTAGGTAGAAAGCATAATTCGCTGTCACCCTGTATGGTGGTCTAGTGTTCTTTTCTGTCCTGTCACTTTGACCCTATAAATATATGTCAGCATGTTTTGTTTACAAAAAAGAATTTCTTGTGAGTAAAAGTGGTTTATTTTTATTGCTTTGTCTGTTTCATATGATTGTCCAACACTTATACTATCTGCAAGTTTACTTTATAAGGAATACGTTATGCATGCTTTCTATATGAGGGCATTTTGAGAAATAACATAATCTGCCTAGTCTCTTAACAAATGTTTCCATCAGTAATAAAAGTTTTCAGTACTTAAAAGGATAACATAATTGTATAATTAGTTGAAAATAGTCTTTATTAGTAACTTCAATATCCTTTAGATTTAAGCACATTTTTACCATTTTTCACTACAGCCAGAAAATGACAGCTGTAGTTTTTATAATAGTTTTCAAATTAGTGAATTGTGGATAAACTATTATTTTCATACAAAAGACAGAAAATTTTAGAAGATAAAACATTTGCTATTGCTTTGCATAAAATATGTCCCAGGCTGTTTTAAGAGGTTCATCTTAATTGCACTGCTTCATCTCCATAGTGTAGGTAAATGTTTGTTTTGTGTTAATTAAGAAGTCATTTAAACATCTGCCTTTCTTTTATGGACTGCCTTAAGAGTGTAAAATGTGTTTTTCTCATGAGAGCACTTTATGTTCCCAAGTGGCAATTTTAAAATAAAGTGTCTCTTTTTCAGATATAAAGTCTAATGTGCAAAGGTTTTGCCATCTGTTCTATGTAGTTACACTTGTGAGCTAGTTGTTTGATTAGAAGCAACAAATGCATAGAAAATGCATCTTCACTCAAAATAAAGAAAACTAAAAATACTGTCAGTTTTTAAGACTTTTATTACAAATATTTAAATTTTATTCAGGATTAGTTGGGTCTTTTAAGGTAGAAAATTCATCATTAAATTGAATCTTACATCATTTAGAAAAAATAATGATCTCAGTTTTTGAAAGCACAAAGAGCTCCTTGTTTCGATACAGGACAAATAATTCAATCGATGCTGCTTACCAAGTCTATCCAATAAGGTTATGAAACCAAAATAGTTTATCTCACAGTTTAAGATGCCTCAAAAAGTAAGTTATATCTATTGATATATAATCCAACTCCTTTGTCAGAAATAGTTTCTAAAAACACAGGGAAACATCAATCTAAAAATGATATGTGAACAATGATATTGTAAAAACTCGTCAATTATTTCACAAGTTTAAGTATTTGTACAGACGTTAATTTACAACATAAATAAGAAAACACAGACAACTGGCCGGGCATGGTGGCTCACGCCTGTTATCCCAGCACTTTGGAAGGCCGAGGCAGGCAGATCACTTGAGGTTAGGCGTTCCAGACTAGCCTGCCCAATATGGTGAAACTCCGTCTCTACTAAAACCACAAAACAACATTTTGTGTATGTTATATAGTCATTAATTGTGAGGGAAATGCCTCATTCAGACACTTTGTTCTTATCAAGACCAGAATATCTGCTCCAGAATGTATATTAATTCTAGAATCTCTTCAATTGTGATTATTCTGAAGATACAGGTTATCCCAGAATTGTCTGTATCGTTACTGGGGATTCATTCATGTTTGAGACGTGGCTACTATAAACATGTACAATGATATTAATGATTCCCATGCCCAGAGACATTCAAAATAAACTATTTTCTTTACTTCATGAGAGTTTTGCTTTGGGGCAGGGTGAAGCAGATAAGCAGATTTATCTACCTAAAATCTCATATAATCAGACATGTTGAGACAGAAGTCAGTCATGCTTAAAAATCTTTGGACCTGAGATGATTTTTGTATTAATTCTGAAGCTTTTTTTTTTTCTTTTGAGATGGAGTTTTGCTGTTGTCACCCAGGCTGGAGTGCAAGGGCATGATCTCGGCTCACTACAACCTCCACTTCCGGGGTTCAAGCAATTCTCCTGCCTCAGCCTCCCAAGTAGCTGGAATTACAGGCATGCGCCACTAGGCCCAGCTAATTTTGTATTTTTAGTAGAGACGGGATTTCTCCATGTTGGTCAGGCTGGTCTCGAACTCCCAACCTCAGGTGATCCACCCGCCTCGGCCTCCCAAAGTGCTGTGATTACAGGCATGAGCTACCGCGCCCAGCCAATTCTGAAGCTCTTAACTAGATGCTCCCAGAATTTTTAATTCTCTTAAGGCTGTATTGATTATAATCATTCAATTGGGGCCACTAGAAGTGGTAAGAACACATGGTAACTGTTAAATTCACCGCAATATTTCTGGTGCCTATTATGTACACAGCCCTAAAGCAAAAATGTTAAGTAGCTACACATTAATATGAGATATTTTTGCTAACCTGTACATAACAGTTCTAATGGAAACAATGACAATATTAAATCTTATATATACAACATGCATGTTAAAATGTATAAATAGTCCAGACAGTAAATGCTAAGTCATATTTTGATCTTCACAATCCAGAATATCTTTATGGAGATGTGGAATAACTTTTGAACTGAGCTTTCAAAGTGGAATAATATTCAGCTAAAATTGGAAGAAAGATCAGGTAAGAAGAATGAAAGTGACCCCCTACCCAGAAATAGAAGGATAAAACAGATGAACAAGACAAAAATATATTAAAATAATATTAAAGAACCCAGACTAGTTAAATAAAAAGTTTCATCTAAATCATAGGAGATGAATTAAAAATGCAGGCTGGAAGAGTATCTTAAATAATATCATTGTGATGATTTTTTCATTTAAAATCCTTTGCAAGTCTTTGAACAGTTGAAGGTGAGGATTCAAACTGTATTTTATGGGGATTAATCATGAGATTATGCCTTTTCTGTCACCATGCATGAGATATATATATATATATATATGTGTGTGTGTGTGTGTGTGTGTGTTTGTGTGTATGTATATATATATATATAATTTATTTTTGAAATTGACATATGTTCATTATTTGAAAAGGAATATAACCAAACCCATTAGGATTTTATTACAATATACTTTTTGGTTGGAGATAGAAATGAAAACGTAAGATCAAATGTGAAGGAAAGTGCTAAGCTTTGAGACTTAATAAATGTGTAAAGAAGAGAGAGGGAGGTTCCAAGACACATGGCATTTATTGAACACAGTGTGAGGAATCAACTTACCTGAATCTAAGCATAGGTCCCTCACTTCTACATAGTATTTCTGCTTCATATAAGATTGGTTATACTACCACATCTACTGACCACTTGACACAGTTTTCCCAAAAGGAAAAATTACATGTCCATGTCTGTATCTAGGCCTACATGTGTATCCCTTTTATAGTTTGGTGAAGTTTATACAAAAATGCCATAATTAATTAATATAATATTAACAATGACATAGTTTGGATATTTGTCCCTGCCCAAATCTCATGTTGAATTATAATCCCCAATATTGGAGGAGGAGCCTGTTGGGAGGTGTTTGGATCATGGGAGTGGATACCTCACTTGGTCTGGTGCTGTTCTTGGGATCGTGAGTAAGTACTCACGAGTACTTGTGAGATCTGGTTGTTTAAAAGTGTGTGGCACCTCCCCACTCTTCTCTATCTTGATGCTGCTCCATCCATGTGATGTGGCAGCTCCCAACACTTGACCTGCCTGCTCCCCCTTCACTTTCTCCCATGTTTATAAGCTCTTTGAGGCCTCCCCAGAAGGCAAGCTTATGCCAGTGCCATGTTTATACTGCCTGAAGAACCACAAGCCAATTAAATCTCTTTTCTTTATAACTTACCCAGTTTCAGGTATTTCTTTGTAGCAATATAAGAATTGCCTAACACAAATAATGATGATAATAATAATATGGTTAAATGTTAAGCCTTTTGGGATATCAACTCAATACAGATCAAATCAAAACAGATATCAATCTATTGCCCAAGCAGAAGTGCAGTGGCCTTATGATAGCTCACTACAGCCTCAAACACCTTAGGCCCAAACAGTGCTCTGCTTAAGCCTCTCAAGTAGCTGGGATTAGAGGCACTTACCACCACACCTGGCTAATTTTTTCATTTTTACTTTTTTGTAAAAACAAGGTTTTGCTATGTTGCTCAGGCCGGTATTGAACTCCTGGTCTCAAATGATCCTCCCGCCTCGGCGTTCCAAAGTGTTGGGATTATAGGCTTGAGCCACTATGCCAGATCTAATCATCATTGTTTTAAAGTATTTGAAAACAACTGTATGAGAAACTTCTCCAAATAAGTGGAAAACAAATTAGTAGATGAATAAACAAAATCTTAAATCATTTGAATTACAAGAAATATCTAAACATAATCTTGCTTAATTTTCATTATACTCTTTCAATAACTAAAATACCAAAAGTTCTTGTACTCTTTAACATCAAATAATCAAAATGCAATAGAAAATATGTACACATTAATGATATTCTAATATACTAATTTTGTTAAAGAGCATTGAAAGACAATGAATGCTGTATAGCAAGGGTCAACCACAGAGTTTCTATTACAACTACTCAACTCTGCTGTTGCAATCCAAGAAAATCCTTACACAGCATATAAATAAATGGATGTGGCTGTATTTTTACAAAATTTAACTTTTTTAAAAAAGGTAACAGGTCAGATTTGGCTGACAAGCCATAATTTGCTGACTCTTGCTGTATAGCATGGATATGTCCAGACTTAAAAAAAAGAAATACAGGCTTGCAAGCATGGACATTATAGAGGCCTCAACTAGCATCTGAAATGTAGATGCTGAGAGGATAAAGATAATCAAAATAGTTTATTGTCTATTATTTAATCACAGAAGGCAAATCATTTTATGGCATTCAGATGATGACCAGAACTGGTATTGGGAAAAAAAATCATTTAAAACCTTAGTTTTATCTTTGAATAATCATCTGGTTATTTGCAAATTAACCATCTCATTTTTATATTAGGTCATTTTAGAATTCAGTAGATAAGTATAGCTACACACACATATATATGAACATGACTCTAAAATATAGTTCTCAAATCCTGATACTTTTTAATCTGTAATCTAATATTTTAATCTACAGCACCTTCATATTTATTAACTGCCTAATGATGAAAGTCAGTGTCTATTCTCCAGAATAATTTTATCTTCCTAATTTTTCTATTTCTGTTCATTAGGAACACTATTTTCCCATTTTCTAGAATACTGCTTCCTCCCCCTTCCCATGTTTTCTCAACTGTTTAATCCTTTGTAAAATGTCAAAGATTATGAATTATAACTATATAGATATCTTATTTATGTTCCAAAAAACATGCTAAGTCATGGTTATTGGTTCTTTTTGTAAACACATCATTGAGATATAATTTTCATACCACAAAGTTGCATATGTTCAATTCAAAGATTTTTAGTAAATTTATAGTTTTTTGCAATCATTCCACGACTCAGGTTTTGAACATTTCTGTTATTTCATAAAACTCCCATATTCCCATTTACCATCTATCCTTGCTCTCATCTTCAAGCCTAGGAAACCATAGTACTAATGTCTGCGTCTATAATTTGCCTATTCTGGACATTTCATATAAACAGAATTCTATGATATATAGTATTTTGTGTCTGGCTTCTCTCAAATAGCACAACACATATGAGGTAATACATACTTCAGCCTATTTCTGTAAGGCATCCCTTATTCTTGATGAATACGGTTGTATTATATGGATATAATATACCATTCCACTAGCTGATGAATTTATAATTGATTCTTATTTTCAGCTATGAATAATGCTGCTCTAAACATTCACATGTTAAGTTTTGTGTTAACATATATCCTTATTTTTTTGAGATACGTAGCTAGGAGTGGAATCACTGGTCATATGGTAACTATATCTAATTTCTAAATACATTGTCAAAATGTCTGTAAAATGACTGTGCCATCTTATATCACCACCAGTAATGTTTGAACACTCAAGATTTTCCATTGTCAAAATCACTTTGTATTGCCTGCATTTTTAAATTATAGCCTTCCAAGGAAGTACATAGTGTTATCTTACTGTGGTTTTAACTTGCATTATCTTAATTTCTAATAGTGTTAAGCATGTTTTCATGTGTAGTCTTCTTTATTGAAATGTCTGTTGAAGTCTTTTGAACTTTTTATTGGATTTTCTCATATCAACATTTACTTATAAGGATTCTTTATAAATTATTGATGCAAATCCATTGTCAGATGTATAATTTGCTAATTTTATCAAAATATGGGGCTTATATTTTTACTTTCTTAATAATGTATTTCGAAGAACAAAGTTCTAGTTCTAGTGAAGTTTAATTTATGAATTTTTCACTAACGTATGCTCTTGATATCGCATTTAATACGTTTTTATTCAATCCAAGATCAAAACATTTCTCCCATATTTTGTTCAGTAAGAACAAATAGTTTTATAGTTCTAGCTCTTACATTTAGATTCATGATCCGTTATGAGCCAAATTTATTGGGCATTAGTATGGTGTTAGTTAAAGGCATTTTTAGTGGTTATACGATTGTGTTATCAACAATTTTTTAACAAGACTACTTTTACTCGTTGAATTTCCCTGACATCTTTGCTTAAAATTGATTGAACTTGTACCTCTGGGGTTTATTTCTGAACTCTCCACTGTGTTCCATTGATCTATATGCCTATTCTTACACCAGTACCACCCCATACTAATTCCCATAGTCTTAAAAAGTTATGATATTGGTAAGTGTATGTCCTTCAACATTGTTCTTTTACAAAACCATTGCAGCTATTCTAGGTTTTTCATATTTATCAATCTTAGGACCAGTTTGTCAAATTCTACAGAGAATTAAAATTAAAGCCTGCTGTGATTTTAATGGTGATTTTATTGAATCTATAAATTAACTTGTAGAGAATTTTTGTCTTAAAAATATTGGCCAGATGTGGTGGCTCACATCTGTAATCCCAGTACTTTAGGATTTGGGAGGCCAAGGAGGGCAGACCACCTGAGGCCAGGAGTTCAAGACCAGCCTGGCCAACATAGTGAAATCCTGTCTCTACTAAAAATACAAAAATTAGTCGGGCATGGTGGTGGATGCCTGTAATCTCAGCTACTCGAGAGGCTGAGGCGGAGAATCACTTTAACCTGGGAGGCGGAGGTTGAAGTGAGCCAAGATTGAGCCACTGCACTCCAGCCTATGCAACAGAGAAACTCAGTCTCAAAAAAAAAGTGAGAAACTTGGAATGTCTCACCAGTTATTCAAATATTCAATAATTTTGTCAGCAACATTATGTAGTTTTCAAGTTTAAAGCCTTTCACCTCTTAGATAAGTTTATTTTTAAGTAGACTTAATCTTCATTATTTGCAGTTTTTGTATTTGTGAATTTACCTACTTGGTAAAATTCATTTTTAACTTTCAAATAAATACTCATGGTGCTTTTGAGACAATTTGAGGACATGTGCAAAGTGGCAAAAAACTTTTAATCAGCCAACATGTATACATTCAGCTGAAGTTGAACAGAGTTATGCTCTGTCTTCTTGTCTCAGTTTTCATGCAGAGATGGCCAGAGCATAGATAGGGTCGGGGCAGTAGATAGGCCAGAGCATAGATAGGGTCGGGGCAGTACATTCAGCTGAAGTTGAACAGAGTTATGCTCTGTCTTCTTGTCTCAGTTTTCATGCAGAGATGGCCAGAGCATAGATAGGGTCGGGGCAGTAGAGTGCAATGCAAGAAGCACCAGCTCTGGTGACAGGTGTATAAGGCTTGAATCCCAGCATTGGCATCGGTAAGTGGGGTGGTTTTAGGCAAGTCACTTAATATCATGAGTTTTCTTTTCTCATTTGTAAAATAAAGCAAATAGAATCTACTAAGATGTTTTTAAAATTTAAAATTATAGCATGTTATGTATATGATGTATATAGATTAGATATAGATATGTATGTGTTTGTGTTTTTCTCCTAAGAACAAAAATAAATGTTCACTAATTCAGTGATCAAGGGGATTGTATAGAAATAATGAGAATTGACTATATATTTTTCATAATGCTCTTATGAATAGAAATGTTACAAAAGTTTTATTTTTTTAATTTAGAGAAATATACTTATTTATGCATTTTGACCTTGTATCAAGTGATCTTGCTAAAGTCACTAAACAATTCTAATAATGTGTGTATTCATGTGTATTTTTTAGGACTGTCTATATAATGAATTGCATCATTTGCTAATATAGGCTTACTTATTCCTTTATAATGTGTATATATTTTTTATAGATGCATAAGTATATGAGTGTATATATATTTAAATTTATTTATATTACCTATTGCACTGCCTGAAAACTAACAGATATGTTGCCTTCCTCCAATTTTTGAAAGAAAACGTTTGGTCTTTCTCCCTAAATACAGATTTTTCATAAATGTCATTTATTAAGTTAAGAAATCTCCCTTTTACTGTTAGTTTATTTGAAGTTCACAGGTGTTGGATTTTGTCAAATATTTTCTTGTGTCTACTGTGATGATCCTGTTGTTTCTGTGCTTTATCCTATTCATATGGTATGTTGTCTTTTTTCTTTTTCACTATATTTTCAAAAATTAAATTCAGGGGGTACATGTAAAGATTTGTTATCTGGACATATTGCATAATTCTGGCATTTGGGCTTCTACTGAGCCCATCACACAAATAGTGAACATAATTTCCAATAGGTAAATTTTCCACTTTTGCCTTCCTTTCTCCCTCCTCGCCTTTTGGGGTCCCAGACTCTACTGTTTCCATCTTTTTGTACCTGTGTACCCATTGTTGATCTCCCACTATAAATGAGAACATGTGGTATTTGGTTTTCTGTTTCTGTGTTAATTCTCTTAGGAGAATGACCTCCAGCTGCACCCATGTTACTGCAAAGGACATGATTTCATTCTTTTTTATGGTTGTGTAGTATTTCATGGTATATATACATATATATATATATATATATTTTTTTTTTTTTTTCTTCATCCAGTTAACTGTTGGTGGACCCTTAGGTTGATTCCATGACTTTGCTATTGTGACTATTGCTGTGATAAACAGAACAATGTAGGCTTTTTAGAAAAACAATTTATTTTCCTTTGGGTAGATATCCAGTAGTGGGATTGCTGGGTTGAATGGTGGTTTTATTTTTAGGTCTTTGAGAAATCTTCATACTGCTTTCCACAGGGGTTGAACTCATTTACATTCCCACCAACAATGGATAAGCATTCCCTTTTCTCTACATCTTCACGAACATTTATTATTTTTTGACTTTTTAATAATAGTTATTCTGACTGGTATGAGATAGTATCTCTTTGTGACTTTAATTTGCATTTTTCTGATGATTAGTGATGTTCAGTATGTTTTTACATATTTGTTGGCCACTTGTATGTTTTCTTTTGTGAAGTGTCTTTTCATGTCCTTTGTCCACTTTTTAATGGGGTTATTTGTATTTTCTTGTTGATTTGTTTGAATTTCTTATAAATCCTGGATATTAGTCCTTTGTCAGATGCATAGTTTTCAAATATTTTCTCCGATTCTGTAGGCTCTCTGTGTATTCTGTAGATAGTTCATTTGCTGTATAATTAAGCCCCAACTGTCAATTTTTGTTTTTGTTGCATTTGCTTTTGAGATCTTAATCATAAATCCTTTGCTTACGCTAATGTCCGGAAGAGTTTTTCCAAGGTTTTCTTCTATGATTTTTATAGTTTGATGTATTCCATTTAAGTCTTTAATCCATCTTGAGTTAATTTTTTTATGTGATGAGAGGTAGGGGTCCAGTTTCATGTGTGTATGGCTAGTCAGTTTTCCTAGTATTATTTATTGAATAGGGTATCTTTTACCCATTGTTTATTTTTGTCAACATTGTCAAAGATCAGTAAAACAACCTCAAATGCTTGGGATCAGGTCTACTTGATAATGCTGTATAATCTTGTTATCTTTTTAATACTTTGCTGTTGACATACTTTGCTTGTTAAGGCAAGAATGCCTTCATATTTCCCTCAGCTTGACATAACTTAAGGTCAACTTTTCTTTTTTTTTCTGTCTCAAGGCCTCTGATCTCCCGTTTCTTACAGCATTTGCTTTAGAAAACTTGTAATTGTAAATTATTCCCAGCTGCTTTGAGATGTAGATCTGTTCTAAGGGTCTTTAGCAGATTTACAACTCAGGTTTCACTTTCTGGAGGACATGGGAACCATCCCTTTCAAAGGTAATTATCAAGAAAGGTGTTGGCCTTATCTGCTAGCCTCTGTAGAATAGGAGTCTGACCTAGGTCGGCACTTTTCTCTAAATTGAAAAACTACCTTTTGTTATAAAGATGGTAGGCCTTCTTGTTTTCTAATTGTCCTTACACAAAGAAAAAGTAAACTTTCTCATATTTTAATTTTTCTAGATATTTCACATTTTTTTGCTTTGTTTTTGCTGTCTTTTGTGCTAAATAAATACTTTTCATGTATCATTTAATTCTTAATTTTTTAAATATTTTTGAATTTATTTTCTTAGTGGTTGCTCTACAGTTTATATGAAAATTAATAAACTACAATCAATCTACTTTAGATTTTTACTAATTTTATTTTGGTACAATACGGAAATTTGCTTGAATACAGCTGTGCTTTCTGCTCCTTCCTTTTTGCTATTATTGCCATATACGTATGTGGTATAAATCCAGAATTATTATTTTTTATATTTCTGTGCACTTAACTTATCTCTCCTGTCATTTCATTTAAAGCTGAAAATTTTTTTCTTAGTATTTTCGAAAGGTAAGTTGTCTAGCAATGCATTCTCTCAAATTTTGTTTATCCAGGACATTTTTCACATTTCTTTTTTGAAGTATAGTTTTGCTAGATATAGAATTCCTGGTTAACAGTGTCTCTTCCTACAATTTGAATATGCCATCCCACTGCCCTCTGGTCTGCATCATTATGAGCAGTCAGCCTTTACGTGTGTTACTGTTCCCCTCTAAATAGCTATTTAATTTTCTCTTTCATCTTTCAAGATTTTTCCTTTGCTTTGGTGTTCAACAGTTTGACTATGATGTGTCTAGGTGTGATTTGTGTATTTATCCAACTAAAATCTGTAGATTAAGAACTTTTAGCACATTTGAAAAGCTTGTATTTTCTAAATGTATTTCACCACATTGCTATTGCTTCCCTTCATTCTCAGACTACCATTAAATGTGTGTGTGTGTGTATGTGTGTGTGTGTGTGTATAATGTTGTATAATGGATCTCCAGTATTTATTTTTTCAATCTTTTCTTCTTCTCAGATTGCATACTTTCTACTTGATCTATATTAAAATTCACTGATTTTTTTTTCCTGCTGCTATCTCAAATATGTTATCGAAATTCTCTAATGATTTGTTCACAATAATTATCATACTTTTCATCTGCAGATTTTTTTTCAGTTTCTATCTCTTTGCTTACAAAATACTACTGCTACATTTACATTTATCAAAATCTTTCAAGCTGCATACTTCAAGGCACCTCTTTAGTGAGGCAATTTGTAATCTGAATTATATATCATTTATTACTTCTTTAAATCTCCTCCTAACCACTTGGATAATTTTGTGGTTTTTGTTGATTTTTTTGTATGATGTTTTTGTTGACATATTTTTCAAATTATGTAACATCCCTGAAGGTCATCAGAACAGTATTTTTCTGAGATTTTTGACCTTTGCATCCCCTAGTATATTGTTTTATATACCGTAAGTGCTCAACAAAAATGTTAATATAATCAAGTTGAATATAATTGAATTATGGCTATTGCCCAAACTTTTGCTAATATTACACTTATCCGGATAGTCCTAAATCTTTTTAGCAACATTAAACTTTTAGCAGTGTTAAGCATTGGAAAGAATCTTAACTGTAGGTTACATTAACCATTGCATTATTTAGGATGCTTTTCCCTGAGGTAACGTAACTCCTGACTCAGGGTCATCACTGTAAACAATCCAGAAACATCCTTCATATTGGAGTCCATGCAACTAGCACCCGCTGGAGTTCTATAAAATACCACCTGTGCAACCATATGCAGAAGGACTTGATCCTAAACAAGAATTAAATGTACTATTCATTTAACTGGAAGTACAAAAGTAGAACAAATGCAAACTTGACTTAATTCCCATGGGTATGCCTCCAACTCTTTGGTCTGCCTGTGCTACATCCTTCTTTCCATATATTGTTTTCAACCTCTGGTTAACATCTCCCATCATTAAAAAAGTTTATAACTGTTTCAAGATTTGTAATCATATATCATGATATCCTGAGATATCTGAAGATAAAGAGAATTTTTATTATTATTTTTTTTGTGGTCCCTTACTCTTAAAATATTTTTTAAAAATAAACTTATTTCATGGAAACCCTGGCAAATACACTTTTAAAAAATGGTATGGATTGTGTCATATGTCTATTTCTGTGGTCGAAGAAATGCCATTAGGTAATTGGTGTAATTAGAGTTCCTGAATTTTATACTTTCACCAGGGATTAAGTTTACTTGTAGACCAGTCACAAGTAAGCTTGGATCTGGGAATAGGAGCAAGCTGGAGGGGGAGTCTATGTTGAATGAATAAGAGATAACAATAAACAGATTATTTTAGAGAAAGTGTGAAAGTGGTTAAGCAACCAAATATATAAATTACATCTGGATATTTAAAATGTCAAAAACCCATACTTTACATGCTAAAATACATGTTATTAATATAATGAATAATGTCTTAGTATCCTGAACCTGTTCAATCATCTTCATTCCCTTTTCACTCCTGGTTAAAATTAAGAATAACCTGATATATATACTGAACCGAACCTTGTGTACCTTGTATAATCAAATTGCAAATCCTTTTGGGTAAAAAGTAAAGTGAACATTGTAACTAATTATATTTCATAGGCATGTAGTGCAAGCATTAAGGTTTAACTCTGTTCAACTTACCACTTATTTTGCACTTGTTAGCATTAAAAGCGTTTCATACTTTTAATTAGCTCTTTCTTCTTCCACTCTTGACAAGTAGAATATCATCAGCTTAACAGAGGAAGATATTCATCCACCCGAAAATTTAATGAACTGATCAAGGACACAGAGTGAGACTGACAAAAATTTAGTGTCCATACTAGCAGTGTTAAAATTGCCCTACCAAATCGAACATGTTATGCTCGATTTGGAATGTGGGGTCACATTAAAGACTGATTGCTCAGCAATAAATCTAGCCAATGGGGAAGTAATATTAATAAGCCATTAAAATGACTAAACTTATAAAACTGACCATGCACAGTCTAAGATTTTTTTAATGTAAGGGGACAGTCATTATCAAGACATGGCATAATAAAAAATAAAATAACATACATAGATATTTCCCCAGTTTATGGTCAAATGGAGAAAGGTTCCTATAATTGTTTATGCCAATTTCTCATATACATCTGTTAAATCAACTCTTAATGATCAAATATGCAAAAAACATTTTAAAGTGCTTTTTGGAATTTGTAGTATAGGATGTTTTTCCAAGACAAAGGGTGTTTAATTATACTGTGCACTCATTTTAAGTTAACTTCCTGAGGAAATGATTGCATCTTCTGCACAAAAGGATGCTAACAGTTAGAAAATAGAAAACTGGGAGATTCTGGCTGTGTGACCTGAGAGATTAAAATTAATTTCTTTCTTCAGTGATTTTTATCATTAACTTTGAAAATGATATCTTATCCTTTTTCTTTATACCTAAACAAAGTTTATGGAGCTATGTTAAAACCTAATGTTTTAGAGTCTGAAGAGCATATATTGAAATTACATCTTATTTCCTAAAGGTTAACTCAAATCTACCAAGGAAGCTGACTATAACAAGAGCATCTGGCAGATGTTCCAACTCAGCTGCATACAGAGACTTCTTCAACTCATGTCATGCCCAGAGTTAGCCTTTCAGTTCCAAGGCTATAGTTATTTTTCCCATTTCCTTATTCATTGTGCTCCCTGACTTCAAGTTCAATGCCAGGATTGTGGAATCAGGTTATCTGAATAAAACATAAAAAGTATTATTAGGTACAGAGGTAAATATAGGTCATACTTGAGAACAAATAATAATGTATTGAATCATCTACAAAAAGCTAAGAGGAATTCTGTTATCAAGGAAATATTTGTTTTATTTGACTTAAATGCTGTTTATTATTGGGAGAACCCACTCCTGATGTTTAATGTGGGTTCTTTTCTATTTCCTAGGTGTCTCGGTTGGGTTGAGAAATAAAGGGAAAGAGCACCAGAGAGAGAAATTTAAAGCTGGGTGTCGGAGGAGACATCACATGTTGGCAGGATCCGTGATGTTCCAAACCAGCAAGTTTTTATTAGCGATTTTCAAAAGGGGAGGGAGTGCACGAATAGGGTGTGGGTCACAGAGTTCACATACTTCACAAGGTAATAAAATATCACAAGGCAAATGGAGGCAGGGCGAGATCACAGGACTGCCTGATGAGAGGAAATTAAAATTGCTAATGAAGTTTCAGGCACACATTGTCATTCATAACATCTTATTAGGAAACAGGGTTTGAAAGCAGATAACCTGTCTGACCAAAATTTATTAGGCAGGAATTTTCTTCCACCTAATAAGCCTGGGAGCGCTACAGGAGACCGGGGCTTATTTAATCCCTTCCTCTTCTACCATAAAAGATGGCATGCCTTAAAGGGGCCGTCTATAAGCCTACCTTCAGGGCGCATTCTCTTTCTCAGGGATGTTCCTTACTGAGAAAAAGAATTCAGTGATATTTCTCCTATTTGCTTATGAAAGAGGAGAAATATAGCTCTGTTCCGTCTGGCTCACCGGCAGGCAGTTCAAAGTTACCTCTCTTGTTCCCTGAACATCGCTGTTATCCTGTTCTTTTTTTAAGATGCCCAGATTTCATATTGTTCAAACACACATGCTCTACTAACAATTTGTGCAGCTGATACAATCACAGGGTCCTGAGGCGACATTCATCCTCCTCAGTTTACGAAGAAGATGACGGGATTAAGAGATCAAAGTAAAGACAGGCATAGGGAATCACAAGAATATTCACTGGGGAAGTGATAAGTGTCCATGAAATCTTCACAATTTATGTTCAGAGATTACGGTAAAGACAGGCACAAGAAATTATAAAACTATTAATTTTGGGAACTAATAAATGTCCATGAAATCTCCACAATTTATGTTCTTCTGCTGCGGCTTCAGCCAGTCCCTCCATTCGGGGTCCCTGACTTCCCGCAACAGTTTATAGTCCTAATATTCCATGGTTTCTTTGAAGCTAATATTTTGCTTTTAATTATGAAAATCAGTTAGGAATATTGAGGTACACATATAAAAATGGTATTAGTATAAACATGCAATTTATAAAATAAGAAATCAATGATGCTAATAAGCATAAGGTGTACTCAAAATTATTAGTACTCACAAAAATAAAAATTAAAACCACAATAAGCTATTATTTATATCTCTTTGCCTGAAAGTATCAGAAACCTGGATATTGTCTTATGCTACCAGTGATGTTGGTATATAGAAATTATGACACATTACTGAAGACAGTATAGACTAGTACAGCCATTGTGAAGAGTAACCTGCAAAGTCATTTAAATGTGCATATAATTTATGATTAGGGTAACCATATAACTTTGAGATTGAAAGAGGAAGCTATTTATATTTACTCTGAGACAATAAGTTTATTTCAAGCCTGTTCCATGCAAGATAACTATATGTGTCAACTTATTTATGATAGTAATTTTGTTCTTAGGAACATATTCCAAAGAATTTTACTCAAAGATCTATAGATGTAGGCACGTAAGAATCATTATGGAAGAGTAGAAAAATTAATGTTTATGTTAATACTCAAACACTAACCAAAGTAAAATTAACTAATTAATTTATATTGATACTCCCAATTACAGAAATACAATAGTATAACTTTTTATTAGTTATTTGATTATCATGGGATTTAATATTTTAATAAATTATGCGGTTGTTATTACTAATTTCTTCTTGTTAATTTTCTCCGTTTCCACTTGATATTTTTGTACTTTATTTTATACCTCTATGAATTCATTGTAGTTTCCAATTCAGTAGTGAATTTTCCCTTTTTACTTTAGTTATAATATTGGACCCTTTGTATTAATTCTTCTAAATAAAGTTGATAAAATTCTTTTAACTTTTTTGATATTTTTATGAAATTGCAATAAGCCTAAAACAAATTTATGAAAATTTATATCATGTATATTATTCAGTTTCCCATTAAAATATGATTCCTTTATTAAAGTCTTATGTTATCACATTCCTCAATACTAATTTGTTATTCATTTTGTATAACTGCAATATATAACTTACAAATATTGCTTTAAATTTTGTTCTAAATTGACACACAATACTAAATGTTTATGAGGTACAGCGTGATGTTGCAATACATGTATGCATTATGTAAAAATCAAGTCAGAGTATTTAGCATATCCATCACTTCATATATTTATTCTTTCTTTGTGGTGAGAATATTCAAAATCATTTCCTGTAGATATTCTAAATTATACAATATTTGAAAAATACATATAACATGATACTGTTATAATCAGGTTTTAAAATATTATTTATCCTCAGGTATACACATATGCATTACACAAGCATAAATAAGCACATGGAATGATAACCACTAACATGAGAATGCTTTATGTTTGTTTTCCTGATGCTGCTAAAAGGAAATGAAACTAGGATGTGGTGTACTAGAATAATTGGACTGCATTTGCAGTATTTTACTTTATAAGAATTATGGTTGGCATATCTAGTGTGGTAAACAGATTATTTGGGAGTGTTTGTTCCATCACTTTTAGTGAATTTTTGTTTGTCTAGACTATTTCTTAATTTTAAACAAAGTATTTCCTAATTTTAAACAAAATTTTTACAGCATGTAGAGATCCAGTGGAGACACATGTCAAGAATAGTTTGAAGACCAAAGGATTTGTTTCTAGAATATATAAAGTACACCAACAAATTAATAATAGAAACACAAACAAGACTAACAACACAGTAAAATGAGCAGAAGACATGAAGGATTATACACTTAAGGGATGTATGAATGATCACTAAAGACATGAAAAAGGTGCTTGACATCATTAATCAACAGGAAAAATGAAAGGGAAAAGCCACAACTAGATACCATTTCACATCTATCAAAATGGTTATAATGTGATAGCTTGACAATACCCAGAGTTAGTGAGGATATGGAGGCGTAGAAATTATCATGTACTGCTGAGTGGAATGTAAAATGGTACAGCCATTTTGGAAAATTCTTTGTCAGTTTCTTATAGTGTTAAGCAGACATAACTTAGCAATTCCATAATGTCCAAGAGACATGAGGACATATATACACACAGTACCTAAAGGAATATCTAGAGCAGTTTTATTTTTTCAATGGGAAAGAAACAACTCAAATTTCCATCCATAGGATAATAAACAAATTGTGGTATATAAACACAATGGAATCCTATACTGCAATGACAAGGAAAGAACTACTGGCGACAAACACAGTAATATACCCTGTATGAAGTGTACATAATTCACATGAAGTTCAAGAACAGAGAAAACTAATATATGGAAATTGAAATTAGAATAGTGGTAAGCTTCTGACAAGGGGTTAAGATTAGGTTAGGTGGACTGATGGGTGAATTGCATGAGGAAATTTTTCATGTAATAGAAATGTGATAGTACTATGGCCAAAACTCATTGAATTTTACATGAAAATTATAACATTAATAAAAATAACTTTGTGTCACTGTCTCAATATAAGGTTGAGTAACATTGAAAGAAAATTTTGTAGTTTGCTCTATTATCAGTTTAGGAGGAAGATCCAGTTTTTTAGGGCTCTTGTATGTGGTCTGTTGAAACATTTTTGCCCTCTCCTTGGAGGTATATAGGAACAGGACACATTTTACTCAAAGAAGCACAACAGAAGCTAGGCTAATGAATCTTGAAATGTATCTGCCAAATGATAAAAAGAAATGTGTGTGCATGATCTGTGAAATACAGAAATGTTTTGTGCCATGATTTATGGTAGTACTGCATAAAATTCTAAAATCTTAGGGCTTCGTATTTATACAACATTAAGCCCCATTATACCTGCCTTCTAGCACAACAGGGCTGATTATTCTTTAGAGTAATTCATTTTCTTTTCTCAGTGTATAACTCCATTATCAATCACACATGATTTATCTGCTTCTTGATTCAAATCACTGTGGTATACCTGGTTCAGGTGACACCGTATAGACTTTAGAATGGAAATGCATCACTCTCTGTGAAGCAGAATTAAAGCATAGAAGAAAAAATGAAATTATTTGGAAGAAAAGGAGTGAAGATGGATAAAAAGTCATCTATCCAATTTTTTAAGATGTCTTCTGGTCTGTGTAAATCAGGAGAAAAATTAAATACTTATTATTTCCAGTTGTGCATCTACCTTTAAATCCATTTTGGAAACAAAATGGCCTCACCAAATATTTAAGGAGCTCTCTCCTCATGTGATCACCCATTTACTGTATGAATTATAATGAACATGCTATTTCATTAGCAAGTCTATAGTTGAAGCAGATCAGAAAGAGAAAATATCTGTTCAGTCCTCACTCTTTGGCTATGGCCTGTATATGATCTATGGCAAAAAACCAAAGAAACAAATGAACAACAACAACAAAAAGCACAGTCAGAAGCAAGGGCTAATTCCTCTAAAAGCAGCCTCTATAGGGAATTCATGGTGAGAGAGAAGCAAACAATGTCTATGCCATATATAAAAGTGGAATTCTAATCACAATCCAGGAATAACCACTCTGAAAAGGCAAACCACAGCTTTTACAGAAAGTATCCCCAAATGATCAGGACTTGGGCAATGGATGTTAGTTATCCTAATTTTTATCCCCTCCATCCCTGCGTCCAACTCAAGATCATCTAGGGTAAGCAAATATGCTTCCTAAACCAATCACATAGAATGCTGGTTATCTCAGCTCCAGCTTTCACATAACAACAACCTCCAAGGTATACCTAAAGCATTCCCTTTTTTGCCCTCTGCTATAAAGCATTCCCACTTCCTTGTTTGCCTTTGTCTATCTGCCAAATACAAGCGATGGTGACTGATTTCCTTGCTATAGCAAAACCTAAATAAGTAGGTGCTATGGTTTGAACGTGTCTCCCAAAATTTCATGTGTTGGAAATTTGGTGCTCAATGCAGCACCGTGTTACCTTTGGGAAGCCATTGGGTTGTGATGGCTCTGCCCTCATGTATGTATTAATCTATCCATGGGCTAATAAATTAATGAATTAAAGAGCTTGCAAGGGAATGGGCTAGGTATCATGATAGTGGGTATTCCATAAAAGCCAGGTTGGCTGTCTGTAATGAGTCCTCTTGCCATGTGATGCCCTGCACCACCTCAGGACTCTGCAGAGAGTCCCGACTGGCAAGACGGTCATCTCCAGATGCAGTCCTTTGACCTTAGATTTCCTAGCCCCAGAACTGTAAGAAATAAATTTCTTTTCTTTATAAATTGTCCAGTTTTAGGTACCCAGTTATAGCAACAGAAAATAGACTAAGACAACAGCCCATGGCCATTCTCAGGTAAGTGGTCTTTGCGTATTCCCACAAGGGATAAGATAGAGCCATGAGTTTCTCCCTGCTTGCCATTCTCCTTTATTTCTTTGAGCAAATAGGAGCTAATAACTCAATAAAGATTATTGAAAATTGTAAGAATGTTAGGAGATTTCAGAAATCAAAAAGTAGAGAAAGGGTGCCCAACAGTGCTAATTCCCACAGAAAAAGTATGGAAACTAAATAAGAAGAGAAAAGCATTTCACAGGCCGTTGCTGACTGTGAAAGAGCAATTTCAAGTGCAGTGGAAGGAAAGAAAGGCAGAACTAAACGTTTGTGTAATATAATTCAGAAGTGGGGGCATTAACTGAAGAAATGTTTATAGAACAACAATTAGCTGTTTTAAAAGGCAAGACAAGAGAACATTGTTTTAGGATAGTGGAGCACACAGACTTAGATATTGTTACTGTAGAAGATAGAGATGTTAGATTGTAATAAAACTGGAGGGAGGAGGTGGAGACAGAAAGATAGAGAAATAAGAAGGATGAAAAGAATACCTCAAATTCAGAAAATACTTGCTGCTATAGGGGAGCAATATAAAGACCTAAGCCAACCAATAGAAAACAAAAATAGATGTTTACATCTTCAGGGAACCTGGGTAGGAGTCAAATCTCATTAAATAATTTAACAGGTGAGATAACAGAAGCTTAGATTCACAGACGAAATAGGCAGGCAGGTCCGGGCACAGTGGCTCAAGCCTGTAATCCCAGCATTTTGGGAGGCCGAGGCGGGCAGACCACCTGAGGTCAGGAGTTCAAGAGCAGTCTGACCAATATGGAGAAACTCCGTCTCTACTAAAGATATAAAAATTAGCCGGGCATGGTGGTGCATGCCTATAATCGCAGCTACTGGGGAGACTGAGGCAGGAGAATTGCTTGAACCTGGGAAGCAGAGGTTGTGGTGAGCTGAGATTGCGCCATTGCACTCCAGCCTAGGCAAAAAGAAAAAAGAAATAGGCAGTCAGAGATATTGGGGGACACCTAGAATAAATGGGGTCACAGAATTCAATTCGAAGTAATGGAGAGTATATTTTTATCATTACTTATTACAAGCCCTAACCCTAAGCTACTGTGATTGTTTCAGAATTATTTTAGACAGGCTTTGAGGTTAGGTTAGACTCCCATTTTTAAATTCCCACTATGCCATTTGCCATCAGTCTTATTTCAGGTAATTAATTAACACTTTTAATTGTCAATTTCTTCATCTGGAAAAGGAGAATAGTAATTGTACCGCACAGAGATAAACAGAAGCAATAGAAGTAAAGTTCTTAGCATCACACCTGACTTAGAACTGAGAGTAAAAATGAGGAAATGCTTCTCAACTTGAATAAAATATATGAATACTTTTCATTTTATTATTGTTTGGCACTTTTTGTGTATACACACATACACACATAATGCGCACATGTATATAAACACTCATACACCCATACATTTCAACAAGCATGTGAGAGAGGCAGGGTAAAAGCTATCTTTATTTTATATAAGAGGACCTTGAAGGTAAAGGCTACTACGTGATTTGCCCAAGGTCTGATATGTAATAGTAGAAGCCAAACTAAAACCCAGGGCATCTGATTTTCTGGGGCCTTGGAAGCCTTAGATTCATGGATATACTTATATTTTTCCAAGAAAAGCTATGGGGCTGGATGCGGTGGCTCACGCCTGTAATTCCAACACTTTGGGAGGTCAAGGCAGGCGGATCGCGAGGTCAAGAGATCAAGACCATCCTGGTCAACATGGTGAAACCCCCGTCTCTACAAAAAATACAAAAATTAGCTGGGCATGGTGGTGTGTGCCTGTAATCCCAGCTACTCAGGCAGCTGAGGCAGGAGAATTGTTTGAACCAGGGAGGTGGAGATTGCAGTGAGCCAAGATTGCACCACTGGATTCCAGCCTGGCTACAGAGCAAGACTCCATCTTAAAAAAAAAAAAAAAAAAAAAGTGGATAAGCTTATATTCTTCCAAGAAACTTGGCGACTCTCCTAGTGGTTCTAGAAAATCTTCATTAAATTTCAAAGATGTAGGCAGAGTGACTGTCAAGGATAGGAGTGTTCACATTTGAGCCCTGTCGTATGTATATTTCTGTATGTTAGAGTTCAGGAAGATGCTTCAGGATAATTTTATCTGATCTCTTCTTTTGCATATGATGAACAAAACAATATGTCCCAATTTGCAGCAGAAGAGCTCCTGGAGCCAGCTTCCCTAACCAGTAATCTTATCAATACAAAGCTTTTATTATTTGTCAAATATAATGTAGAAGATAGGTTTTGCTGAGATAACTTACCAGGAAAATAACTGATGAGAAATTGAGAAATGAGGTATAATGGAAAAATGGTATTTGTGTTTACAATTGTACATATTTATTTCTATAAATGTTTGCCATTTTAAAAAGGTGGTTCTTGTCCATTCCTGTCATTTAAAGTGCATTTATTCCTGACCTAATAATGTTTGCTGACACGTACCAATGGTAATGTTCCTTAATTTGTCATTTTACATACTTGTTACAAAAATAAGATAAATATTTAGTGATATTAAATATGGTCACTTATAAATATTTTTATAATGTATATATTTTGCATATTATCTCATTGAATTTCTAAGACACTTGTATGAAGCAATGATTATTACTTTATATATTTTATAAATAAAATATATTTGAAACAACCACAAACTAAATAATTTTTTACTAAAAACAATGAAAAGTAATTGCCACGTCAGAAATTTTATACTTTGAGTACTTTGGCAAATTTAAAATGTAATTTATATTTTCAAATATAAGAATTGTGAGGTTATGTATTTTTAACTTGCTAACCTGCTAGCTTCGTGTCTATAGGAGTTTATATGAGGAGATACCAATCATATGCATGGAATGTGGATTCCAGTTACCTGTACTTGTGAGTTGTGATAAAATGTTTTCTGAAACCATGTAAATAAGAGAAAAGGAATTTCTTCTTCAAGGCTGAAAAATGGTGGAATACAGGAAGGAAAGACAAGTTACTCTAAGGTGGAAAACTTTCCCTAAGTAGGACATGACTTTAATTTGATTGAAGAGATTGACATATTTAAAGAAAGAATGTATTAACCATTAGACTTAGAAAATAAAAAGGAATAAGGTAAATTGTATCCAACTAGGCACTACTTAATATAAAGAGACATTCCTGATCGAAGCACTTAACCTGTGCTATCCCCAAGGCATATGCTTTCTGTGAACATAACATATACCTCATTATCTTAGCCTGAGACAATTAAATATTCAAATTATATAATTAACTCGTGAGATATGAACTCCAAGGTTAAAAAGCAACCTTCTGCTAAGTTCAATGATTTTGTTGAATGTCTTTAGAACAGTCTTGTCTTGCACTGTCCATTATGGTAGTCACTAGCCATAGGTTGTGAGATAGTGGAGATGGTGGTAGTCAGTGATCAGTGGAGAGTCAGCGATTGGAGAGAGACAGAGAGGCAGCAGGATGGTGAGACAGCAAGAAGCCTGAGACAATGGGAGGATGAGACAGTGAGAGGCAGAGATTGACAAGAGACAGCAAGACATTGATCAAAAGCTGCAGAGCTGTAACCCTGAGTCTCTATCAGTCAAGAGCTATTAACACTACAGAGCTGTCCCACTAGCCAAAGGCTCATTTAAGAGCCACCATCCTTCACAATGGGCAGCGGAGCTGAGGGAATTGGCAAGTGACCATAGGGTACCTCATGTGAGACCAGCTACTCACCAGGAGGCCAGCAAGTCACCTGTCCCTGCACTGCTCCCTCATGACAGTCAAGCCCACCCAAGCCAAGGAAACCTGGAGAGACCTTCACCTGGGTCCCACATGGAAAATCAGTCAACGCCATTTGGGATCCTCTAGATGGGTGAGTGTCCTCTCTGACCGCCCCCCAACAATGCCCCCTCCCCTCCTCCAGCAACCCACCAACTAATATTAGTTAAGCTAGGGAATAAAAGCCTTTAGCTAAGTGATAGTTAAAAGTCCGTTGTTTAAGGCAGGACAATTGATTGTGAGAGGTTCCCCATTGTGTGGACTCATGGAGGCCAGAGTCATGTGCTTCTCAGGCCTTTGGGGTTCACTGTTGGACACCTCCCTGATGACTCAGGGATTTTGGTATTTGGTTGGTCCTCAGATTCTCCAGGGCTTCTGGAATTTGGTCTGGGGACCCTGCTTAGCTGATGCTTGGGTACTCCAGGTTTTGCTCTTTTGGTATTGTTGGCCAGCCCTTTGATGCTCTGGGGTTTTCAGCATTGGCATTCCTTCTAGGATGTGGTTTGGAGGCCCACCCTGGAGGAATCTTAGTCTTGCCTTTTCTTTTTTCTGCCCTAAAGTTATCATTTCTATAACAGTATTTTCTATCACTTTATTTACTTTTCCTTATTGCTTAATAAAAATATTTCTTTTGTTGTATTTCGTTCACCAGCAAATGCTTATAATCCACTTTCCTAACACCTTGATGTCTATACTTACACCTTTTCTGCAGGAAGTGAGAATCTGAAAAGGAAAAACAGCAAGGGCCTACTTGTGTTCCCTCTTTCTAAACTTAGAAAAACTTCCGTGTCCAGTAAAAAGCCTTGTTAGTCATGGAGACAATGATAAGCATTACAGAGGAATCGTGCTGGGTATCTTTCAGGCTATTGGAGCAAATTCAAATTTGGCTTAAAGGAAAAGAAACTTGCTTTATATTGCAACATTGTGTTTAATCTCAATTAGAAAACCAACAGATTTGGCTTAAACATGGTTCTATAGGTAATAATGATATTTCACAATTGGACTTATTCTGTAAAAAAGAAGGAAAATAAAAAGAAGTCCCTTATGTACAGGTTTTTATGGCCCTTTACTGGTTCATGTTGCTTCCAGGCACTAGGAAGCTGCAGCTAAGGGATCCCCTCCTAGCTACTCCCTTTAGAAGGCCTATGCCCTCCCCAGAGTCTCTTCAGTCCTCCTATTCTGGGTAGGAGAGTCCAACGAGTTCTCTAATGAAGGATCCCACTCCAAGATCATCAGGCATCCCCTCTCCCTTATCCAACTAGCCTCAGCCTATAAGAGACCTCACTGCCCAAGAAAGCTCAACCAGTACCACCAGGAATGAGGCCCCATATCAACCCCTAAAGTCAAACTTATGTTAAATGTAGGAGGCAGCTGATGGAAATGGGGCAACACTTAGAGTAAATGTGCCATTTTTGTGTCTAATTTGGCTTTATACAAGAAAAAACTTGGCCAGTTTTCAGAGAACCCAGAAAAATTTATGGAGGAGCTTGTTAATCTATGTTCTTCGATTTAACTTGTCATGACTTACAAATATTGTCATCTGCTTCTGTGCTGTGAGAAAAAAGAAGAGGAAAAAGTATATGGTTAAGCCAGTCAATTATGACAAGGTTAGAGAAATAGTTCAGGGGAAAGTCATTCAGTTGAGGCACTCAGGAAACGTGCTAAAACAGACCCAGACTGCCCAGAAGGGCAAGCTCTCCTGGGTGTTCATTTTCTTACTTAATCTGCATCTAACATCAGAAGGAGACTTCAAAAAGCAGCAGTGGGACCTCAAACCCCTATAAGCCAACTCTAAACATGGCATTTAAAGTGTGCAACAATAGGGACAGGGCAAAAGGGTTGATAAAACAAATAGCCAAAAGGTGCAAATATTAGCCAATACTTTAAGCCCTCTGTCCCTCAGGGTTACCCATCTTTAGAAAGTATTGTGGAATCCCAGATGCCCAGAAGAGGCCCTGACTTGCCAGCCCATGGGCCAGAATCAGCATGCCCACAGTTATGAGCCAGAGGCTATTGACAATAAGAATATCTTAATTATCCCTGGTGAGAGACAAAAAAGTACCCCATCAATTCCAGAGTTAACCATCTTCACTAGCCCAGAGAGCTGCCTTGCTCAAGTAAGTTTACTGGGGTCTCTGACCCTTGACATGATAAACAGCTTTCCACAGTGGAAGACAAGTAGCCACTTGAATATTTTTGTACAGTGTCACCACTTTTGGGTGTCTTCTGCAGTGGCTCAGGAACTCCAAAATCTCCTTTTGAGCAACACAGCTCACCCACTTCCTTCCTTATTTGATGTTACAGGACCCCCTTCTCTGCCTTTTCTGTCTTCCATACGTACTTGGACAGGTAGATGAATCTCAATGTTGTAAATAACTTGAAATCAGTTGTCATTTATAGGGGGTTTTATTTGATTTATTTGTTTAGGTGTATATGCAGATATTGTGATGTGCATTGTTGTCAAATGGCTTTTAAATAAATTATCACTCATAAATTGAACAAGACTAGTCGAAACTTATTAGTTTGAAGAGAACATTGTATCTTTTAAAATTTAACTTTAAGATTTTTAGCTATGTAAATCACTGATATTCATGGGCTTTAAAATGGTTAATATGGCTTTAAATGGTGACTAGGTTTGTGAAGTATCTTGCTTCTTGTAGGTCGTCTAGGTAAAACTGAAAAAAACTAAATACATGCAAATGGAATACATGTAAACAGTGAGCTTTTTGTATAGTAAAAATCTTAAAATTATAAAATGGTTCTCATCTGTAGAATACCAATGTCTGGTGGGAAGTTAAGGACTTCTTTCCTAGATTTATATAAAATGTGTCAAAAAGATGTATCCTTTATTGGAATAAAAAAAAAACTTTTGTCTGATTCAGAAGTTATTAAAAGGGAGGTTCAAAATATGAGGGAACCAATGAATAGAAGAGAGACATAAAGAAAGTTATGAATAGAAAATATATTTTTTTTTGCAAGGAAGGATATGAAGAAAGAGTAATTTTGTATGAGGAAGTATCTTATATAGTAAATTATTTCCTACAATTTAATTGATTATTTAAGAAAGAGGTAGTATAAGACAAATCAAAAATTTAAACCATGTTATAGATGGTCAGCGTAAGTCATGATAAGGTTCATGAAAAGAGGATTTATGAAAGAAATTTTGTGTGTGATTAAGCTAACTGTAATAAAGTATAAAAGGAGTGTTAACTAATACATGTGTTCAATTCACCATTCAGAGAGCCTGAATTAGTTCTTTATATTCAATAAAAATAATATGAATGCTGAATTAAGTGTGCTACTACTGAGTGAGTAATGGGCCAATAGCCCATTGGATGAGAGGCAGTGGTGAAGAAGAATCACATGTCTTGTATCACCTCACATGCTTCTTTTTCTCCCCCACCCATTATTCATGCAATGATCCTGCTACTAAAGAGCTAAGGTTGGCATTTACTACCAATATTTTGGAAGGCAGGTACATCATTGAAGAATTCGTGGAAGAAACGAAGCTTGAAGGCAGCCATTTTCTTCAATGAACATAGGAATTAATCCACTGCTGTCTCTTACACAGCAAAAAGAATAAAATAAGACAAGCAGGGAGGACAATGCCCTAGAGTGCAAGATTGGTTTATTAACTTTAATAAACTGGATAGGATACCAGTTTATTAAGGGTATCCCACCCAGTTTATTAAGGTTAATAAGCTGAGCTCAATTACTGTTTTTGTTTTGTGTTTCCAAAGAAGAGCAATTTTGACAGACAAGTTTCTAGATCTCACCAGTTTATAAGGGTATCCCATCCAGTGTAATAAGATTAGTAAGCTGATTTTTGCAGTCTAGTAACTTGCTGCAAGTTACTACCAGGACTTGCCGGTAACAGCCAGCTAGTCCTCCTTCACATTCCTTCAATTATAGCAGGGGCATGGACAATTGAAGAGTGACGTCAAAAGACTTTTCTGGTAGAGGTGTCAAGTTTCAGGAAATGCATGTAAGCAGAAAGGCACAGACATATTCAGGAAATAATGAGTTTCTGACTCTGAGAAAGATAACAGGGTTCATGTAGGAGAGTTAAGGGACACAAAGGTTTAGAAATAAAATCAGACAACCTAAGGTGAGGAAAATACCTGAAAAAGCATCAAATTCAAATCTCTGTCCTATGCAGATATCATTTCTGACCCTTCTATGCCTTTAGCATCCTGAAGTAGGGGTCATTCTAATTCAGCCTGAAGACTTCCAGGGAAAGACTGTAACTACTCTAGGGAATCATGGGTTTTTCATTTGGTTTGTTTTTAAGTAGGATTTCTATTTCTTATTTTCAATTACTTGGGAGCAGATAGTAAACACAAAGTTAAAGTGTTTAAATTGGGGAGACATTTCTTTTTTCTAAAGTGATGCCTTAAGGAAAAGAGCAGAAATATAGAAGAGGTAAGGAGAAACTAGAAATGTATATAGTATTTGAATAATAGAGAATAGTGAAAATATATGAATTAAATGTTAATCCAAAGTGGTAAGCCCGGTTTAAAAAAAGCAGTTTGAATTATATAAAAACGATGATACATTTCATTTTTAAATGGTTGGATTTAAACTTAAAGTGGGTATGCAAGGGAATATACAATAAATCAAATGTCACCCACCTTTGGTTCATTGCAACAAAACCCACATAAAGCCCAGCTAAATCAGAATACAGGTTGAGAAAACTGGGGAAAGTTTATTAGTAAATTTTGTAAAGTTTTAATTATTATTATTTTTTTCTTTATGGGCCTTTGACAATGAAATTAGCACTTTCTAAATATTTATTAAATATGTGGTAGCTTTACTAAAGAAAGGAAGGATGAAAGAGAAAAAGGAGATAAGGAAGAGATAAGGGAGGAAGGGAAGGAGGGAGAAAGAAGAAAAAAAGAATAATAAGAAAGGAAGGAAGGAGGGAGGAAGGGAAGGAGGGAGGGAGGCAGGAAGGAAGGGAGGGAGGGGCAGAGGAAAGAAGGAAAGAAATAAAGAAGGAAGGAAGGGAAGGAAGGAAAGAAAAAAGGAAGGAAGACCAGGGTGTTTGCTTAGAATCGTGAATGAAAGCATAGAATAAGGAAGCAGTTGGTCAACTCAGTTATCACAACACATAGTAGTATCATTGTCAGGACTTGGATTGATTACAAGGCCTTAAGAAAATGAGAAATTGTTTTAGTTTCCAAAGAAGTCGAGAACAATTTTGAAGACAAATTTCTACACCTCACTATATTCTATTGTTGTAACTAAACACAGGCATAACAAGGCTCATGTTGTATAGAAGGCTTGTACGGAAATCTATTTTCTCCAGGCTTATTTTTTTTAATTAAAACGATTACAATGTTTTGATACATTATTTATTTTTATAGTTGCTGGTATGGACGGAGTTTGGGATATACATATATATATATATATATGTATATCCCAAAGATAAAAACTGCATTTTTGACTTCTTTAGATTTCTAGGTTTCACATTCTGGATATAAATACAAACCGTTTGGACAAAAATGCATTTAATTATTATTTTCTTATCTTGTCAGTTCACCCTTGCCTCAACTGCACACATTTCAAAAACTGGTGGAACAGGTGAAATATTATGGTTCTAATGGTACCTGGGATGTGTCAACTGGTTGGTTAAAAAAGAAAAAAAATCTAAGAGCTGTCTTTGCCCCAATTTTTTGTTGTTGTGTGATGCATGTTTAAATTCAATCATGATGAAGTGAAATATCACACAAAGAATGGAATATATCTGTTCTCTTACCTTTTTCTTATGCATGGAGCTTACATGCATTGGACATTAATAGTGCTCTTACAATCTAATGATTTAGGAATGATAGTTCTATGCATAATTCCAAAACCTGCAGAGCGAAGTTCTGAATATGAGATGAATTAACACCTGATTAATGAATCAACAGCCTCTTCTTGCCCAATTCAGTAGTAGGTTGTGTTTACAGAATCCAGTGGTTCTTTCTCAGCCATCTTTCTCCTTAACACCTCTCTAGTTCTTGGAATGTATGACTTTCTCTTATTTTTCTTCCTAAGTTCTGGGAACATTTATGTGTTTTCCATGATACCTCATTATGCTTACTCTATTCTGGGCATATGGGTAGTTTATTCTTTGATTCTTTGTTTAGCTCCACTTTTATCACCCAGTCCTTAAATATTAGAAAACTCCAACAATCTATTTCTACTACCAGTATTTTTCCTCTGAGAGTTATATCCCAAAGGTTAAAGACTACATTTTGACTTCTTCAGATTTTATTTTCTGAATTTAAACACAACTGTTTGGATAAAAATGCATTCAATTATCCTTACTTGCTAGTACACCCTTGCCTCAACTGGACACATTTCACATAAAGGCAGAACAGGTGAAGTAGCTTGGTTCTTGAGAACCGTACCAAGTTTAGTTTGATACTCTAATTCATGATCTCAGGAATTATACTTTTGAAGTTGAGAGAGTAAAACCTTTCCAACCTATTTAAATATTTCTTGCATAGCTCTTCCCTTCAGAAGCAATTATTCTATCTGTACATCCTGAAATTAGTTCAGATTCTCTTGCTGAGCTATATGTATTCTTTGACAGAGCCACAATGACATTTCACGATCTATAACAGATTCCTGTGCCTGTTATTTGGAACTAGATGTTAAACACGTCCCTGGATGGTTTTAACTACAATGATTAAGTCTAACGTCAAAGTGCCCCTACAGAAGCATAGTCTGAGACTGAGAAGAAAACTGTCTTTTTTCATCAAGTTGTACCTGCTAAGATGAAATCCATACCAGTAGAGTTCCACATAATTCCATTGTTGGTATTGTATTGCAGTTGCAGTTTTTCTCTTTTTCCATCAACCTGTCCCCCAAAGCATAGAAGATTGTGTATGCCTTCGGGGAGACCCAGAGCAGAGTCTGAAGCAGCCCAGCGCAAGCAAATGTCTTTGAAGTCACATATTTTATATTAAAACTTCCTGGGAAATTTGCTTTCTATTCTATAATGTATCTCTGTTTTCTAAAAATAAATAAAGTATGCTAAATTATTCAGCTTTGAGTGAAGTTGAGTATATAGACAAAATGTTGTGTTTATACTAGGACAGTGTCTCATGCCCTTAGAGATAAGAGCTCACAACCAGAAAGCCCAGATTGATAGCACTCCCTTGAAGAAAGGCAGTATTTAAAAAATCGTTGTGAGAAGTTCTCAAAACAACTACTATGAATAGACCTATTATCTATGAATGACACTAAGTCTTACAGATCTCCTAGTGAAACAAACTTTGTTTTGCATTTTTCATAGGGATTAATTCTAAGCAAGATGATATGAACATTTAAAAATTTCTTTCTTTGTTAGACAAATGTATTCCTTTTAGATCATCAGAAACAAATCAGTGAAGTTAGTGTATCTTATCATCTCAGGAATTGTTACCTTGAAATTAATCTTAAAGTGCCAGGAACTGTTCTTACTAAGAACTACATATCAAAGACTGTCAGCTTTACCATTACATTCTAAGCTAACCAATAGAATATAAGTTACTTGATACCAAAAATCCAAGCCTTTATTCATTTTACTTCTCATTGTACCCTGTATTGTAGATAAGTGTTTATTTTGTTAAATATTTCAATATCATGCAATAAATGTTAAGTTTTTAAGAAAGGATCTTTACAGTAAAGGTGCAATATTCTACACATTTTGGCATCATGTTATTAACTCTTTTTCTGCTTAAAAATATAAATAGAAAATGCAAACATATGGAAATCTTACTATAACAATTCCCTAAATTAGTTCTTTAGTACATAGTAATCTTATTTAAAAAGCTTTGTTCAAATAGAAATTAAAGCAAATATTTAAAGGCTTGTTTTTCATTGAAACAAAATTTATATAAAAGTAAAATGGAAGGATGTTGGTTAATGTATGTTGGTTAAGATATACACCCATGTAACAAACAAACACCTCACTAATATTAAAACATACCTCTTTATTTTTTTCCCAAACCTTATAAAAATTTTCAAATATTAAGAAAAGTTGAAATTTAGAGTGAATATTCACATACTTCCTAGATTCAACCGTTAAAATTTTACTGTTCTTGCTTTTTCACACATATATCTACTTGACCATCCTTCAATACATCTCTTAATCTAATAATGCAATTGAAGTAATTTTTCTGATATCTTTCAAAATAAGTGGCAGACACCAGTGTACTCCTACCTAAACAATTCCTCATGGATTTTATAAACTATAGAATTCAAAATTTGCTTAAAATTCTTGTTGTTTTACACATAAAATTTACATACAAGGAAACACATAGATATTAAGAGTACATTCACTGAGTTTTGACAAATATATACAAAATTCTGTGTAGTTCCAACCCCAACAACACACAGAGCATTGACGTCTTCTCAGAGTGTTTCCTCATACCTTCTTACAGTCAGTCCAAATCCTAATCCCACTGAAAAAATTACTGTCTTGATTTTGTCTGGCATACTTTATAATGCCTATTTACTGCATATTTCCATATAATTATTTTCTTTAGGGTAAAACTTCTTACACTTACTGTAATATGTTTGAGATTTATGTATGATATTCTGTGTATCAGTGGTTTGTTCCTCTTTATTGCTGAATAGGATTCTATTGTATTAGTATATCAACACAATTCACCTATGGATGGGCATCTGTACCATTCTATTTTTGGATATTAAAATAAAGTTGCTATGAATATTGTTATGCAATATTTTTGAGGACATATTTTGTAATTGGGGGGTAAGCACCTAGGTAAAATTTCTGGGTCATAAAATCAGTGCCTGTGCCTTTTTAATTTTGTATAAAATATGAAGGAATTCCCAGAACATTTTGCAAGATGTTATCATTTTGCACTGCCATCAGCAAGGCATGAGAGTAAGAGATTTATTGTTTCATATCCTTGCTAACATTTGCTGGTGTTAATATTATTCATTTTAACCGTTCTGTTATGCATATGTATCATTATGTTCTTAACTTGCATTTACTTGATGACTAAATGAAGTTGGATACTTTTCATATCTTGCTCATCACTTACACATCTTCTTAAGTGATGTGTATGTTCAAATATTTTGCACATTTTACTGGATTCTTTGTCATTTTAATATTGTGTTATAGGAGTAATTTGTATATAGTGAATAGTGGTTCTTTGTCAAAGAGATATTTCACAAATATTTTTCCCAGTTGTGACTTATGTATTCTTGCTTATGTATTCTTTTATTAACAGTATATTTTGGTGAGCAAAGGATTTAATTTTAATCAAACCTAGTTATCTATTTTCCTTTGCTTAACTGAGTCCATCCCACATACCATGCATACAAAATAACTAAAAATAAACCAAAGATCTAAATGTAAGAATGAAAATCCTAAAAGTCCTAGGAGAAAAATTAGGAGAAAGTTTTCATGGCCTTGGATTAGGCTAAAAGTTCTTGGATACACTACCAAACACATAATCCATTAAAAAAGTGATAAATGGAATTTTCTCAAAATTAAAATGTACTACTCCTTGAAGACACTATTAAGTGAACAAAAATGTAAACCACTTCTTAGGAGAAATTTATAAATCACATATCTCATAAAGAACTTATATCTGAATATGAAACACACTCTCAAAACTAAACAATAAGGAAATGACATAATTTTTAAAATGGACAAAAGTTTTGAATAGGCATTTTACCAAACAATGTATATGAAAGATTAATAAACACATCAAAATGTGACCAATTAATTTGCAATTAAAATAAAAATTTAAGACCATTCCATACCCACTAGAAAGATTTTTGTTGTTGTTGAGATGGAGTTTTGCTCTGTTGCCCAGGCTAGAGTGCAATGGCGCGATCTCCACTCACTGCAACCTCTGCCTCTCAGGTTCAAGCCATTCTCCTGCCTCAGCCTCCTGAGTAGCTTGGATTACAGGTGGCAGCCACCATGTCCAGCTAATTTTTGTATTTTTAGTGGAGATGGGGTTTCACCATGTTGGTCGGGCTGGCCTCAAACTCCTGACCTCAGGTGATCCACCCACCTCGGCCTCCCAAAGTGCTGGAATTACAGGCGTGAGCAACCTGGCAGGCCGAAAGATTTTAACTAGAAATCCAACAAAATTAAGTTATGCAAGGATGTGGAAAAAATTAGAACTCTTATTTATACATTGCCAGTTAATGCAAAATATTACAATTAAAAAAACAAATTTGACTATTCATTATAAATTAAATATTCAACTACCACAAGACAATCTATTCTAATCCATCATTTCTACCCAAATAAATGAAAGCAGATGCTCATAGACATACTTGTATTCAAACATTCCTAACGGTTTTATTTTTGTTAGCCAAAATCTGGAAACAACTCAAATGTTCATCAAGTGAAAGGATAAACAAAATGTGGGATCGCCGTACAATGCAACACTATTGAGCAATGAAAAGGAACAAACTATTGATACATGCTACAACACGGATGGACCTCAAATTTGTTATGCTAAGTGAAAATAGCCAGACGTAAAATTCTACATTTTATGTAATTCCATTTACACGGTGTTAGCAGCAAAGGCAACAATACAAAGACACAAAGAACAGCAGTGGTCACTTGGGTCTCGTGGTGGATATAGGGACTGCCTGTAAAGGTTCATGAAGGAATTTTGGGTGTCACCAGAAGTTCATACCCTTGACTGTGGTAACAACAGTTGCACAGTTCTTTTCAGTAAAAGACATCCCGTTATACAATTATGATGGATATATTTTATGATACATAAATGATACCTCAAAGAGCTGTTTAAAAAGTTAGAAGAAAACAAGAGGATAGATAAGAAGTTTACCACTGAAGTTCAAAAATATTCAACCCCTGTATTCCAGGGCTCTAAGACTTTCATTAATTTATCCTTTTAAGTGTGAGTCCCTCATTAGACAAAGATGGTGGAAGCCTTTTTTGTTTCCCACTGGGTGGAAAACAAAAGAAAGTAAGAATTCTAACTATATAATTTTCAGCAAAGATTAGAGAACAAGAAACAGATGGCAAAATTATACATTTATGTGTATATATATAATATAAAACATTATATGTATAATATGTATGTATAATCTCTGTACATATATATATATATAATTTTTTATTTAAAAGATCATTTGATAAAATCCAAACTTTAAACACGGAATAGATGAATCCCTAGAATACTTTAGTAACTGACTTCAAGATATTTTTAGATTTTATATTGGATTGGTCGCAACTGATAAAAATTGTTCCTTATCCTCTCTTTATGTAAGTAAAGTAAGACTGAAATGAGAATTTGGTCAGAAGACTAAATTGGGATGAAAAATTATAGATCTGGTATATCTCTATCATGTAACCAGATATTTCCAAAGGGACCTAAAAACCTGGCATTTAAGACAAACATATGGCCTCTCAAATAAATAACTGATCTCCAATAGAAAAATAATCCAAAATTTCTACATCATCTAAGACCTAAGGTCCTATTGATAAGTTTACTTTCAGACTCTGTAAAGAAACAGTTTATTGAGACAGCTAGTATCAATATTAGCAGAAAAATGTGCCAATTCCCCCAAACCTACTCACTGATGCTGCTTTGAAGAAGATGTTTAGCATCTAATAACTGCCTATCCCTTTAATTTCCAAGAAATTACTCAACAAAAATGGCATGTTCTTGTAGATATGGTAGCCATTATTTCAATCATAAATTTCATTATTATAGAAAAGCAGATCCCTTGGTCTTCTCTTACTTGAATAGTATGAATTTCTAATAATTTCAACTCTATTTTTATGTATAAATCTTTAACTGTCCCACTGTGACCATTATCACCAGAGTACTTCTTTTTCTTTTAAGAAACTACCTTATCAAATTTATCATCAAATTTATACACAGAGATTTACTTTATAACTAAAACTGCCAAAAAATGTTTAACTGAAAGACTGTAAACAGAGTTCCCAGAACATTTTATACCTTTAATTTATAGCTGATATTTTAATGTTTGTTTTCCTAAAGTAAATATTAGAAAATTGTTGATCAGTAATTGAGAATTAGATAATCTTAAAAATATTTATGAAAAAATGAATGTATTAATATTTTTTAAAACATAAGTTAAAAAAATTAGCATTCAGGTTGATATTTTTAGTTGTAACAAGTTTGTTACTTTCTCCAGTGACAAGTAGCATAATCTTTCTGCTCAGGTTTTAACTTGAGGAGTACACAGATCTATCCTGACTATTTTAATAGAAAAGAAAATCATCATCCCTAGTACTTGTGTGTATAATACTTATTTTACCAGTAACCAAATTATGAAGTTATATGTTTGTTCAAGAATTGAGAGCATAATCCCAGCACTTTGGGAGGTCAAGGCTGGTGGATCATGAGGTCAGGAGATCCAGACCATCCTGGTTAACATGGTGAAACCCCGTCTCTACTAAAAATCCAAAAAAAAAAAAAAAAAATAGCTGGGCGTGGTGGTGGTCGCCTGTAGTCCCAGCTACTCCGGAGGCTGAGGCAGGAGAATGGCGTGAACCCAGGAGTCGGAGCTTGTAGTGAGCCCAGATCGCGCCACTGCACTCCCTGGGTGACAGAGCAAGACTTCGTCTCAAAAAAAAAAAAAAAAAAAAAAAAAGAAAGAAAAAGAAAAAAGAAAATTTGCAAGCAATTAAAATATATATTGCTCACTTTTCTGTATTACCTAGTGCAAATATGATACATCATCTAGTCTGTTCTACAAAATTCTCGACAGTAATACATGTAATTGACATTTTTTGATTTCTTAATGTATACAGTCAATATTTGCCTTGGGAAAAGTTATTATATAGATAGACAGTAATGGTTCAAGGCTTTACCAAGGGACCATCTTATTTCTTTCAGGCTTTAAGTTAGAGCTCTGAAATTATAGTTTCTTTCTGTGTCTATTTAAAGCTGATACTTTAGTTTTTCCAAGTTATAGGTATTTGGATAGTTCTAAAATGGGTTCTATACATTTGTTGATTGAATTGGGCTAAGCTTCTGAGGGAAAATTTTAATATTTAAAAAACAGTTCATTATTTGAAAGATATTAGAAAATATATTACATGAAGACAAACCTATGAAGATTCAAAATTATATATATTTTAAAAGACAGTATAGAAAATATCTAAGATTGAGTGTTGTAGACAGTAAGTTTAAAACTTATCTGAACTAATGAGACACATATATGTTTTGTTCCATGGAACCGAGAAATCAACAGTGCCTTCAATTACTTCACAATGTCACCTCAAAATCACATGGATTATGTCTTCCACATTATCAAAAACACTGTTGTGATAATGAGTGAGAAACTCAAAGTTTTCCCACTAAGATCAGAAACAAGACAAAGATGTCCCTTCTCACCACTCATTTTTTTAAATATCATACTAAAAGCCTTAACTAATGTAATAATAGAAAAAAGAAAATAAAAAGAAATGAAATGGATATAGGTTGGAAAGGAAGAAATGAAAGACATAATTACCTTTGTAGAAAATCTGAAATAACCTACAAAAATGTTTTCAACTTATATACAATTATAGCCAAATTGCTAGATGCAAGATTAATATACAAAAGTTAGTCAATTTCCTATAGTTTCTAGACACAATATCAAAGGCATGATTCATAAAGAAAATAATAAGCTGGACTTCATTAAAATTAAAAATATATGCATGACAAGAGACATTTTCAAGAGCATGAAAAGACAATCCACATAATGGGAGAAAATATTTGCAACAGTCATATCTGATAAAAGACTGTTATCCAAATTATACAAATAACTCTTAAAACTCAGCAATCAGAAAACAGACAAACTGTTTTTAAAATGGGCATGAGACCTTAACAGACACTTCACCAAAGAGGTATATCAAATAAGCATATGGGAAGATGCTCCATATCTTGTCATCAGCAAAACGCAAAGTAAAACAACAGTAAGATACCACTGCACACCTATTAAAGTGGCCAAAATTTAGAATACTGACAAAACCAAATAATGAGAGGATGTAAAACAATAGGAAATATCATTAATTGCCACTGGGAATGCAAACTGGTACAGCCACTCTGGGAGACAATTTGAAGATTGCTTACAAAACTAAACATATTCTTACCATATGACCCAGCAATTGCACTCCATAATATTTACCAGAAGGAATTGAAAACTTATGCATGGACTTACGTCCATACAGAAATCCGCAAAAGGATACTTGTACAAGTTTGGTTTATCATTGCCAAAAGTTGGAACCAACCAAGTTGTCCTTTAGTAGTTGAATGGATAAATTGCAGTACATCCAGATAATGGAATGTTATTTAGCTCCAAAAAGGAATTCACTATCAAGTCATAAAAAGACATGGAGAGAACTCAAATACATGTTACTAAGTGAAAGAAACTATATTCATGCATACTGCTAACTGAAAAAAACTATGTAATGAATGATTTCATCTAGATGACATTCTGGAAAAGACAAAACAATGGAGACAGTAAAATGATCGGTGCTTACTAGAGATTGGGAGAAAGGAGGAATGAATAGGCAGAGTGTAAAGGATTTGAGGAGTAATTAAATGACTGATTGATACTACAGTTATGGGTACATGTCACTAGAAATTTATCTAAACCTACCAAATATACAACACTGAGAGTAAACCATAGTGCAAACTATGGACTCTGAGTGATAATGATGTGTCAGCTGTAATAAATGCAACATTCTGGTAGGAGATGTTGATAATGGGATAAGCTATGCATTTAAGGATTAGGGGGTATAGGCACATGCTTCCTGGAGCTTAAAGTAAAATTTAAAAAAATCTCTGCCCCTTCCATTCAATTTTACTATGAACTTAAATCTAAAATATCAAAACTTATTAAAAACAACAATTTGTGGGTTGGAGGAAATTAAGAAACATCATTCATAAAAAATATATAATAAAAAAACTCTGTCTATGAAAGCTCAGGCTAGATCATGTTCTAGAGGCATTTACTCAAGACCAATTATTCTTATAGTCTGTCTATTGATCCAATACGCAAAGGATATTCTTCTTCCTGAGAACAGTTGCAGCTTCTGCTAAATTTGCTGAAGAATTCTCAGACCTTTCACTTAGTTTATTGAATCTTATAGTGCCATATGACTTAAAATTTGAATACACCAAAAAGTAATCTTTAGCAGTTAATTAAGTCATTAGAAATAATGTTACTTGACTATTCTTACATAACAATCCCCTGATGTTATCTTCATCCAGCAGTATTTTAATCTTTAATCTTATGAAATGAAAGCATATGACTGTGGTTTGTAATTTGAAAACCATCAATGTCCAGTGTATTTGGAAATCTTATGCAAATTACTTATACATGCAGCTATTTGAATGGATCTCAACTGTATTGTGCCTAGTGAAAAAAAAATTGAACCATAAAAGGTTATTATACTGTATACAACATTATTTATCTTATACAACATTCCTGAAATAACAAAAATTCTAGAAATAGAAAAATGATTAGTCATTAGCTAGTGGTGCAAGATGGAAGGAGTAGTTAGGGAGAAAAGTGGTTTCTAAAAGATAGCATGAGGAATTGTTGTTGTGATGTAACTGTTCTGTATATTAACTATGATAGCAGTTACACAAATTTGCACATATGCTAAAATTACTTGGAATTAAATATACAAATACCCACAAATGAGGGCATGTAAAATTGTGAAAAGGTGAATAACTTTAGTGGATTGTATCATGGTCAATTTTCTAGTTGTAATATGATATCATTGCTATGCAAGATGCTAGCAGAGGGAGAAACTGAGGTAAAGTTACTGAAGATATTTTTCGCAGCTGTTTGTGAATCTAAAATTACCTCAAATCATTTATTTCAAAAAAATTGATCATATAAGTGCAGGTATAATTCTGGGTACCTTTTTGTTTCATGAATCTATTTGCTATCCTTCTGCCAACAAACTGTTTAGATTACTGTAACTTTATTGTAAGCCTTGTAATCACGTAAGGCAAGTTTTCCAGCATTGTTTTTCTCTTTCATTGTGTTATTCTAGACCTTTGGATTCACTGTGTAAATTTCAGAATCAGCTTGTCAAACTTTTCTTTTTAAAGGCTCACCCAATTTTGATTGGAGATTGAATTGTATTTAAAGATCATTTAAGGACAATTGACATTTTATCAAACCATGCTTGCATCCCAGGGATAAAATCTATTTGGTAATGGTGGATCAGCTTTTTACTTTTTTTTTTTTTTTTTTTGAGATGGAGTCTCACTCTGTCACCAGACTGGAGTGCAGTGGCATGATCTTGGCTCACTGCAACCTCTGCCTCTCAGGTTCAAGCAATTATCCTGCCTCAATCTCCTGAGTAGCTGGGACTACCGGCACGTGGCACCACTGCCAGCTAATTTTTGTATTTTTAGTAGAGATGGCATTTCACCATGTTGGCCAGGATGGTCTCGATCTTTTGACCTCAGGATCCACCCTCGTCTGCCTCCCAAAGTGCTGAGATTACAGGTGTAAGTCACTGCACTCGGCTGGTGGATTAGCTTTTTGATGTGCTGCTGGATTTTGTTTGCTAATATTTTGTTCAGGATACTTTCATCTAAATTCATCAAGGATATTGTCCTGAAGTTCTTTTGCTGTGTCTCTGTCAGGTTTCAGTGGCAGAATGATGCTGGCCTCACAGAGTGAGTTAGAAAAGAGTCCCTCCTCCTCAATTCTTTATAATAGTTTCAGTAGGAATCATATCATTTCTTCTTTATACATCAGGTAGAATTCAGCTCGGAATCCATCTGGTCCTGGGCTTTTTCTGATAGGTAGACTTTTTATTACAGATTCAATTTGAGAACTAAAAATTGGTCTGTTTAGGGATTTAGTTTTTCCTGATTCAACCATAAGAGGCTGTATGCTTCCAGAAATTCATCCATTTCTTCTAGATTTTCTAGTTTGCGTGCAAATTCTTTCAGCCTTTTTTTGTCTGAAAAGTATTTTATTTTTCAGACTTTGTGTATGAATAATAAGTATTCAAAAGTATTTTATTTTTCAAACTTTGCTTATGAAGCTTAGTTTTGCTAGATATGAATTACTGGTTGGAATTTTTTTCTTTAATAATTCTGAATACAGGATCCCAATCTCTTGTGGCTTGTAAGGTTTCTGATGAAAGGTCTGTTGTTCGCCTAATGGGAGTTTCTTTTTAGGTCACTTTCCCTGCTTTCTTGGTGACTTTAACATTATTTCTTTCAATTCGACCTTGAAGAATCTGATGTCTATATGTATTGAAGATGGCTATCTTATATAGTATCTCACAGTAGCATTTCCTAAATTTGAAGTTAATTTCTCTAGGAAGGTCCTGCTATCCAGACTCTGGAAGTCTGTGTTGGGAAATTTTTCATGGATGATATACTCAAATATGTTTTCCAAGTTGTTGCTTTCTCTCCTCATCTTTCAAGGATGCCAATGAGTGGTACTTTTGGTCTCTTTACATAGTCCCATGTTTATTAGAAGTTGCTTATTCTTCTTTAGTGTTTTTTCTTTATTTTTGTCTGACTGAATTATCTCAGGGAACCAGTGTTTGAGTGCTGACGTTCTTTCCTCACCTTGGTCAATTCTGCTGTTAATTATAAAATTCTTGAAGTGAGTTTTTCAGCTCTATCAGATCAGTTTTCTTAAAATGGCAATTTTATCTTTCATCTCCTGTATCATTGTATTGTATTCCTTAGATTCCTTAGGTTCTTTGGGCTGGGTTTTGACTTTCTGCTGGATGACAATGATCTTGCTTCCTATTCATATTCTGAATTCTATTTCTGTCATTTTGGCCATTTTAGTCTGGTTAAGAAACATTTCTGGGGAAGTAGCATGGTTTTATGGAGACAAGAAGATACTGTGGCTTTTTGAGTTGCCAGAATTCTTGTGCTGGCTGTTTCTCAACTGTGTGGGCATATGTTACTTCATTCTTTGAAGTTGCTGTGCTTTGGAGAGGATTTTGTTTTTGTTTCTTGCTTTTATCTTTTTTGATGCTCTTGGAGGTTTGATTGTGGTATAAGAGGGGTTCAGTCGACTGAGCTTATTACAGGAAAGTTTTAGGGGGTCAAGGCTCAGCTCAGCACTCCTAGTCTGCATGCTCTAACTCTGGGGGGCTGGTACAGGGCCCTCATCTTTGTTCTCTGGCCCCTCAAAGTTAGAAACCTGCTGCACTGGAGGGGTTGAGGTGTTCCTTGTCCGTTGGCCACAACACTCCAATGGGTAGTGTTGGCCAAAACATTTCATCAGAAGGTGGCAGCAGGATCTGTGATTGCTCATGCATGCCAGCAGCCATGGCAGCATGGTGAGGTGCACACTCATTGGTTAGGCTGGGGTACTGGTGGAAGTGGGGCTGTGGCATTTCTGCACATGCTCACATTGGCAGCAGGTTGCAGGTGGGGATGAGATTGCAGTGTCCATGCTCACACTTATGCTGGTGGAAGTGAGGGCAGGTGGCTGGCAGGCTGGGGCTGCCAACCTCTAAGCAAGTATTCACACCATCAATAGTGGCAGTGTATGGGTGGGTGGGTAGGTTTGCTTGCATCCATGTGCATATTCATGTCAGTGGTGTTGGCGGCATTGGGGGTTGGGGCCACTACTGACCATGTACTTGTTTGCAGTGACAGTGGTGGCAGCATAGGGGAGGGCAGAGCTGCTGACGTCAATGCACATGTTTGCGCTGGCAGTGGTGGCAACACAAGGGATTGGCAGGGTTGCAGGCATTCATGCTGGCAGTGGCAGCACAGCTGGGTGCCCACACATTAGCATGGGGGAGCAATGGTGGGTTGCACTCAGGCTGGCAGCAGAAGCAGGTTGTACATGCACACGCATGCCAATAGGGGAAGGGAAGTGAAGTCCACTTGCAAGTGCCTTCCAGCAAAGTGGTGTTGGGTGGCTGTGAGTAAATCCATGCTATAAAAGTGGCACAGGAGAGGCTGAAGTGAGGGTAGGGTGCAGGTGGGTTGGTGCATGTAAGTTGGGGCTTCTCTGCTGGAGCTCTGAAATCAGAAGCAGTCTGTCAGTGAAGGACATATGATGAGGGACCCTGTGAAGCATCCTGGGTGGTCATCTGATGCACTGCCAGTGGACATTGCTACGCAGGGACTGCAGGAGAGGCCCACAGACAGGGGCATGCTCACATTGGACTGGCCCTGTCTCATAGGCATGACTGTCCTGTTCTGTCCTGCTCTGTCATGCTCTGGCATGAGCTTCCCAATGGCCAAACTCTATTAGAGGAAGCATGGTGAGCCTTGGGGGATAGGAGTCCCTGGTCATGCTCCACTGCAGACATTCAGGCACAAAACCCTCTAGGCTCTGCACAAAACCCTCTGGGATCCGCATAACCTGGAGTCCTGCTCCTACCATTTCTCTAAGCAACTCTTTGTGCCAGCTCAAGTGTGAGTAGGGGTTGTGGGATCCCTGCTATCCAGATTCTGGAAGTCTGTGTTGGGAACAGGCTGCTCCTCACATGTTCAGTTCATCCCTTCCCGAGGAGTCACGGGTCGGCAGAAACAAGTCGTGGTGCTTGGTAGCCCCATGTAGAGTTCCCAGCTTTTTCCCCCTTCATTGAATGGAGGGAGGACACAGATGTTGGACTTTGCATCCCTCCAAAAATCTGCTCAGACTCTACTAGTCTTTCCAATGTCCCAGTCTCTTGGTGGCAGACATTTCTCTTGGCTGCATCTAGTTGGCTATCTTGGCTTAGAGTCACTCATATATTTTAGTATATATATTTATATCAGGATCACATGTGGTATATGTTTATATCATGTTTAATTATATAAGTGATATAAATACATGATGTTTTGTTTATTCAGCATAAAAATAAATGAAGTACTGAGAAATGCCACAACATGAATGAACATTGAAATCATGTTAAGCGAAAGAGATTTGTCACAAAAGTTCACATATTATGTGGTTTCATTTCTATGAAATGTCCAGATTACATAAATCCATGAAGACAAAAAACAAGATTGTTGTTACTAGGAGTTAAGGGGAGGAGTAATGGGGAACAACTTCTCAGTGGGTACAGAGTTTTCTCTTAGTGAGATGAAAATCTTTTGGAATTCGATATAGGTGACAGTTGCACAACACTATGAATGTGATGCAGGACAGTTTTAAAATAAACACAACTGCCACACAGAGGAAATTTTAAAGCTCACTCTACTGGAATTGTGAACCCCATATTTGGGGCTTAGCCCAAGAGGCTTTGGCAAGGGAAAAATTCAAGAGTAAGCTGGTGGTGTTAGGCAACTATCTTTTATTGAACAGTACTGCTTCTTGAGGAGCAGGATTAACTCATAGGCTGTGCACCCAGAGTCAACAATGTGCAGGCTCTTGGCAACTGCATTTACACTCATATAAACTCACTTCCAGTTAAATGCAGATTAAGGGGCTGGCCAATTCAAATGGAGGTGTGAATTACTTAGAACTTTCTACAAAAGGGGCAGTAACTTTGGGGTGGTTGCCATGGCATTCATAAATTGTCATGGTGCTGGTGGGAGTGTCTTATGTCAGTAAGCAATGAGGACAGCTAGAGATCACTTTTGTCACCATCTGCTGGTTCCTGCCAGTTTCTTCACTTTAGACTTTCTGGGTCAAATATTGTTTTGGTCAGCAGGGTTATCACCAGAAACAAGTCCTGCTAGTTTCCCTACCTCAAATGCACTAAATGCCACTGAATTGGTCACTTTACAATGGTTACTTTTATGTTATGTAAACACCTTCTAAAAATCAGCAGCAAAATTTAAAATGTAAAAGGAAGAAAGAAAGATAAACTTTATGCTATATGCCAAAGATCATAGATAAGATGTCAGTCACTTCAGGCTTTGATGCCTTTTGTAATCTCAGGAACTATACTGCTCCTCAGACTGAGCTTTTATTTTTGCTTTTCCTCTTACCTAGAAAACCCTTTGTATGCCTTATTGATTGGCTTATTACCTACTCATCCTTCAAGTTTAAGCTGTTATCTCTGTGGGAACTCTAGTCTGAACACCAGGCTGGAATAATTGCTCTAGTTCTAATTACAATATAGTGAAATTATCTGTTTGCACTCTTGTCTCTTCAAAATGTTCCTAAGTATTTGAAGGCATGAATTGGGTTTTAGTGACTTTTGCCAAGTATTAACAGCACTTACCATATAACCTGGTTTCTTAGCTCAGGCTGCTATAACAGAATATCATAGACTCTGTGGCTTAAATTATCGACATTTACTTCTAACAGTGCTAGAGTTTGGGATTCCAAGATCAATGTGTTAGCAGGATTGGGTTATTGGCAAGGCCCCTGCCATTTTCTGGCTGTGCCTTTACGTGGCAGACAGAGAGCTAGCCAGCTCTCGGGTGCATCTTAAAAGGGCAGTAATCCCATCATGATGTCTAATTATACTTCCCAAAAGTCTGCCCTTCTAAAACTATCACATTGGGATTAAAGGTTTGGAGAAATGCAAACATTCTGTACATTTTACTTGAGGATGAGAGAGACAGAGGGAGAGAGAAGGAAGGGAGAAACCAGGTGCTCAAAAAGCCAGTTTAAGTACTGACCTACTTGATAGCAATTTCAGGCAAGGCACAGTCTGAAAATCCTGACTTTGAAAGCAAATCTAGAAGGAGGTTCTGGTGTGAACTAAATATTCTGTCAGCACTGCAATGGTAATAACTTTATTTACATCAGGTAGGGACTCCGGGTATGGCCAGGCATGGCTGCTCACGCCTGTAATCCCAGCACTTTGGGAGGCCGAGGTGGGCAGATCAGGAGGTCAGGAGTTTGAGACCAGGCTGATCAACATGGTGAAACCCTGTCACTACTAAAAACACAAAAATTAGCTGGGTGTGGTGGCGTGTGCCTGCAATCCCAGCTACTCTGGAGGCTGAGGCAGGAGAATCACTTGAGCCCGGGAGGCAGAGGTTGCAGTGAGCTGAGATCATGCCACTTCACTTCAGCCTGGGCGACAGAGCAAGACTCTGTCTCAAAAAAAAAAAAAAAAAAAAAAAAAGAACTTCGAGTATCTTTGAACAATATCCATTAAGAGACAAGACTGATACAGGAAAAAGGAAAAGGAAGCATGGGTCAAGATGTTTAGCCAAGATTTTTACTGAAGTATTTCAGTATAATTTATAATTGCAATCCAGTACAGTTTGTCTCTGGTTTTTTTTTTTTGGGGGGGGGGCAGGGATTTGTGTCTTTCTTATGGTTTAGTCATTGTTTATTCCTTTATTTTTCCTTGGTTCTCTAATGAAAAATAAAATTCAAACTTACCTTCTCCACTAATTCACAACAAATTAATTCCCTAAAACAGGATAAATAGACATGATAAAAATATTTTGTAGCATATATTTTGTACATATAGTCTTATTTTCTCCTCTTAATTGGTTACATTAGGCAGGATTATATTCAATTTATGTGCCTATGTACTGAGGCTCAATGAAATATAAAATATATTCCAAGGTTATCAAGCAAATTAGTGGTAAAAACTTAAGTGGGCTATTCCTGACTTTCTCATAAGATTTAATAGTAAAGCACACTCAGAAATGCAGAGAGAGCTGAGGACTCACAGAGAATGGGAAACCCAGAAAGGATTGAGAAGTGGCCACATGAGAATATTAATCCTTCATCTTTTTGGTTTATTCAAATGATTGTGGGTTGACAACTTCAATTAGAAAGAAAATGAGTAATTTTGTAACAACAGCATGGTCTCAGGAGTTGGAAAAATATGCAATTGAAGGCCATTTACTAGTTTTGCCATTTAATAGGTAAGGTGTTCTCAAACCTTATCTGGAAATGTGTTTCCTCATTTTCAAATGGGGATAATAGTTGTAGTATTGTGATATTACTAGGATTAAATGAGGCAATATAAGTGAAAATCTCTCTGACTTATTAGTGCTCAGTAATTGTATTTCCATTTTCTGCTTTTCGATTTCATTTTTTGCTTAGAATAATGCTAAAATCTTAATTTTTAAGATGGTTTCTGAATTCTGGTCAAACACTTTCATTATATCTAGAATCAACCTAAGAATGGAAATGAATTCATAACTTGTGTTTGAGAGGACTGAAAACCCCAGTGACCTCTTCCAGGTAAGATAGGCAAGAAATCTTTTTAATTCAATTCAGAGTAAGTAATGAATTCAATTTGTTAAAATTGATTATATTCTTCAGAAAAGTTAGATACAAATAAAATGAATCTAATAGGTAATGTGCTTCTATATAAGCAGTGTACTTTTTTACTCACCTGAATCTCATATCTGAAATGTTAAAAATCATTTGAACAAAGGGAGCTAGGACAATTACAGTAGTCCCTCATGACCAGTTGGGGATATGTTCCAAGACCACCAGTGGATGCCTGAAACTGAGGATAATGCTAAATTATATATATGCACACATATATAGACACACACACATATATGTATGCACATATATATACACACACACATATACACACACACATATATGTTTACATACATATATATGATGAAGTTTATAAATTAGGTCCACTAAGAAATTAACAACAAAAATAGAAAAATTATAACAAACCATAATAATAGCTATGTGAAGGTCATCTCTCCCCGTCTCTCAAAATTCATATTGCCTTGTACTTAACTATTTTTGGACAGCAGTTCACCATGGGTAACTGAAACAACTGAAACTGAAATTGAAATTGTGCATAAGGCAGTACTACTGTACCTGTAATTCATTTTCCAGTACAATTTGTGTATGTGAATACTTTATTTTTACAACTAACATCTTAATTTACATGGTCCCAAATTATGTGTTTATATTTGGCAGAATATATATGGGTATATTCAACACAGTGGTACAGATAGCATATTCACTCTTTAATATGCATGTGTATAAATGTGTTGTGCATATATATGCATATATGTTAATGTATATATACGTGCGTCCGTGCGTGTGTGTGTGTGTGTATGTGTATAGTGTGGAGTTTCAAGTTAGTAGGCCTGGCTATGAGATGTTAAGCAATTTACCTAATCTTTCTAAACCACACTTTTTCTTATCTAATGAATATAATAATAATAATATCTAGAAACCTGAACAACAAAGTGAAACTCTGTATCTCCAACATTTAAAAATAAAGTTAGCTGGGCACAGTGATCCTTGCCCAGCTCCTCAGGAGGCTCAAGCAGCACTTGAGCCCAGGAGGTCAAGGCTGCACTGAGTTATGTTCGTGCTACTGCATTCCAGCCTGGACAACAGAGTGAGACCTTGTCTCAAAAGAAACAGAAAACAAAACAAAATAAAAAAACTCTAGAATGGAGAGTATCTATGGGAATTAGATAAAAGAAGAGAAAATCAACATATACATTGAAAAAATATTTATGTAACTATGCAACCATTCATTATTATTGTTCACTTTTAATCCACTGCTGTCATGGAAATTTTCTTTTTCCAGTGAGGAAGCTCATTTATAACATTAGTTTAGAAACCCTTGTATCTCTCCTTTTCTTTTGACATGTGAGAACTCTCAACATACTATAGCCAAAGTCAATATTGTTAATCATTTTCCTTTGCCACAAAACCAAAAACACAAAGTCTTATTTTTATCCTCCTGTATTTTCTTTCTTAGGTAGTGAGATCATCTCGTAGAGGGAGAAGCTGCCTATCCTCTGTGCAGAAGGGAAAACCCTCCAATAACAATGACTGTGATGGATGTTGAAATATGCCCACAATGGACAGAATATCTTTGTGTTATGATTCCTGCTCCTGCTTTATTACAATTATTAACACTTACTGAGAGTTATATATGTGCGAGCAACTCTGCTAAGCACTTTCCACTATTTAACTCACTTAAACTTTATAAGAGCCCTATGAAATATTTATTATTTCCTTATTGCCATTGTAAAAATAAGGAAAGTGATGCTTTATGAGTTTGAAGACCTACAAGTACTAAAGTCAGAACCAGAATTTAATTAGAGTTTTTACACCCTTAACCAGTATGTCAGCTAATAGGAAAAGAAAGTTCGAATGAGGAAGAAACGAAACCTCCAGCCATGGGTTCAGCTGACTCAGATGCCACATGATATCACAGAGTTTGTTAGGGACTTGTACACTATCTGAAACATCATCTGGTTTCTAAAACCTTGATGGTTCCCATGAGATATCATTGCTATGATATTCTAGGTTGCATTCTATGATCCACTGGGCTCTTTCTCCTAATGCGCAGTTTTTTTGTTTTTTAAAGGAATAAAACAGTGAACTTTTTATGCACTATTTTTTTCCCAATTCATTGTTATTCTCTGAGGCAGATCTTCTGTTAGTTTTGAACAAAATATCAAAAGCAAAGACATATTACATACTGTCCTGTGAAATGTTAATAAATGTGTTCAAAGTCACTGGCAAAATTTTGGCTGAAGAAAAGAAGTACATCATAAATAACATGATTTCAAGTATGTTACTATAGCCCGAAAATATTGGAGCAAAATCAGTTCAGCTTGCTTTGTGTGGGGACCATCTGCTTTTCCTATTGTAAAGAATACTAGGCATTTGCTTTCAAGAAACTTAATAATAACTGATTATCTGAACTTCAATGTCTCCAAAAGGAGGAGACAAACAATCCAGTTTACAAAAATTGACATTGTGTTGAAATATATATATTTGAGAACATGTTTTAAAAGCAGAGGCAATTACTTCCTCCCTCTTGGTGGTGCTCTTTGGTGAACATTTAAAATGAAATACTTGCTATTTGCCAAACAAGTCAGCTTCTGGCAGTGTGGCCAGTAACTTTAGGTTAACTAACTTTTTCCAAGTAAAATTCACTATTAGAATATTTTTAAAAGGAGAAGGTAAAGCAAAAGTAAAAATAAAATAATTAAAATCTCCTCTACTAATACTTTCATCTCTCTCATCTTATGCATTCAGCAAATTAATTTATGACTCACACTTAAAACTGTACTTTTTATGAATATCTACATGCAATCCGGAAGCAGATCATGCAGCCAATTTACAAATCAATATACTTAAGCCTTGTTTTGTTTCTTAAGTTATTTGGGGGGATGAGATGTAGATATGAGAAGAAAGGATGAAAAGAAATATCAAATGGCATAATAAATTATTATATTTTTACTTCTATTCCACTTCTTGCTTTTTAAAAGACTGTAATGTTCTCCCATCATTACAAGGTCATGAGAAAGTATTTACACTCAAATTCTTCCTAAGTTGTGCTGAAAGTCCTCATAGATGACCTCACTATGCTCTATGAAATCCTCTTGTTACATGAAGTCAACATTTTACTTTTCTTCATTCAAAATTGTATAATGCTTCTGCCCCTGCTAACACCAAATGCAATGCTGGGCTACTGACACTTGCTTAAGATGTCACCATTCCTGCTGTTGAGCCTGCCTTTTCTGAGGTTGCTGGTGCTTTATATTGAAAGGAGCCAACATTACATACTGTCCTAAAGACATTTATTTCATTCCAAGTCATTTCCTGCTATCATGGTTTCCAGGACCTATTGAGGATAATCCTCCTCAGAGGAAGATTAGTCCTCCTCTCCCATATCCAAGCATTAGATACGTAAGGTCAAAGGGATGACACACTGTTCTAAGAGCAACATTTTCTGTGGCTGCCTAAGTGGCTAAAACCAGTGATGACCTTCTTGTGCTTTCAGTGGCCAAGGACCTTTTGTCTTCTCATCCCTGCTACAGTTCTTCTTTCACTTTAATCCTTAGACAGATGAACCCTATCAAAACGATATTATAAGACATCCCACTCCCAATATCCAGACCATGGCAGCTTGTGTCTTCTGGCAGTCCTTTCACAGTAAGAACATATACAAGGTAAATATAAGATTTGTCACTCATTTTGGTATAATCGGAGCAATAGAAATAAATGTTAGTTACTGGTAATCATTATTTTTCTAAACTTCCTGAAACATCCTTAATATTTGTTCTTCCTATTATCAGGGTTATAGTTCTTTCCTTCCCCCAACCCTAGGCTTTCAGTTTTGTCCATCTGTATATGTGATATACCTCAAGAGAATGCAATTTTACACCGCTGAATGAGGAAGGCTTTTATTTGTACTAGGCACTACAGTCTTGATTAAATTATAAATGGGCTTATCTCATTAGGTGTTTCCCTTGTAAAAAATATCCCAAAAGAATTATTTTGACTCAGGATGAAAAGGAGCATACATTTCAGTAGATATATTTTCTCTCACTCTGCAAGTGCCAAAGTCCATGACTATAGGATAGGGGGAGGAGCAAAGGAAAATAACTGATATTGTGACTTAAATTTATTTTCTTTCTTTCTTTCTTTCTTTCTTTCTTTCTTTCTTTCTTTCTTTTTTCTCTTTCTTTTTCTTTCTTTCTCTCTCTCTCTTTCTTTCATTCTTTCTTTCTTTCTCTCTTTTTCTTGTTGCTGTTTTGAGATTGAGATTTGTCACTCAGGCTGGAGTAAAGTGGCACAATCTCAACTCACTGCAACCTCCACCTCCCGGTTCAAGCGATTCTCATGCCTCTGCCTCCTGAGTAACTGGGATTACAGGTGAGCACCACCAAGCCCAGCTAAGTTTTGTATTTTTAGTAGAAGCGGGGTTTCACCATGTTGGTCAGGGTGATCTCGAACTCCTGACCTCAAGTGATCCACCCACCTTGGCTTCCCAAAATGCTGGGATTATGGGCATGAGCCACCACGCCTGGCCTGCCTTATGTTTCTTAAGCACAGCAATAAGTGCTTATATAAATTAACTCATTTGGCTACTACCATATACTTGAGATACAGGTACTAGAGCTGAGAATATTGAGGCTCAAAATGGTTAACAAACAAACTTGCCCCAGATCAAAGTGCTACTAAGTGGCAATCTTTGAATCTCTGTCTTACTTTTCCAGGGACTTTTTTATTTTTTCTTCCTTCCTTCCTTCCTTCCTTCCTTCCTTCCTTCCTTCCTTCCTT